>NW_028145624.1:570000-680000 GCF_977016875.1 Pavona decussata | reverse complement strand
TGTCAAATTCCATTACGATAACGTAAGCTTCTCAATGACCTCTTTTCAGTCTCGCGTCGTGGTCTAAGACTGTCAAACAAAGCACGATTCCTTCACTAAGAACTCACCAATTTCCACCGTTTTACGTGTCGGGTGCTTCTTAGAAGTTATTCTTTCGATTTGCCGCTTCAAAATGGTGAAATTTCCCTTTGAAAACGGCACACTTGAGTCCAGAACATGTTAAAACAATATGGCGCGACTTAATCCGTCTTTAATAAATATATCAAATGATGCATTGACGTCACACAGGTAGGGGTGAGTGGGTCCCCTCCCTCGCAATATAAGCGACAAGAATGGATTTTGATTGGCCTGCTTTTGTTGAAGACAATCAAAACAATACATCCCGAGTAGGAGAGGGGAGAGTTTAATGAATAAATTAATGTACCGATTTGTGTATACGACGAAGAAAAAAAAAAAGAAATCGACCCGTTTTTAGACACGGTATGCCCCCTCAGGGCATCCCGCGTAATAAAACCGTATACGTTCGCATAAGTTCTGGCATTTCTTGAATGTCATGGGACATTCACGAAGCGGCGCTGCAAAATTCCCCATGTATTTTACATGGACAGCCTTTTTGTTTCTTTCTAGAACGTGACCGAAACACTGGCCGGTCAGTTTTATTTTTATGCCAGCAAGTTATAAGACTTCCCCGCCGTATCCCGCCGGTGTTGTGTACTCGCTTCTAATTGGTTCAAAAACAATTGGCTTGACAGCGCTTACGTTATCGCTCGCACATGCGCTGAACCGTGAAACTCTCCCTTTAATAGGGCATTTAATTAGTTACTATAGTTATTATAAATAATTTGCATTATTGATGAATTATTTTATTTATTTATGGAATTTTAGAATTGTAATTTTGAACTTCTATTTTATTTTTAATTTAATATTTATTGTAAGGCGCAGTTGAATATTTTTGTAGAAACTGCGCGGTATAAATTTAAATATATTATTATTAATTTATTAAAAAAGACTCGCATCCAGACTGTTCCATGCCCTCTCGTGTCCTCAAATGACATTCCCATTCTGTTGCTAAATCAACCTATTATGGCCCGGGCTCCCCACTCAGGGAAGCCAATGACAATACAATACGAGAAACGTAGGGTGAATGGAAGCAACCTTATTTTTGAAGGTTATTCATCACTGGGTTGAAAACCCAGTAACGTGGAAATTCAACACATTTGGATGCAACGAAAAAATTAACACTGACTGTTGACAGCTAAGGAAATCACTACCAATTCTTCTTGAGAAACTAAATCATTAGAAATCTACAAAATTTGGGAGATTAATTCAGAAGAAGTCATGAAAAAGGTCTATTGCAATTTAAACAAAATTGAAACTACTAAGAATCTTTCAAACAGTTGGATATATATTTAATGTGAAAACTGGCTAAAGAAGGAATTACTGAAAATGTAATTTATCCCTCTGGTGAGACAAAGATATATAAGCTTAAATATGCTCTCTGTGAGTAAACACACTCAATTTAATTTCTTAACCAGGCACGTTTCCAAAGTAATGACACAGAGCAAACTTAAAATGTCTTAAACTTTGCCAATTTTCAACACTCAGAAGTGACTGAGACCTTAGGTACTGAAAACGCGTGTTTATATCCACCTCAAAAAAGATCAAGACATTGCATGATCACCTCCCTTTCATCTGGGAGTTTAATTCATCTGTATCAATCTTAAAATACTCTAGCGTATACAATCACCCTTGCAAACGTCTTCAAACACCTTTCAAAGAAGTTTCAGTCCCGGTAACGAAAACTGCAGTCTTCTGCTTAATATATTTATCATCGATTTATCTGGATGATAGATGATTGAACCAGTAGACTACTCTCAGAAGAGAGCGTGGTGATAGAGAATGAAGAAGTCTATCTGGGATGGTCCAAGTAATATACACGAAGCTTAACTATTAAAATAAGTGTTTGTCTTTACCTTTCCAAGGTTTACAAAGCCATGCTTTTCGGCCAGTCTATTTGCTTCAGGCTCGTCGCCATCAATTTGCACTGTCCATCGATTCGAGAACTCCAGAGCATTCAAACTAAAAATTGCACCCGAGAAAATGCAGTAAACTAAAGGAATTGTGAAGTGCATATCTGTTTCCTTGGGATTCTCCAGTCAAATGAAATACAGCTTCCCTTTCCTTTATATTTACACATGACGCAATAGAAGAGAGAGGTTACAAAGCAAGCCCTCGCGTGAGGTGCCTGCATGCATGCTGCAAGTTTTTTTCGGGCGCTTGTCCTTCCCAAAAAATACTTATAGAAAAAAAATACAGATAACACCTGTTCTGCAGGTGCGAGTGATTTAGATTGTTCACGGAAGAAAAATTTATTTCTGAGACGACAAAAGACTTTATATTACAGACTCTCGCGTGGTCATTGCGCGATTCCTCGCGCCCGATCGATCGCGAACTTGTGCTCACTTCGACTTCCGTCATTTTGCACGCGTTGCGGTTCGAAAATTCCTGTCACTTTTATTCACATGGGTCAGTCCTTCAAGAAACACATAAGAACACCATCCTTTTGAACAGGTGAACTGTCAAACATATTATTTACCAGAAATACAGAAAAGTGAGAAAAGGTGGACGTTTTGCGAATTACTGTTTAGCCACGCCATACCTAGAGCGCGCGCACTGAGGAGGAATGTAGATCAACGACCTGTCAGCAGGATATGGGGATCTTGTTCTGAGTCTTTTGTACCAGCAGTAACGTACCCATCCCATCTAGGCATTAGAGGGGCATTTTTCTTCATTGTCCGTCCCGGTACAATGGGCATTAGGGTTTTGTTTCTCGCGTGACGCGAGGAGATATGGCTGTGCAAACTTTGCAAATTTCCTCATTGAAGATTTATTCAACTAAAAAGGGTGTGTTCAAACAAACATTTCTGAAGAAAATTTGTATAAAGCGACTAATTTGCAGTATCGTCACAATAACAACAGTGAAAGCCTTATCAAGAATCAACATGGATATTCATGTATGCGCTTGATCTCGGAAACGGTGAGTAACTTGAAATAGAGAGGCATTTCAACAATAAAATGAGCCAAAAGATATCGTGACAAGTCTGTGACAGTAATCCTTAAATTCAGGAATGAAACAGGCCTTTTTTACAATTTTAATATAAAGCCAGTTCCAAAGCAACTTTATTGATGCCTCTATTTTCTTTCAAGCTTGAACTCGTGGCCTTGCTTCAGCACTCCTACGTGAATAAGTAAGAAAACACCTTTCTATTTTAACTCCTATGTAAACAAACCAGAACATCCGTTAAATCTGAGCATGTATCAGTTACACTTCCTTCAGCGATGCAGGAAAACGAGACGTTCGTCAGCTCAGAGGACAGGAAGCGGGTAGTCGCGGAGAACTAGAAACGGCCAGTTAATTTACACAAACATTCCAGCATTAGGGTATTCATGAATGGTGCTTCATCTCCACTGAAAACGGTGACCCGTAAATTTCTTTACTGATACCGCTGCTGGGCCGTTTCTCGAAAGACCCAGTAACCTACCGGGCCCGAAAAGTATTTTTTTAAATGTTTTTTCGCCGATCACACGGTGATTTCAAACAGACTTGGCCAATGTTTTCATAGAATTATAAGATTTTAAAATTTAGTATTCAAAGCTAACAAAAATTGACTCCAGTTAAGAAACATTTATCACCACACTTATCGGACCGGGACGTTCGAGAAACGGGCCCATGGAACGGATTTCAGGGGTGCAAGGGAGGCAAATATAATGAAAATTTCGGCTAAATTCAGTGGGAAATTGCAGCGCAAATCGAGTTTATTGACGTTACTCCAGGAACGTGATCGAACAAAGTGTCAAGCTCTTGTTCTTGTATTTATATTAACAAACTCGATTTGCGCTACAATTTTCCAGTACATTTAGCTGGAATTTTCAAATTTCACTCCTTTCAGTCTGTCCCATCCCAGGGCTCTGAGCCTGTCCTCTGCTCCCGGTGGTTTTGTAAGCCGTAGAGGGCCATTGTTACAATCACTTGTAACTTGAAATAGAGACATTACGACAATAAAATGAACCAAAAGATATCGTGACAGTAATCCTGAGGTTTAAATTCAGGAGTGGAACAATTTTATAATTTTAATACAAAGCCAGTTCCAAAGCAACTTTATGGATGTCTCTATTTTCTTTCAGCTTGAACTCGTGACCTTGCTTCAGCACTCCGACGTGCCTCGTGAGTAAGTAACAAAACACTAGTCTATTTTAACTCCTCTGTAAACAAACCATAAGCATATCAGTTACACTTCCTTCAGCAATGCAGGAAAACGAAACTTTCGTCGGCGTAGAGGAAAGAGAGCGGGAAGTAGTCCGCAGAGCGACCAGTTAATTTAATGTATTTGCCCAAAATCAGGTATTGTTACATTTCCACCATTTCCACACATGTCAGCAGTAACACAATATTGAGCAGGCCGATTCCCCCCCCCCCCCGGTCCCACCCCCTTACTTGCAAATTTGAATTTCGCGTGTTTACCTTTTTTTTTTTTCGTGACGATCTGAAAACGGTATGTGAAGTGAGTTTTTGAAAAGTTCAGTGACAATTTGTTTATTTGTAGCCAAAAATAAATTTTTTTTCTAAGTCTTTGTTCATTTTGTCTACTAGTGTATTTGTGACACATTAGCAAACTCTTTTTCCCGTTGGGGACGAAAGATTGCGTGACGAGCCAAAAGAACGTGTGCGAGAGAGGATAGTAAACCGGTGTCACCACAATAAGAAAAAAACAAAAAATTGTTGCGAACTGTGACAGATGTCATTTATGTAAATGAAACATAGTATGGAGCCCAGAATAGAGCCCTGAAGAACTCAAAATTTCATTGTCAAACTCAGTCGCTTCTGTTCGTATTTTTGTCTTCTCCCTGTATACATGCCGTTCGCTTCTGTAGACTCATTGTAATTCGTATGCATGTACCTACTCTGTTTTCTGTTACGTCCACTGACCGTTGAAGGTCGACCCTTGTAAGGGACCTTGTGTCCTACTGTTGATTCTCCATGGGTTTTTTCCCTCAATGTATAAATAAATGCTATACCTAGCGGTAAGTTAATGAAAGTTTATGCATACCTATGTACAGTCGACTCCAGATAACTCGAACCTCGCGCTAACTCGAACCAATTTTCCTTTCCTTTCAGGTCATTTTCTATATAATTTTACCCTGGATAACTAGCACTCCCGATAACTCGAACCTTTTTCAATTTCCCTTCAAGGTTCGAGTTATCGGGAGTCGACTGTATACCTGTGGTAAGTGTAAGATATGCCTATGTCGGTTCGAAAAAACCAGCTGAATAACTCAAGGTATCCTAAAACGTAGGAAGGTTAAAAACAAGTTATAAAGAACATTTCTAAAATCTCGTGTGTGAGTGTGTGTGCTGAGTGTATGAAGATGTCTACATTTAACTGAAATGTAATTAAACGAGACTAGTGTCTGACTAGAAACCTATATGGTTTACTGACTTTGGCAATAGGCATTTCCACCATAGATATTATATTTATATTTAGTTGGTCTTATTAATACCTATAAAACTTTAAATTAACTGAATACACATTTATAAGGGACTGTGCAATAATTATCAGGAGGGGGGGGGGGCTGAAAAACCAGAGTTATCTAGCAAAAACTTAGACAGTACCCCCCCTCCAAAACTAAAAAATTAGTTCTAATCCCCCCTCTGTTATGTTAAAAATAACGTCGCACCCCCCCCCCCCCCCCCCATCAACACACACACACACACTCACTCCTCGCCGCCACCATTACCATAGATGCCTTTAAGTGCATACCTTTTATATTGTCATGTTACTGTAAGCGTACGCTTACTTGTTGGATGTCGTCGTCTGGAACAAATAATACCTCATATGAGTGTTGAACAAAGCCATCCGTTTCGGAGTCATCTGAATCCAACTCAGAGTTGTTTTCGGAAGTGCTTGTGTGAGAATCAGAGTCGCATTCGGAATCACTGGATAGGAGTTCTGTGTCACTGTCATTGGCACTAATTCTTTCGTTGTTTCGTGTTCCAGTTTGCGAGAAATCAAGAGCACGTGCTACCAGCACGGCTTTGCTTCCAGATACAGGAAGATTGTTCTGCTTAAGATAGATCTTAATTTGTCTTGCTGTGAGGGATTTGACTTCATCTTCTTCTTTCCAGTTAATGTCTGGAAGGGTATTGCGCTCAGCTTCCCTTTTTTTAGCTTTCAATGCAATAAACTCACGGTGTTGAACAAAACGTTTGAGAGTGATTTCATCAACCATCAACTTCTCACACACCTCCTGTAGAAGGATATTGATCGCTTGATTGAAGATTTAAACAAAGCATTTGCTAAGTACCGGGGTGCTTACCACTTTGGCTCAAAATCCAAAACTTCTGAAGCCAGAAAGAGAAAGGAGCAGAGAAAAGAATCAAAGAACAGTAGATTGAACGCTTCAAATAACAGACGAAAAAGGGCTTGCATTATATTTAGATCCTTGGGAGGAGAGCCTGTTGAACTTTGTTATGAGCCAGAGATGTATGGAATTCAGCAAATCGATTCAGTCGATGAAGAAACATTACTTTTATTCACATCAAAAACCGACAAAGCTTGTCTACGAGATCTGTTTGATTCCCATTGTTTTACGGGGAATGCTAAAAAACAAGTGCATGATTTTTGCTTTACATAGGGTCAGCTTAATTAAATAGAAGAAGGGTTAAAATTAATCAGTTATCTTTTCATTTTGATGGAATTTTTTCAATAATCGTTTAACAGCTGTTCGTATTGATATTTGTTACAGTCTATCATGAAGCCTGTATTGAGAATCTTTAACTGCGTTTAAGTTTATTTACATTTCGAATAAAACTTAAGGCCCCCCCTCTGCCAAATGAGTGATTTTACTTTGACCCCCCCCCCCCCCTATATTGGCAGCAATTTTAGGTAATGCCCCCCCCTCTGGTTTTTCAGCCCCCCCTCCTGTTAATTATTGCACAGTCCCTAATATCAATATCATGTTTTTAGGGAATTTATCAGTGTGAAATAAAGTATTGTATTGTATAGTTACGATTGTAAAACCACTCACTCCGGACATTTTTACTTTGTCCTTCCTCACTGGTAAAATTCCTGATGCACTTAAAACTGCTTTTGTGTCACCACCAGTATTTGCCGGAGGCAAACGGTATAAAGAGCAATTTTCCAATTAAAAACCAAAGTCACTTTTGCCATGCTTCTCCAAAGTTTTCAAAAAACTAATGTCTAAAAGAGCTACATGTATTACATTTCTTAACAAACATGATCTTTCGTCCAACAATCAGTATGAATTCAGAGCTAAGCAATTCAACCCAGCAAGTAGCTGTCGGCTGAGCTTGTTGATAAAATATCGGCACAGACAATAGAAAGAAATGAATACAGTCAACTCTCGCCTTGCAGACACCTCGCTATTACGGACACCCCGATAATACGGACAGAAGCTAAATACCCGGCAAAAATACATTACAGACATTTGACTTAAAGAAATTCCCGCTACAGTCAACTCCCTTTATTGCGGACACCCTCGGGACCACGAGTTAGTGTCCCTCACAAGCGAGAGTCCGTAACAGCGGGAATTTATTTCACTCAAATGTCTGCAATTTATTTCTGCTGGGAATTTAGCTGCTGTCCGTATTATCGGGGTGTCCGTAATAGCCGAGGTGTCCGAAAAGCGAGAGTTGACTGTATTACGGACTCTCGCTATTAAGGACACTAAACTCGCGGTCCCAATAAAGGGAGTTGACTGTACACTGTTGGGATATTTTACGGGACCTTTCTAAAGCGTTTGATACTGTTAATTATAGTATCCTCTATTAGATAAACTTGAGCACCGTTGGTTTAGGGGATTTGGTTAACCGGAAGTAAATAAAGAATGAGAGCTGGTCGAATACGGTTAAGGTCGCGCAGGAGCGGGCTTACTTATGAATAAATTTATAAGCCAAATTTCTGTGGCAGATGTTCACACCTAAACCTGCTGAATTTCTGAAAATTTGTAGGGATTTTGGCAGATGAAGGAATTATTCATGTCATCAACGCATTATCGTGATGTTACCGATGATACCGAAGAGTAGTTTTTGTGTCCAAGTTTTCTCATGTTTTCAGCTTGACAAGCGTCCTAAATGAGTTATATAACTCCATGATTGCATCACCTAAAGGTAAATCATAACCTCTTTTGCGATGCCACAGAAGTAAATTTTGTAATTTCCGCTTACTTGGCAACCCAATTTACATCCCTCCGCGTATCATGTTCTGAAATTCTATATCCGCGACGAAAACTTGGACACAAAATAACCGTTTTTCCCTCCGTCATCGTGCACTTTCTAAAGCTGTGAATGTAATTATCAGCCTGAGGATAATTTCTAACAAACCAGTGCACGTACAGACATTTCTCTGTTTCAAGCAGAAGCAATGGAATTACAGTCAAGGAGAATAGATTTTTAATTACCCGTCCAAATATACCGTTTGACTCAACAAGCTTTCAAACGTAAGTATTTGAGATGCACAGGAAGTTCTTAGTTTGTAGCTCAAAATTTGCGAACATATGCAAACACGCCGAACAGAATACTTTGAATAAATTATTAAGAACGTCAAAAAATCTTCTCATGATTATTTCGCCTACTGACATATCGAAACTGAAATAGATGCTATTCTCTGCTGCAAGCAATAATGGAAATGGCTGTAATAAATAAAGAGAACTACAGTACATCAACACACAGCCATAACAAAGCTCAGTTGGATACGTTGTACAGTGTAGGGTCCAAATTAGTCGTACTTTCCCGCCTTGATCGACATCTCTGGCTTCCTACAACTTTGAACTCGCGACCCTTTTTCAACAAATCCGACACAGTTACTAATCTTCTCTCAAAACAAACTAAAATATCTGGTACGTGGGAAGAGGCCTTCCACTTCCTTCAGCAATGCTGGAAATTAAAGCCTTCCTTCACCGCTAACTAAAGAGAACAAGACAGAAAGACGGAAACCAGAGAAATTTAATAACAGAGAAATCCAAAATAACGGTTTAATCCGCTCAAGCAAAACTCTAGTCACAGTTTTAAAAACTAACACAGCTAGCTACCACAAAGATCAATGGGATACGTTTTGCAGTGTTGGGTCCAAATAAGTCGTACTTTCCCGCTTTGATCGACATCTCTGGCTTCTTCCAAGTTTAATCTCGTGACCCTTTTTCAACATATCCGATACAGTTACGAATCTTCTCTCTAAACAAACTAAAATATCTGGTACATGGGAAGATGTCTTACGACTCTTCCACTTCCTTCAGCAATCCGGGAAATTGAAGCCTCCCGGCTTCACCGCTAACTGAAGAGAACACACTTCTTGGAAGCCGGAAAGAAAGACAGAAATCAGAGAAATTCAATAACAGAGAAATACAAAATAACGGTTTAATCCGCTCAAGGAAATATTTCAATCAGTAATAGTCAGTTAGTAGGCTATTTTAAAAACTATAAACACAGCCATCATTAAGATCTAATGAGTACGTCGTGTGGTGATGGGTCCAAATTAGTCGTACTTTCACGCCTTGACTGATATCTCTGGCTTCTTCCAAGTTTGAACTCGTGACCCTTTTTCAACAAATCCGGCACAGTTACTAATCTTCTCTCTAAACAAACTCAAATATCTGGTAAATGGGAAGATGTCTCACACTTCCTTTAGCAATCCGGGAAATTGAAGCCTTCCTTCACCGCTAACTGAACTGAGAACAGGACAGAAAGACGGAAATCAGATAATCCAATAACAGAGAAATCCAAAATAACGGTTTAATCCGCTCAAGTAAAACTTTAGTCACAGTTTTAAAAACTAACACAGCTAGCTACCACAAAGATCAAGTGAATACGTTTTGCAGTGTATAGGGTCCAAATAAGTCGTCCTTTCCCGCCTTGATCGACATCTCTGGCTTCTTCCAAGTTTGAACTCTCGCAACTCTTTTTCAACAAATCCGACACAGCTACTAATCTTTTCTCTAAACAAACTAAAATATCTGGTACATGGGAAGATGTCTTACGACTCTTCCACTTCCTTCAGCAATCCGGGAAGTCAAAGCCTTCCTTCACCGCTAACTGAAGAGAACAGGACAGAAAGACGCGGGAAATCAGAGAAATTCAATACAGCTTAGAAGTAGTAAATAAACCAGTATTACCTTACTCTGGAAAACCTATAAATAGTAAAATGCACCTCTGCAAATCTTATGATCTTGCGATTGCTTGCTAAAAGCTGCACATTAACTTCACCGAACGATTTGGTTCTCAGCTGAGTTCTGCCATGAAGGTGACTTTTTTTAACGTTATTCTTAAACCTGGTCTTCATCTCTGCTTACTTTCCGTTTTTGCTTTTCAGATATTCGCAATTACAGTTCTCGGCTTGGAGATTTTATGCCTTCTTGCCAGTTTTACACATGGAGAGGTTAGTATGAATAGAGAATGCACTGCATGCTCAGTAAGGCTTCCCTCATTATGAGCCAATAAACTAGAAACAACTTGGCTTTTTATGCTGAGTACAGGTACAGTTGCATGAAGGCCAGTTCCATCAAATTGCAAGCCTCGTATATAAATTTTTGACTCTTGCACTTTTTAATAAATTGAGATATTCTGCGTGAGAAACTCATAGCTTTTTCTGTTTTAAAAAGAAAATTGTTCGCTCTTAGGGTAGGCCATCACATGCTAAACGTCAGTGAAAATTGATCAATATTTCCGTCAAATTTTTTCCAGGTTAATCGTTATAAAATGGATCTCGTGGAAAAAGGAACACCATATTCAGAGGAAATCGATGTCGATGAAAAAAACGACGTAGAAGTTTTCCGAGTTCCTGCTCACAATGACGTCGAGGGCGCTGATTTTTACCACGATTTTAAGATGGTAAGCGCACGTAGTAGCAGTAATAATGATAATAACCATATTTAAATGTCAAAGTATTTAGTACTGCAGTGTTAATTTGGGACACTGCAAAATGACTGAGCCAAATTTGCAAACTGAACATCATGATAGTTGTTAAGAATCCAACTGAACAGGCGGGAGACAGATCAGTTGGCTTTTAATAAAGGGTGGTCAGACTAAGCACTAGGCACCCCTCCACCCTGATGAAAGGTGTATATCAGAATACATGTATGTAAAGATATTGGCTGAGCGGATCTAGGTCATTTACAAAAACTGTAAGTTTATGCTGAAAGTAACCGTAACATAGTTATTTCTCTGGGTGCTGAAATCCTGAAAGGAAGTTATGTACAGGCCCGCAAATGATCCCCGGACGGGAAATGATCCCTAAATTGGACCGCAAATGATCCCCGGACCGGAAGTGATTCTAATAAAATGTACCGCAAAATGAAGGAATGTCCTGGACTCCATGTCAGTTCACGGATATATGAGGAAAACACAGAATTCCTCAGGCTTTTATAACAACAATAAAAACCGATAAACGTACTGTGCTAAAAGACAAAATTAACCTGGCAATATTTAATTTTTGGACAAAACATAAAAGCTATTGATTTTTTAAAACGTGTCAGTCTCGGAGATTATTACACCTTTGATTTGAAAATACATTTTCCTTCACAATTAGCTATTGCTTCAATATTTTAAAACTCTGTTTTAAAAAAGTTAGATAAGACACTTAACTCTTTCAAAACGAAATTGAATTTTTCTCCTTGATCTAGGTCGTGCCATTAACAAACTTTATCGAAACCCTTTTGACAGTCCAACATACGCTTAGGTGGCCCAACCTCAAGCTGTGAGCGATTATCACTTGTGCAATAGCTGTCACTGCGAAAACATGACAGTTTGTACGGGAATATATACCATCGGGTTTGCGAAGTAGAAATACTGTAAAGTTCTTAATAAAAATGTCATCCCTTCTAAGAACTTTACAGTATTTCTACTTCCTAGGCCCGATTATAAAGTGCAATAGCGGTCACGGCGCAAGTATGGGAAAACATTCCCATACTTGCGCCGTGACCGCTATTGCACAAGAGACCATCACAAGATGATCATCGCTCACAGATTGAGCCGGGACTACTTGTGCACTTGAGATTTTTTTTTTTTTTTGGAGGCGTGAGAACAAGGAAACAATCCTCACTTGCGAAAGCGACAGCTATTTGGAGTGACTGGCAGAGCTCATAATTTAAACCAGGTTACTGTGGGAAAATGGCGCGGTTGAGTTTGCTGTTTCCCCTTGCGCTAGCTTTCGCTTTTTTTTTTTTTTTTTCAGTATTTACGGTGTAGGAGATAAAAAAAAAAAAGGATTTTCGTACAATTCGTACCCATTTTTGGCGTTGTAATCGTACAAGTTAAAAATATACATGTATGTTCCAGTTTATAGGACAATTGATTTTCTTTTTATTTGCACTTAACAGCTACACTGTAATTTTTAAACTAAAAAAAAATTGCATGCAAAGCGTTTAAATAAAATGATTGTTGCGTTATAAGAAAAAAAAATGAAGTGTGTAAAGTTTAAATACCATGTCCAAATTCCCGAGTCCATTCCATTCTATAATTATTGATGAAGCGACGAAATCCGGTCGGGGATCATTTGCGGTCCAATTTGGGGATCATTTCCCGTCCGGGGATCATTTGCGGTCCAATTTGGGGATCATTTCCGGTCCAGGGATCATTTGCGGGCCTGTACAGTTATAATCGATTGATAACGCGATGTAACTGATATTAGGGTGTCATTTTGGTGATGCTTATATGGGTTAATAACACCAAGTGGTTTGTTAAAGCGCTTTATCCTTCGTTTCGGAAACCTCCATTATTGACATTTATGCTTCGTGATCTACAGCGTGTCACTGTTACCAGGATTCTGTCTCGGAAAGTCTGCTACATCTCAAAACTGGACTCAGCTATGTCATCGCCAGGGAAACTGAAGGCGGACCTCGATCGGGTAAATAAACACATGCCGCCCGTGTTGTCAAAACTTGTTCAAATATTCGCCAATACATTCACCTTAGTGCTTGTGCCTTACATTTGTTTATCGCGCTGCCTTTAAGGCCTGGCTAAACTAGGAAACATTGTTGCGGAAACACTGTTGCGGAGGCAAATGTTTCTCAGTTTAGCCGCGCGGGAAACATGTTGCGGAAACAAATTTTGCTGCTCGAAAATAAGAAAATGTTTTTGCCTCAGGTCAAAAAAATTTTTGCTACCCGGACACAAATTTTGCTTCTGAAACATATGTTTCCCACTTTAGCCACCATGAAAGCAATGTTGACTAGTTTCCAGTGCTGCTCATTAAAATGTTCCCTTGCAACAACAATCTCGTTCTCAGAGCCCTCGTTACCCTTGTCCAGCGTTTCCCGCTCCGCTGGACAAGGGTAACGAGGGCTCTGGGAACGAGATTGTTGCAACAAAGTCAGTTTATTATTATGCGCATGCGTGACCCTCTGTTTTCCGAAACAATTCCTCGTTTAGCCACCGGGTTAGCAAAACATTTTGTTTGCTTCGCGCTATTTTAGCCACCTCAAAAACATAACAAGAACCAATGTTTCCGCAACAATGTTTCCTAGTTTAGCCAGGCCTTTAGAGGTCTCCTTAAATTAAACTTTGCTGGTTGCCAATGTTTTGTGGTCATATCAAATAAATAACTAAACCTTAAAAAAAGATAAAAGATTTTTCTATCCGTGGCGGTTTTCCTTATTAATGCAGTTATTTCATCTTGCATTGTGATTCCACAGGCAGCTTCCCAGACTGGCACGCTTCCAGAGGAGACAGATTCAACTCTTGTTACTGTAACTGGACCCGCTAACAGACTTCTTCTCACGAAGGAGATCTTGGACTTTTGCGGAGCTTTGCCGATTTACTACACGGAACACACCAAAGTTGATCCAAGCAATGGAAATGGAACTGCAAGTAAGTACAGGCAGAGTTTCAGTAGACGTGATCCAGACCAATTTCTTCAAAAGTCATCCGTATTCAACCCATACGGGCTCAAAGTATTTAGCCTGTATGCCCATTGTCCTTCCTTGTCTCTGAGATCCTCCGTCTTGTTGACCCTGTCAGTCAACTGTATTTTCATATCATTCAATCCATTGTGTCCCTCACTCCAGAAATGCTTATCCAATGTTCAGATCATCCTGCTGAGCCCGATCTAAATTTCTGTGGCGCCTCATTTTATATTTATGATTGCGATTAAATCTTGTTCTGAATTTTGTGGTGGTAAACCCAACATACTGAAGTTCACAAATCTTACATGTCAACAAATAGACCATATTCGACGAGTTACAATTAAAATTATAGTTTATAGAATATTCCTTTGCAAACCCAGTGGGCCTAAAACAATGCAGTAAAAACCCGCATATAAGAACCTAGAATTTTCGAAGTCAGGCTGAACAGGTTCTTATATTTTAGGGAGGTTTTTCACAATTCAGGCTGATTAGGTTCTGAATAGGTTCTTATTTTTCAGAGGTTTACGAAGTGTAACCCTTGGCAGAAATATTGTATTACTTATACAAAATGGTTTAGCACTTGTATATTCGACAACAAAATTGCATAAGATTTGCAAACTGCAGGGGTCGCGTTGGCCCGTCAACACTATGTTAACTCCAGTGAAAATCCAAACAAATGTAAATGGATGAATGAATGAATGAATGAACGAACGAACGAACAAACGAACGAACGAACGAACGAACGAACGAACGAATGAATGTTTATTTCCCACAATTATAAGTAACATAATAAGTACATAGTGCAATTTACATTGAAGTCGGGAGGAAGACTAAAGAAACCCTTACCGGCTTTTACAAAGTAGTCCGCCTTTGATTCAAATTACATTTTTAAGCTAACTTAATCAGGATATCAGGTTTGGTGTACAAATAACAGTAATAATAAAATTAAAGGTGCAAGTAAAATTAATTAAATTAACGCCTATATCATTATCATTGAAAGAGAAAGAATTGCTTCATTTTCTTTTTGAAAACATGTATAGAAAGAGGTCGTTTTATTTCTATAGGAGTTTTGTTCCCTGTATCAACTATCTTACTTCTTAAAGAGTATTTTCCATAGTTAGTTCGGTTAAAACACTTATGTAGATGTTTTGAATTCCTGGTATTATAACCATATGCATGGACTTCCGTGTTTTCAATGCAGAGGTCACTGAAATAGGTGGGTAACGATTTACTGATAAGACTAAAACTGAAAGATTCGATTAGTAGGTCATTAACCCGGGGGGGGGGGGGGGGGTACTTGGGTTAGTTTTGCTGGGCATGTGCCGCTGGCCTCTCAGAGCCCCTGCCCCATTATAGTCTATTTTGTGGCCAGTTATAGACCCCATCTTAGTCACTTTTTGGGAAAATGCAATTTTCGTGACCCCATTTAAGTCACTTTTTATTAATGCATCTACTTTCAAGAACGAAATGTAATGCGAGGTGATTGTTACATTTAATAAACAACAACTTTCTGAACTTTTTAACCGAGACCATTTTGAATCGTTACTTAATAGAATTTTCTTACCCCCAAAATCCGAAAATGTGCGACCCCATTCTAGTAAATCTATTGAAAATGAAACCCCATTCTAGTCAATCCAGTCGTGAAAATGCGCTCCCATCCAGCGGCACATCCCCATTAGCCTCTTATAAGGAAGTACCCCCCCCCCCCCCCCGGGTAATTAATTTGGTGAATATTTAAGAGACCCATCTTTATAAAAAGAGGAAGAGATGGTGCGGTATATGGAGAGAATGTTATGATACGTAGTGCTTTTTTTTTGTAATTTGAACAATTTCATTAGCCTGTTGGGGTAATTATTTTCGCAGACGATATTTCCGTAATGTAGGTAAGGGTAAATCAAACTATTGTATAATATTTTCAATAGTACTTGACTGACATAGAAGCGAATCCTACATAGCATACCGGTGGTTTTTATTATCTTCTTAGTGATATAATCAATATGATTCTTCCATGTTAAGTGCTGGTCAATTATAATTCCTAAGAATTTAGTTTTATCTACTCTCTGGATCTCCTTATTGTCAAGCTTAAGAGTCAGTGATATTTTTAACTGTTTCTTTGTTGTTCTAAATATTATGAAATTAAATTTTTTTATGTTGAGTGTAAGTTGATTTAGTGTTAACCATTCTTGAACATGAACTAATTCCGCATTTATATTACACTCGAGTTCATTTATGTCCTTACCTGAGCAAAACAGATTAGTATCATCTGCAAATAATATAGTAGATAAATTTTTGGTAGAATTGTTTAGGTCATTAATATAAATTAGAAAAAGTAATGGTCCAACAATAGATAAATCAAAGAAAACATATACAAAATAACTTTTTGTCAGAAGTTTCTCACACAATTAAAATCCAGAATTTTGACCATCAAAATTGGAGTGATTGTTTTTGTATAAGAACCTATTTTTCTTTGCCAGACTGAACAGGTTCTTATATTTTTGGGTTTTTAAATGCCAAATTTTAGCCTTTAGGTTCATATATCACTAGGTTCTTATATGCGGGTTTTTACACTAATGAGAACAGTTAACAAAAGATGAAAGATAAAAACTAAAAGGTAAACTGAATCTGAACTGGTTAAAACGAACACGATTACTGAAGAGGCAATGCGGCAGGCATCAGACACAAATGTCTGAAGAAAGGCAATCAATCCTCACGTAAAAATATTGCGTAACGAAATCCCAAAACGAGGCCTTTGGGGCCCGAAAGGGCCAATAAACAACAAAATCCCGGGAGGGGTCCTTAAGCAATGCTAATCATAATAGGTTCTCCGGGCAGGGCATTTGAGTCCACCTAACACCTGAAGGGCTGACAAAATCCAAGGAAGGGGCCTTTGAATGATTAATCATGCAGGAACGTAAACTAATTATAACAGATTCTGTTTTTTTCAATGAAATTCCTCCCTTGTATTTAAGCCGTAGGGTGCCAAAGAGAACAGCTGAGCACTCCAATAAGCCTCTTGATTTGCAGAACTGCTGTCAGAGTGCTCAATGGAAAAACTAGAGCATAAATAGATTAAGACAGTCTAGTCAACTGAAGATTTGACTTGGCATATTTATTATTATATAGTTTCGCACCGCACAACCTGTACGGCACTCATCAGATAAATAGCCAAATGTAAAATGTAAAATAAAATGTAAATCTAAAATTTTACATTTGGCTATTTATCGCTGATGAGTGCCGTACAGGTTGTGCGGTAAGAAACTATATAGTAATAATACGCCAAGTCAACTCTTCAGTTGACCAGACTGTCTTAATCTATATAGTACCCACGGTGTGAAGCCAAAACTTCATCTGTCTGTCACTTGCTTTGCAGTTATCCGAAACAGACGTCAGAAGCGAGACTGGATTGTAGAGAAACATAAATCTTGCCTTAAAACGCTTGGAAGAGATCATTTCGAATACGTGAAAAAAGGTGGTTGCCATGATGAAGATGTAAACTGGGATTTAACATGCAAAATGTATCGCAGGCTCATGAACTGCTTCCATTATGTTACATGTACTAATCAGGCACCAGTGAAAATGTCATGGAACTGCAAATCTGTGCATAGAAGTTCTCGGAGTCCAATCTGTTGTGACTTCATATGTCCTACCTGAGAGCTACGAATGTTCCTTGCCAGCGGAACAGCTATTTAGATTTGTTAAGATTTTGAATGTTTCTACTCGTTTAGTTTTCCTGATAAGAATTTGATTTTGATTTGAAGTCCGCGTAAAAGTTTAGGACAGAGTCACTAAAAAAAAAACATTTAACTTTCGACACTTCTTGGCACTTCCTCTTTTGGACGGACCGGGTACAGGTTTACGGGCAATTTTTTCTGCCCTACTTATTTTTCGTAGTTATAGTTAAACCTATATTAAACGGTCACCATTGGGAAACGGCTCATTGACCCGCTTAATACAAGTGTAACTGGAGTAAAAAGATATCAACAACAGAGCAATTTGACTTAGGAGTAAAGCCACACAGGGCGAATTCGCCAGTAAAAATTTTGTACTTCCTTTTGTCATCTGTAAAGAGAAATTATAACATTTGGTTACCAGAATGGACATACTTACAGTTACTGTTTTGGAGTCTCTTTTAACAAAGTGGCCGTTTAACAAATGCGAAGACAATAAAAATGGACTCGTTAGGACTTTGTAATCAGGTGACCGCTAAATAGATGTCGTTTTTACGGTTAATCGGGGAAGCAATTTTCGAGACTTTAAGAAATGACCGCTTAAAAGAGAGTAAGCCCTTAATAGAGGTTTGACTGTTAAGTGTTTCTTTAAATTAACTTTTGCTAGTTTGCAATACATCTCTCTGCTTTGTCAAGATGTGCCTCATTTTTGTACAGCATCAAACATTCTAAAGTAAAAACAATGGCAGGTCAAGTGCGTGTGTAATCTGAATCCATCTACGTAAATAATAGGTGTTAGAGAGACACTCTAATTTTTTTGAATTTTGAAAAAAAGAATGTCTTGGTTGGCTCGTTTCTGTTTGTGCGATTACATTTGGCAATTTTCCATTAAATTTTCGCTGAAAAATTTAGCTCCTATTGACAAATTGGCATACTGAATTTTTGAACAAAAAATACCGGTTCAGATCGTAAAGGTTTTATTGAATGTGGAAAAAATAGTTATCGGGAATCCTCTCTAAGAAATGTCGAAAATTTATTACATTTATTACACACATTTCCTTTTTTTTTTGCTAAAAATAGCTCAGTGATTTTAAACTTGATTTTCAAAATAGATTGAAAAATAGTCTAGTCTACAATAAAACAACGTTGTTGATAGCTCAAGTATAGAGTACGTAAAACTATTCTGAGACAGTTTAGGCTATTGTAATTGTTACTAACTTCAAGTGTAAAGAAAATAATTGATCGTGGGTTATGTTACCAAGCTATATAATCCTTGTAATGGTACGTTTAAGTCATATCTTTATATGTATCTGACTTGACGTTTTATGAAATAAACAAATATCCTTTGCTGGCCTTGTTGTGTTTTTCCTTTTTAGTTTTTTAACTACACTTCAACCTCCATAGGACGCTCTGCCCAGCTGATACCTCTTACTTCCATAAATAATGCACCTCATTTTTAGTAGAGATCCGTGAGGATACATTTTGATGAATAATACAAGTGGTACAGATGGTGACTGTTGTTTAACTTTAGTCCGTTGTCGTTGTTGTTGTTTAAACTCGAGCTATATACAACCATACAGCATTAGGCAACTTTGACATGATTACGGATAACAAAGAACTTTTTGGAGCTACTATGAAGTGATCAACAGATGTTTTGTCATAGAGCATTTGGAACTAAAAAATCCACCAGCAATGTTAAGGACGGTGCCTACTTTCGCTCAACGCATACGTTCTGCGCATCACGAGATACTCGGGTTTCCTATATGGGTGGTGGCGCAGGTTAAAATTATGCGGAGAAAGCAGAATTTAGCAAGTTCTTGGTATCCAAAAAGAAAATTGAGGGTCACCAAGTAACCATGCATTTTTCAGAGATAATAAAGCTTCAATTCGGAAAAAAATACGCCATTCATTGCTTTGTATTTTACTGCTTCTTAGAATAAATTGTTGCTTAATTATCTTTCAAAATTGCCCCGCTACCCCCAATATTCTTTTTGGACTCCAGTAGCCCATACTAAGATCTGCGTTGCCCGTATAGTCATAAACTGTACAAAAACACTTCTGTATAAGTAAGCATCGCCCTGAAACAATCCTTAAAGGGACAGTGTCACCTATTTGTAATTTCACTTTCAGAATAGCCAAGAAACATGTGTTTGTATTGATGGACACGTTAAAATAATGGTTTCGTTCGTTTCGTTCGTTCTTTCGTACCTACTACGGCACAAAAACTAAGATGAATTATCTGTGGCTGCGGATGGCTAGGATGGAAATAGATTGCAACTTAAAAAATTTGGACAACGTTTTCAAGTTCTTCAGGACTGTGTATTTTGGAGAAATTGCTGATAAACCTGATTATAGTTTGTTCTTCCCAGAAAAAATCACTTATATAATATTTTTTCGTTGGTGCTAAGAGCAATATGTTGTTAAAGGAAGAGCACCTTGTCAAATGTTTGATTAGTTTTGCCCAAATTAAACGAAGCGAAATCTTTTTGATAGTCAAGCCAAGTCATCTTTTCTTAAACAGGGTAGCCTTTTAGCTTTAGGCTGGCATATCAATAGAGGCCGGCGTACTTGATTACTAGAAATAAAAAAGCGGATCTTCAATATGTACAGTGACTTTAAACAGTGTTTTATAAGTTAGGGACTGTGCAATAATTATCTAGAGGGGGGGGGGGGTCTAAAATTAGCAAAGTAGGCCTTAAAATAAAGTTGCACCCCCCCTGAATTAAAGTTAAAATAACTTCTTGTCCACCCCCGTCTAGAGGGGAGATTACTTTCAACCCCTCCCCCCTACCCAACCTCCGATCCTCCCTACATCCCTACATCCCTCTTTACCTTTACACTACTTCTGGTATGTCTGCATCACCAATAAATAAAACTTTGAAGCTGCGCTCCACATAATCGTCGCCTGATGAACCACCTTATTCATACTCGGTTGGCTCCTCAGAATCATCATGAGATCTGGAGGGCATGTTTTCATCATCATCTTCGATGTCTTCATCAAATGTTCTTGCTACAGAACCATCTGCATATTTAACTATTCGCTCAACTAATTGTGCCTTGTTTCCAGATACCATTAGACATTCTTGCCATAGATAGAGCCGAAGTCGCTTGTTAGTCAGTCTTTCAACATCGTCTCTGCACTCCCAACAAATATCTTCTGGAATGGTGTTTCTTTCCAGATTTCTTTTGTCTGCTTTTAGAGCCAAGAATTCAAGGTGCTGAAGATATCTTCTGCAAGAACTTTCGTCATGTTAAGCTTTAAGCATGCTTGCCGTATGGCCTGGTTATCAGAAGGGGTCACTTTCTTTTCAACAAACATCTTCTTCATTTGTACACTAGGAAGGATACTGTCAACATCGCTTGGAGCCAAACGAGGTTCATCAACTGGGAGATACTTTCCTGGCGAGGACGGATCAAGGGCTGGCAATGGAGATCGTGTAATGGGAATGCCACCTGTCCAACCTTCTTCCTCGCATTCATCGCAGGTTGGGTCACATGAAAACTTGAAGTACTCAAGGTAGTATTGTCCTTGCTTCACATGGGCATCTTTCATCTTTTGAAGCTTTGAAAAAACTCCGTTCCCGCATATTTTGTGTCGTTGCTGTGGAGAAGCCTTCCTCCATTTAAGAAGGTACTTGGAGAGATGAAGCAGGATGTGACTTTCCGGATGGTAGCTGGCAAGGGAGATCAGGAAGTCATTCTTTCCAGGACCCGATTCGTCATGAATACGCTGTGCAATTTGGTTGGCCATTGACCAAGTATTTGCTTCCTCCCAGGCAATGCAGTGTTGTTCTATGTCTTTCAAGCACATTCTTTCCAATTCTGCAGTAGGAAGCCTGTGAAAAGGGTCATTGGGTGGGGCAACCGGACTTCCTGACGTAAGAGCTTCTCCAATTGCAGCATTAGTGCGTTCTGCCTCGCGCCTCGTTCTGCGCCGAGTCATGCGGCGCCCTATGCAAACGAATACGATGGTCTGATTCAAGCAACTGGCACACCTGAAGGAACAAGTCCTGGACTTCTATATTATGGACACCTGCTCCAGGACCTTTGTCTGTCAATTTGAAGCTGTTAATATATATATTTCCTAAAAAATTCCAAAAATTGATTTTGATTAGCTTACATGTAATATACATTATCTTGAGTCCATGGATTGAGATCAGACCTCTCAGTTTAACTTCTAACCCCCCCCCCCTACAAATGTTTAAGAAATTGCATCTTACCCCCCCCCCCTACCCTGCGCTTTGGTTTAAGTTCAGGCCCCCCTTTTAATCTTAGAGCCCCCCTCCAGATAATTATTGCACAGTTCCTTAGTTCAGTGGCAACTGATTTGGAACATTTGGAATTTCAGAAAAACTTATTATTCCAGTAGCGAATGGAAAAATGTGCTCCTCTTTAAATTGTTCCTCTCTTGATTGTATTTTGACCTATTTTAGTACTAATGTATCTTTTTCTATTTTATTACATTTTCTGTCAGTAAACCTACTCCATAGTGAGCACTTTAAGTGTTGGTAGTACTTGTATTGTTATTGAGACGGCAATACAACTTTAACCGGAGAACTTTATTGGTTTTGCGCTGGAATTCGAACGCATCTACTCGTTAAACTGACAGAAATTCTGGCGAAGGCCGAGAACGGTGAATTGTTGAAGAGTTGAGTAAATGATGATGATGGTGATGGTAATGGTTCGACTGAAGCAAGAAATAATAAAAAAGATGAGCAGGAAAAAGACACGAAATAACAACTGACAAAACTACGTACTTCAAATGTTTCAAGAACAAAGCCAAAAGAGAATCAAGCGTCTAGAAGGATGAAAAGTCTTGAGAAAATCGATCTGACCTTGAGCGTTAAAAACTAGAAAATTATAACGAGTGATTGAGGCGCCAAAAAACCTAAAGTACAAGCAAAGCGAGTAAGATAAGCAGTGCCGGGGGAATGCGTGATAAGCATAATAAGCACTGAAGAATGCGCAAGAAAAATCTAAAGTAAAAGAATGTTCACGTTTGAATCCTACAGTACTGTAAGTTGTGTAGGCCGATTGTATTGTAGTATTGTCATTAATAATAATAATAATAATAATAATAATAATGATAATAATAATAATAATAATAATAATAATAATAATAATAAGTGATCAGGGCACTGGACCTAGTTACATCAGAGGTTCCATGGTTTTCGAAAACCCAGCCTAAGCCTATGTACGAGAATGAGAGGGCGATAGCATACAGGGACATTCCCCTGTATGCAGATAACACGCACGTAAAGGCGAATAGAATCGACGCCACCATCGTGGACAAGGAGAATAAGAGAGTATCGGTGATAGAGGTGAGCTGCCCTTGGGTTGAAAACAGGGAGGAGAAAGATGCCGAGAAGACAACAAAGTACGGGCCATTACGCTGGGAGCTCGAGCAGAGATATCCTGAATATCGTGTGAGACAGTTCAATATTATTGTGGATGTACTCGGAGGTTATTCAAGAGATGTCAGGAAGGCACTTAAAGAGCTAGTGGGAGATAAAAGCGACACAATAGCTCTGCAGATACAGAAATCAGTTATCACAAGCTCACTCAACATTGCCAGGTGCTTTAAGCTTTTTAAATAATGGACATTAGGCGTTTTATTATACTTTTATTTTTATTTATTTTTTAAGTGGAGTTTTTGTTCAGCACTTTATAATAATGTTTGCAGCGCATGTTTGCTAGATCTACGGACGTACTTTCAGGTGACAAGGATACCGTAGTTGAATTTAGTAGCTGTTCATGTGACGGTACTTCAGCTGACATGGCTTTCTTTTTCAAATCGGAAGGGATAGCAGCCAAGAGTTGAAAGTAATGAAGATAATTTGTTTTAATACTAAACTTGTTTTGAAATTCTTCAAAAGTTAAGAAATTCCCATCAGCATTTAGAATATCTTGAATAAAGAAGATTTTCATATTAAACCAAGATTTCCAAAATAGAATCTTTTTCTCGATGGTTATCGCTTCATTATTCCAGAGCAGGAAGTTACCGTACGAGAATAGTTTCGTCTTTTTCTTGAACTCTTGAAAATACTGTAAAAGTTCCCGATAGAAAGTAGGTAAATTATTGTTGATACAGGCAGCATTATAGTTACATTTGAGAAGGAACTGTAACCCACCATGTGTGGAAAGATAAAGATTGGGGATTGCTTTCCATGAGTCTCGGAAATTACTCAGAAATCTACTTATCCAAGCTAAGCGTAAAGACTTGACTACTACAGGAAGCTTAACAAAATTAAGACCTCCTTCCGCAAGGGGTTGATACATAACCAGTCTCTTTATTTTATCTTTTTTGTTTTTCTACAAGAAATTGAACAGCTCTGCTTGGACATTTTTTATTACTGAAGTTGGGACAGACAGCATGGACGCTGCGTAGACCAATGGAGACCCTCCAAACGTCTTAGCCAATAAAGATTTACCGTAGAGCGTAAGATGCCTAGAAAACCATAAATTCAACTTAGTTTTCATTTTTCTAATCCTATTCACGAAGTTCTGTTCAGCATTCTTATTTTGGTTATACGACAGAAACGTACCCAATACTTTAATTGGATCTTTCGTACTTTTGAATTCCAGTATCTATGTTTCATTGTCCCTAACCACATTGCCTTGGTCTTCTTTTTGTTTAATTTTAAGCCTGAAACCGTTCCGAACCAATCAATGACTTGGAGATGTAATTTAAGAAAGTCCACGTTGCTAGTTATTATGGTCGTATCATCTGCGAATTGTGAAATCTTTACTTCTTGATCATTTGGTAACTGTATGCCTCTACAGTTTGGGTTTTGGCGTATCTTATGGGCTAACAGCTCCACTGCGAGTATGAACAAGTAGGGGCTAAGCGGACACCCTTGCCAAACTCCTCTTGATATTTCGAAATAATTGGTCATATATCCACCATTCATGACAGAGCTTTGTACGTTGTTGTAAAGAACAGAAACCCATTTTTTGAAATTATCTCCGAAATTAAATGCCTCTAAAGTTTTTAATATGAAGTTCTACTCCAAGGTGTCGAATGCCTTTTCAAAGTCTACAAACAGAAAAATTCCTTTAAACTTTTTAGTATCCGAAAATTCCATTATATCGCTCAAAAGTCTTATATTTTGGCCTATGTACCTGCCACTCATGATAAATCCAGTTTGATCTGTATGAATCAATTTCGGTAAAAGTTGTTCCATTCTCTTGGCTAGTACTTTTGAAAGGAGTTTATAATCAACATTAAGTAAAGAGATAGGACGCCAATTCTTTCAATCCGTCATGTTAATATCACCTTTTGGGATAAGTGTTATTGTTCCTCTTTTCTGTGAAATTGATAAAGATCCCTTTTGAAAAGAATGGTTGTACGAGTTCAGGAGGTCTTTTCCAATCAAGTCGAAGAAAGTTTGGTAAAATTCTTTTGTGAATCCATCTTCTCCTGGAGATTTATTGTCTGCAAAAGATGCTAGAGCATTTTTTAGTTCTTACAAGGTCAAATCCTTTTCTAAGGATTCCTGTTTATCCTCCTTTAATTGTGGAATGTTTAAACCCTCAGTAAAGCCGTCAATCTTTTGATTGTGTTCATATGCGGAGGCGTTGTTATTGCCATTAGTTTTAGAAGTGTACATATTCTGATAAAAAAACTTCAATTTCTTTATTGACTTGCACGGGGTCTGAAATTATCTCGCCGTTTTCTGATTCAACTCGTCGGATTAATTTTTTCTCGTAGTTATTTTTTTCCAGATTAAAGAAGTTAAGTACTTAGTTGGCTTTTCACCTAGCTCGAACCATTTCAGGCTTTGATCTGAACATAGCTTCTTTCCCCCTTACTTCATGTATATGTTTGAGTTCTTCTTTAGCAGCTTCATATTTTTCCAAGATCTCCTGATCAAAAGCATCACTATTACAAATTTTATGATCAAGTTCTTGTACTTTGTTTTGAAGGGCTTCTTCTTTGTTTCTTAACCTAAATCTCCTTTGTTTTGAAAATTTAATAGTTTTGGCACGTTATTCCATTTTTATTAATTCCCACAGGAGTTCTTTATCTGTAACTTCGGAGTATTTATTCAGAATTTGTGGATAGTAAAACTCAATGAGATCTTTATAACTTTCATCTTCTAGTAAGATGTTGTTAAATTTCCATAAGCCCGGGCCTCTTGTGAATTCATTTTTAACCTCAATATTTAAGTATACAGCTTTATGGTCTGCCACATTTTTGACACAACTAGAAAGGGGGCGAGAAATCAAGAAAAAGTCAATCCTCGATTTTGAATTCAAAGGTTTCGACTCATATGTGAATGATTTAGCGATGGGATGTATTTGTCGATAAATATCCATAAGGCTGACAAGAGAAGTCCTCTAATTTGTAGCTTTCCAAGGTTGGCCGCCGCGCTTATCGATTGGATTGAGGGTTGTATTCCAGTCACCTGTAATAATTACATTTGACGTGTTTGTGTTTGACATGAGCAGCTCACCCAATGAACGGATAAAGTTGTCTTGGTCACGATAGTCAGTGGGAGCATAGATGTTTACAATGAAAAAAGATTTATCGTGAAATGTTGCTTTTGCGATTAAAAATCTTCCTTCAGAGTCCTGTTTAACGCTTTGCAAATTAAATGTGACATTACTTGGATTCAGAAGAATACAGATACTTCTCGAGTGTGAAGAACCGTGCGAAAAGAGAAACTTACCACCCCATTCAGCAGACCACACTTTTTCGTCTTCAGATGATGAGTATGTTTCTTGGAGACAAAAGATTGTGGCTTTTTGCATTTTCAAATAAGAGAAAATTGCTCTTCTTTTGTTACCGTTACGTAATCCTCGCACGTTCAAAGAAATTAATTTTAACTTGTGAGACATAACAATAATAATAAAAGAAATTTTGACCATGCAAATTTGGAGCAAAAATAGATAATATATTTTGTTAACCGTAATGTTTTGGAGGGAGAAATATAGTTATAGCAGTGGCATAACAACCTTTCAGCTTTATTATCAGCATATAACATTGCTGATAGATGGTTGTAGATTGCAGAATTTGTAAATCGCAGCTGGTAATAATATGGAATTAAAGTAATCGTACACTGGTAAGGCAAAGGAAAACAAAATGAAAATTTAAAAAAGTTATTAATACGAGACATAGCCTACGCCGAAATCCTCCTCTGCAACAGCATACCCTTCCCACCCTCCCTGCCTTTGGTCCTATTGTTTTTACATTTTAAAGGGCATCTAAATCACTTTCTGAATGGATTCTGATAGGATTCCCGTCCGGGGAAGTTTTAACATAAACTTTACCGTTCATTGTCCACACACTTGTTATGCATCCGTCTCTTCGTCTTTGGTTTGCTGAGTTGACCAGACTTCTCCTATACTTGGTTAAATTCTCGTTGATGGATAGCCGGTCTTTCGATCCTACAGCCGAAACAAACTGACACGGGAACAAATCGGTTGTTTTGATGTTTTTTAGCTTTATCCGTACTTTGTAAAAGCTGGCTTTCATGATCACTTTATGGCTACAAAATTTTGCAATTATGACGCTGCTGTCGTTCTTACGTTTCAGTTTGTGTGAAATTTCGATGTCGCTTGGGGTAACTTGGACTTCAAGGGCAGCTGCGATCTTTAGGATGGCTTCTTCTGTTGAATCATACGAGTTTTCGGGGACTCCATGAAATTCGAGGCTGTTTTTACGAGTGTACTGTTCGAGATTATCCAGAGACTCGTTTAAATAATTTACCTCTTCGGTCTGTTGTTGTAAATCCTTCCTTGCAGACTCAAGCGACGTCGCCGTTACATGCAATGCTTTTTCTAATTTGATGTTAGCTTTGGCTGCTTCGTCAAGTTTGGTCTTCTTGTCACGGAGCTCTTTATCTTTGAGTTGAAGGAAAGCTTTCAGTTCATCTAATTCTTTCTTGAACTGTTTGTTCTCGAGCAGTATGAAAGATAGTGAAGTCTGAATGTCGACTAACATCGCTTTGATTTCCTGTAGGTTTGGCTCTTTTTGTTCGCTTGAAGAGGTGTCATCCGAGTTCTTCGCTTCAATCGCGCTATCATCCGCCATGTTGTAGCTCTTGGCAATCGATTTTTCATGGGACTCTTCAGTAGATCCACGGTCACCCCTTTTGTTTTTCCTACCAGGTGGCATCCAAACACTAATTTTGAGATGCGAAATTCCCTCTTATTTGATCGACAACCACTGAAAGAGGAAGGGTAGAAGCGCTCCGCTTAAAACACACTTCCACCCCGTTCGGGCCCGTTCATGTCTCCCCTTTTTCAGACTTGAGTATATTTTTGGTGGGTTTTTTAGGGAATATTGTAGTCTAAATTTCGATTTAATTTTAACTCCATACACGATTGCATGGTAACCTGTGTCACATACGCTTTGGTGACCTGTGGTAGCCCAAGTTCGAAGTTACGCAACGGTTGAAAAATATAAGGATTTGTACGGGAGAAAAACGGTTTATTTTAGAGGCTAACAACATGAACGAATTTTGAAATAAAAATCACCCACCTTACTTCTCTTGTGTATTTCTTGCCTCCTATGTGGTTTTTAGGGCGATTTAGCGCGAGTTTTAGTTCCATCGCTCTCTCTCTATATATCCTTTCCTAAGGTTGGTCAGCGTTACTCGAGCGCCGAGCGGATCCACTGAAGGAAAACCGCCGTAAATTTGGCCCAAACGCTCAGATCGCACCGAAATTCCACGACGACCACGGACGATTGTTTTGTTATCCATTCTTGTGATTCATTCGACGATCATGTACATGAAAAGTGCATCAAAGGTCGCTAATCTCTGCTTAATTTTCCGTTGAGATCTTTCGAGTGACGCTCAGTTCAGGGCCCAGTTGTTCAAAGCCCGATTAAGCTAATCCTGGATTAACGCAAACTTTGACTCGACTTTTGCTAATGAACAAAGATTCTTCCAAAAGATTTTCGGCCTTCAGTTTTGACTTGGACTTTTCTTTACCTTTAGCTTGAAATTAGCCTTTAAAACCATTTTAACAAACGACGATGAAAGCCCTGATTAACTTTTAATCGTGGATTAGCGTTAATCGGCTTTCGAACAACTCGGCCCAGAATGCCCGTGCAAAGGTTTGAAAAATGGCTTAGCGACCCGGCCAACGGTTCAAATATACCTACTCACACAGTGGGCGACGGGCTCTTGCTCCCAATGACAAATAACACCCGCGGGCCCGGCAATCACAGATTGGTCACCATTGTTCCCATTGACCAATCGCAGCGATGTTCGGCCAATTCGAAATTGAAAATTCCTTCGATCAACACGATAGTGGGAATTACGATTTTTGCAAGTATTTTCTTTTGTGCAGTGAGTCTGCAATGCTTTCAAAACAGCGAGAGAAGAGACTTCATGAGAAGATAAACGCTCAAGATTCAGCAAAGAAGGAAACAAAGCTATCTGGGTTTTTACCGGAATGGAAATAGTGGTGAGTGCATGTTCCATAGTAACTCATAGTCCGTGTGGAATTTTATATAACCACAGGGGGCCCACACAAACTATGTGACCGTTTGTATTTTGAATTTATAGAGGCAATGTATGGGAATATCGAAAATCCTCGTATTATCGTACTAGATTGCGATAGATATTCTCATTTAACATCAAAATAAACGTAGTTTTACCTTAAATGTTGTGTGTTGTCGTTCCTGAGGTTGAAGACGGCGATTTTAGCCATTTGAAGGGTTCGGCGTTGAACGTTCACTCGAGCGTAATAGAAGAGTGAGAAAGGAAATAAGGCACGTGCCTATTTCAACCTCCGACGAGTTAAAACCGACATCGAAGATCGAGATCTAGGTGGGGTGTCTAATTTGAAGAGAGGGCGGTTCTTGTTGACGACGAAGATCAAGAAGACCTTGTCAAAATGTCAACGACGCTAGAGGGAAATCTATCAGATGATGTGGGAACAACAAAAGAAAATCCTCAATACCAAAAGCAAGAAAGGGTACAGGTGACACCCAAAGTGAGTCAGTATAGCGCACGCTAATAGGGCCAAATAACATCTCATGGGAGCTCCTATCCCAGTGACGGGAAGGCTTAAATAGGAACCACCCCTATTGTTAGTCACTTAGATGGGAATTCAGGAGGGAGCGGTGCTTGAGGAGGGGGTGCTGGGGTAGGATACATAGCTTGCAATGCTTGTGCTAATCACTCTCCCTCCTTAGGAAAGAGAAGTAGTTCTTTCGGTAGCTTTACTACCATTATTCCAGGCATAGTCAATTGCTAAACCAATAGTCGATAACAATCGATTATCAATACAAATCTATCACTGATACCAATTGACTGTCAATACAAATTGATGATTTTGTCTTGCTTGACTTCCAATAGCAATTCTTATTCATTGACTATGCCTAGAATAGAAGATTAGTGCTGTTAAGGGGTCTCAGGTAAGGGAAGCCAGAAATAAATTATTGGAAGTGTAATAACACCACATTAACATTGTTACTAATGATGGCTTTAATTTATTTTATAGGATAATGCAATTGTGAATCCAATTGTATTGTAAAAAACCCCATGTGCTCGATCCTTTGAGGAATTTCATCCGTCTTCCAAGCATTCATACCATCAGGTTGGTTGCACTGAGAGTTAAAAATGGGATTTGCAGTTTTACTAGGGAAATGAAAATTTCAACAACTATTGTTTGTTGTCTACAATCCATTTTTACAGGTATCATAAGAACAAATGGGACCAGAAGCCCGGATGAAATAGAGAGATTAAGTGCAGTGTGTGAGCAGGCTGCCAAAGAAAAGAATCTGAAGGATTGCGACTATTGGGGTGGTTTTGTCATTGACGAAATGAAGGTTGAGGTAATAGGCTAATTTGTTTGCAGCAAATGTCATTCCCAGTAATGAAATATTAGTAACATTGCAGATACTCGAATGCTCTGAATGAAATTATATTTAATGTTTAACATCATAATTTGCAACCAATGCAGTTAGGTCTACACCAGCCTAATCGCTTAGGATGCTCATGATCTCATTCATGGGCTCAGAGCAAGTTCAAATGTTATAATATAATATAATAAAAAGCACCCAATCTCCATAAGCACACATCCCCTAGATGGCAAATAGAATTATTATGACAAACATTTCATACATAATGTATCTCTTTGAACAACCGGGCCCTGGAGTGCAGACCTTTCCCCAAAAAGTTTCTGATAAATTTTCTCTCTTATAATATTAAAAATATTGTTACAAATGACAAACCTCGTTAGTGGAGGTCTTTATACTATACACACATTGACAACACATTGTCAACATCGTACCTTTTACAAACTGTGAACTACTGTTAATTAACCATTGGTATTTTGATTCTTTAATTAAATCACTAGGAAAAAATGAAGGTAGACTGGCATCGCATGTGCTGCAGTTCCTATTTGTAAGTGATTGTGGATTTCGGTTTCCAATTGCTTATTTTCCAAGCCACGACTGTACTCCAACAGACCTGTTCTATCAATTCTGGAAAGGTGTCCAGATGATGAAAGAGTTTTCATTCAAGTAAGTATCAAATACCCATATCCATGATTGTTTCAATCCCTTTATCAGAGTAAGAACCATACACCCAAAACACCAGTGAGTCCTGTCTGAGTTTCAGTTGTTTCCTAATGTCACTTCTGTACGAAGGCAATTAAGAAATGTCTTGTACCATGAACATGGAATGGTTCTGATTTCTCATTTTGAAATTATTGCCGACCAACATCAATCAATATTGTTGGTTATAATCAATGTCAGAGCAAAAAGTAATCAATTGGCATTGGAAATTGAGGAGCAATCAATCAAATAACACAAAATCATCTAGTTCATTAATTTATCAGGTTGTGTGTGAGGCTAAGTTATTACTTTTAAAAGTAAATTTACAATTAATTTAATTTGCAGCACAACTTCAAAAAAAATACGCAACAATGTTGAGAAGAGCAATTTGTCAGCTAAGCCCAGATGTCTCACCATTGCTGGGAAGAAGATCCTCTGGACACATCTTGTCAATGCGTATAAATTCGACCAGACAAGCACATCAATGCACATTCACGAGAAACAGTCAAGGAAGAGCATTTCAATCTTGATCAAACTCTACGGATGCATAATCATCTGGCGGAAGATGTCCTTGATAAAAGGATGCATTTCCTAATGATGGTAATGGAAATTGTAAATTAGCACTGTATCTATCTGATTCAATATTTTTATGAAAATAGCTTTCTTCCTCCTTGTGACAGTGGGAGTAAATATGTTATGTGTGTGGAGAAAGGGGAAGATGATCCTAGTAAAAAAAAAAGGTGTACAGTTTATCTGACTTACAAACATTATGTACTGTTTAGGCCTACAAAAGGCATCTCACAGAAAATGGCAAGGATGGCAGTGCCCTGGATGCCTCGATACAACTACTGGCCCAAACAAGCACAGTTATCGAAGATTTCAGTACAAGCAGGGAAGCTGTTAGAAGTAAAGGTGACCCGCGACTCAGAAGTTTGGATGGTTTCCTACAGCATTTTGCTAACTGGAAAGAAGCAACGTTGATGCCAAAGCACTTCATATCTACAAAGCTGTGGTTTGACCTACAGTCAATGGTGCATGGTTTCAGATCAATTGTGAACATCAAGTTGTCAAAGTTCCCCAACTCTGTCATCAAGGCCTGGGTTGTTAATCAGGATGGAGTGGAGAATCATTTTTGCCAAACAAGGGCATGCAATGGACAAAATAACAACCCAACAAGAATCATCACAGAATTCGATCAGATTTGGGCAAAACCCCATTAGCACAAAGTGCAAAGCTGGTATGCCCAAATCATAAGTCTGAGACAATGGACCACATTTTAAGGACGGTACCTACTAATACCGAAGAATTTTTGTGCGGTTTATGACTATGCGGGAAAAGCAGATCTCAGCAAGGCCTATTGGAATACAAAAAGAAAATTGAGGGTAACTGCGCATTTTTCAGAGATACTTAAGCAATAATATCTCTAAAAGACGCCAAAATATAAAGCAATGTATGGGATTTTTTCCTAAATTGAAGCTTAATTATCTCTGAAAAATGCGTGGTTACCCCCAATTTTCTTTTGAGATACCAAAGCATTTGGTAAGTTTTGCTTTCTTCGTATAGTTTTAAACCGCGCAAAAATATTCCTGTATTAGTAGGCACCACCCATAGGAAATCCGAGTATCTCGCGATGTGCAGAACGTATGCGCAGTAACAATAGTAGGCACCGTCCTTAAAACAGTAGTCAAAGCTTGAGACTTCAGAAAATGAAATTCAACAGGAAAGGGAATTGCTGTCAATTTGTTTATACCATATGTTTGTCCCAGTTGGATTTTACTGTCATTTGTATTTGCTTGCACTGGAACACATCACAATCAAAATAACGTTCAGCATTGTCTGATAAAAATAACTCTTCCTTTCTTTTTGTCTCTGAATACTTATTTAAGGATACACAGACGTCAGTACATTGTTTGTGATCATGACTTTGTGCAAAACAATCATCCGTGGTCTCCGTGGAATATCGGGGCGATCTGAGCGTTTGGGCCGAATTTACTGCGGCTTTCCTTCAGTGGATCCTCTCGGCGCTCGAGCAACGCTGCCCAACCTTGGGAAAGGATACAGTATAGAGAGAGAGCGATGGAACTAAAACTCGCGCTAAATCGCCCTAAAAACCGCATAGGAGGCAAGAAATACCCAAGAGAAGTAAGGTGGGTGACTTTTATTTCAAAATTCGTTCATATTTTTAGCCTCTAAAATAAACCGTTTTATGTTTTTCAACCGTTGCGTAACTAGCGCTCATATTTCGAGCTTGGGCTACCTATGGCTTAATTATCAAAAATCTCGCGGCAGAATCAGCACCGCTATCAGACATGACCAAGCGCTGCATAACAAGCTATAAATAAGTACATGGATAAAGTTGGCGACTTCTTAGGTTAAAACAAATTTATTCCAAAGCTAAGATTTAATTCAATTTTGATGTGTTTATTTGTTTGTTTGTTTTAAAATCTCGTAAAAAAATGGCTCTCTTGGTACGGGCGAAAGGATCAACTGATAGAATCTACGAATCGCTTAAAGTTTTGGAAGTGTAAATGGTTTACAAGCAGCAATTCTCTCAGAATGGTATGATAGATTGACTTCAACTTGATGCTGGCCGTTTAGTTTAATTAATTTTCTTTGATTGCATAAACGTTTTGCACAGTTTCATTATTTTCATCATGTCCTTCATAATCTGCCTCTTCGTCTTCTTATGTATCTTTAATCTCGTACCCAGATCTCCCACGGTCAGGCGGAGGGGAGATCTGGTAAAGTTCGATTTGAGGCCCGGAATACGGGCCTGCCCATCATCCTTTGTCCACCGTGCTGCTCGTAACTGTGATCATTCCTGGTGAGGTTTTCGCTTTCGAGGGTGCTCTTCGGAACGTTCTTCGGTCGAGAGGACAACAAAACTTGAAACTTAAACCAAAATGAAAAAGGCAACAGGAGAGATTGCAATCAACAAGCGCGGTAAATCACTTTTTTACTAAGATTAGTTCCTACCCTTTGTGACCATCTAGACCTGATCTTTGTAATGAAAACTGTTCCAAGAACAAATCCATCGTAATTGTGGGTCAATTGAGCTTTCTCCACTCAAGATCAACATGCTTATCAACGATCAATTAAAAAGACTTAAGTCAACCGGAGTAAGCTGTACCAGTTTACGCCTTAGATGGTAACTGTATTGAAGATACTGTAATTTACAGGCAGGGAAATGTCACATAATTTTTGTGCACCCCAAGGTAAAGGTAGCAACAGACAGTGCAGAGAGTTTTTGTTGTCGAAGCTTTATCAGAAAAATTTTGTGGTCGTTGTTGTAGATGAGGCAAAATAGAGTTACTGATTGGCATCTTGGTGTTAAATTTCGCATTGGAAAGTCAAATGGTTCATGTCATATTTTCATTTGCAAAGTTTCAGAAATTGTGGTCTACCAGTGATACGTAAAAATTATTTCTTCTCTTTGTAGTCTTTCAGCTGATTTGGTCACACAAATTCTCCTTCTTCCATAAGTTAATGGTTTAAATTTCCAAACCAAATGGATTGTGTAAATGCGGCAGGTTTCTTTTACAGGCCAAAGGACACAACTCAAGGTCACTGTAATAATATAATTTTATATGAACCAGCTAAACAGGGCCTCCTCCTACCTACAACAACTGTCCACTCCTATAACACCAGAAATTCTGCCAAGCTTAATTTCCACCGACCACAAGTTAGAACTAACATAGGAAACTTTACTTTTAAGTACTCTGCTTCTGTCATATGGGAAACTGTCCCCATGGCTTTGAAAAAAACAAAAACTTTTAACAGGTTTAAGAAACTTTATAAGGCCCACCTGATCTCTTGTCAATCAAATAATATATGTTCTGTTTAATGATCAAATATAATAGTATGTAACTATCTAATAATAATAATAGAGTTAAAAATAATAATAATAATAATAATAATAATAATAATAATAATAATAATAATAATAATAATTTTAACAATAATAATTGTCTGCTTATATTTTGATCTTTGTTGTCGCTGCTGTTGCTGCTGATGATGTGTTGTCCTTTTCCTTTCTTTTTGTTTGTTGTTGTTGTTGTTGTTTGTTTGTATGTTGTTTTTTTTGCTTTTTTTTTGTTTTTATTTATTTATTGTTTTGTTCTTCTTTTATTAAGCTTGTCCTGTTTAGATTTCTTGCTCGGTTCAGTATATCTCGAACATACCTTAATTTACACAAATGTAATTCTCTCTTGTACATCCTAGGCTCTACAAACATTTCCTACATTTTCTAATATCTCAATAAAGCTCAGTTTCATTTCTTTGTTTACTTAAAAGTAGGTGGTGGTCGGCTAGAAAGCCTTTGCTACTTTGACCACCACACACATTTTACAATTTGTACTGTATTTATTTTTATCTTGTAATCATTTGTTGTAATACTTTTCTTTCTATGTTAATGTTGTGTAAATAGTGTGAAATAAATGAACCATGAACCATCCTAGCCCTAACACCATGCTACTGTCTTGGTTATATACCAGCAAACCAGAAAGACCTGTCCGTGTAAATGGTAGGCGCCCAATTATGTCCAACATTAAAATACCGAGTACACCCTTGCTGTTTTTAAGGGGTTTTTTTTTCTCAAAAATGGAAGTTTGAATTTCTTTTGGGAAATGGAGGTACCACATCTGGATTTGGGATCTGAAGAATGTTTGGTTACTTGCAACATGTGAGCAAACAGAGCACGTCCCTATGAGCTTCCCATTAGAGTTTTATTTGGTAGTGATGAGCTTTCCATTTCAGTGGTTCTTGATTCACCTTTATCACATGACACTTGGAAAGTTTTCACCTGAAATTTATGTTAAGTTTAGGGGACATTCCCCCTCGACTGCTTCTTTGATGACAAGTTAATAAAGGTTATAATTTTACACATAGGAGTCCACAGACTCGAAAATTAGAACCACATAATACACAAGTCTAATAATATTTGACTCTTGATATGAAGAACAAAGGTCATTATCTGCATTTGATTTGCAAGGCACAATGAGCTGCTTAAATAATCATTGTTGTACTGAGCATTGCATTATTTGTACATGCATAGAGGATGATACACTAAGAATAATACAAGGTTCTTTATGTCCAAAGCAGCTATCTTGGTGCTTGGGCACTCACCTCTGATGGTTCCTTGATTTCAGCAAAAAAAAAAAATAACAATAATAATAGGAGGGTGTGAAGGTCTTTTGGGCTCATAAAAGTAGCAAATGGCAGATAAATAGAAAACAAATGAAAAAAATATTTCCACTATTTGTTTTCCTGTGCATGTCTGTGTGTTCTAATGAACTGTCACCCATTTCTGCAGCAAAACAACAGCTTTCACAGTAAGCTGATCTTCAGTAACCATGAATTCCTAAGTATTCCTTAACCATGGCCTTCCATAGCCAGGAAACAACATTTAATCAAACTGTCAGACACAAACCCACTGCAGAGAAGTGGTGGGGAAAAGAAACTTTGAAAACAGTGTCTGTCTTGGATGAAAATTCCTTGTTGATGCCAATTCCTTGAGCAAAAAAAATTTCTTGTATTGATATTTGCACCCATGTCAGGTCCTAACTTTTCTTAATATTAAGACCAGCAACACAAAATTATGTTCAAGGACTTTTCACACAAGTACACAAAAAATATCAGAACAGTGAACCTTGAACCTTTAAGCCCCAGTAGTGATCAGTATCAAAATTTCTCCTAAATATATTTATCAATACACAATCAAGGAGAGGTCATGAGATCACCAGTGGTGAAATTTCTTGATATTTCAACAACCTCCCTATAATGCTACTATGAAAAATGGACATGTAGAGACCAGTAAGGAGAAACTGTATGTTGACACTGAGGCTTAAAGGTTAAAAGCTAATAAATACAGAGCCATATTGTTAGTGATTATCGCAGCTTCTTTTATGCTTCGTCCTTCCACCACCCCATGCGTCAAAAAGGGCTTAGTTAGTAGTTAGATATTTGGGTGTATCAGCCCACTTTTTAAAAAATGATAAAAAATCCCATACAAATCCTTATAAACCCCATAAACCACACATTATCTCACCCCAATAACTACATAAAATACTATTTCAGTCTTTGAATTCAACACCTAACTCCTGCAACGGAGACGTCAAAAACCTAAAAACCTAAATCCTCGGTTTTTCAAAACTCCTGCAACGGAGACGCTAAATTTTTATCCTCGGTTTCTCAAAAACCTAAAAACATAAATCCTCGGTTTTTCAAAACTCCTGCAACGGAGACGCTAAATTTTTATCCTCGGTTTCTCAAAAACCTAAAAACATAAATCCTCGGTTTTTCAAAACTCCTGCAACGGAGACGCTAAATTTAGGTTTTTCATAAATGACACCAACTCACAAACAATCATCGATTAAATCCAACCAACTCATCAATCGCTGATTTGAATGATGAATACAATATTTTTGAACACCAATTTGGAGAAAAAAATAATCATTATGGTTGTTGTGTGACTGGATGCCGTTACTGTCACGCGTGACGTTGTGTGACTTGTCACGAAAATGGACAAAACCCTGAACGTGGGGTGCTCGGTTGGCTGTTTACTTGCCTGGCCCCAGCCAGGTCTTTTTCCCGCCGCTGACAAGGCGGCTGTCCCTTTCCCAGTTTACCTCTGGGACCGAGGTTGAGTCCTGGGACGAACTCTGAGCACCCCGCTGTAAACCAGTAGGGCCTGAGCGGGCTCACCCTGGAGGTACCGTCTACTGGAAGACATCCCACACTACTCAGTAATTCACCATCTGCACAAGCCGTTAAACAGGTTTCAGTCAGGGGCCAGCTGACACCACCCTAAAGCTTCACCAGAGTTTGTGAACTAATATAACAATGGCCCGATTACCTATATATTACACTCAGTTCTGAAATTTTTACACTTGTGGTGCTATTTTTCTGTATATTGCGTAATATTGCTTGATTTGGATTAACACGCATGCGCTTTCATGCACACACCCCCAAGGCGGACTGGACACTAGTTTGTTAACACACGTGTCGGCCATTTTGTTGCCATTTTGCGAAGTCATGTTTATGGCTCCTGTTTTGGGATTTTTGAACATTTATTTCTCCACTTTCATCGTTCTGATGTTTGTAGACGCTTTTTGAGGTAAGAATATCATTTATCTTGCACACAACAATAGATTTTTTTATTGAATCGACTCGCTATCGAATATTCGTGAGAGCTTATTTATTTTTACAAATCGACTAAATCCTTGATTGGGATCCAAGAATTGAATTCATCACTGTATCCTTTCCACTTTACCAAAGCTTGCTTCTTCTTGTAATCTCTCCTGATAACTTTATCGATTCTGAATATCTCCTGATTAGCTTTCAATAATTCTGGTTCATAAAAACTTCCTTTAATTTCTTCATTATTGAGATCTTTCAGTTTATATGTGATCGGATTCGTGTATTGTATTTTATCGATAATGAAGACCTCTTCTGACCAGTTTTCTGTATAACCTCGATCAAACAACTTTCTTTTATACTTTGATATTCTAACCTTTTCACCGACTTTAAATTTTGGCAAAGATGATAATTGCTTCAAATTGCCAAATAGATTGAAGTAAACAGTTCCTACATTCTTTTTCTTAGATGCTTCTGTCGGTGTCATTTTTATTGAACTGTGTTTAGTGTTATTATACTGCTTCAATATTTTAGGCAAAATATCCAGATACATTGTATTGCCTTGAGCAGTGAATCGTTTCCACATTTTATTTTTAATCGTTCGATTCCAGCGCTCAACAACTGATGACTTCTCTTCATTTTCAGTCGAATACAGTGTAATGTTATGTTTACTGAGCAAGTCTTTGAAATGTTTGTTGTAGAACTCTGAGCCTTTATCAGTCCACAGATACTTTGGTTTTCGACCCTCTTTGAATATGCTTTGAAATGCTTTCGTTATGGTCTCACCTTTTTTATCTTTTAATGGAACAATCCAGCCGTATTTACTAAAAACATCTATAGTCGTGAGAAGATACCTATTACCTTTATTCCATTTACTGAATTGTTGCATTTCAACAAGGTCAGCAGCCCATATTTCATCAATATTATTTACAATAACACGCCGCCGAGTAAAGTTACGCCGTATGGGTTTATGCAGCTCATTAGCTAATTTTTCTTGCCAGTTTTCCTCTTTACCCGACGGCTTTTGACGTTTTTTGGAACCCCAAGTCCCAATTTTGATTTTGTATTTATTGCATTTCTTGCCAACCAATGTCCCCATTGTCGTTCGGAATATGGAACAGCATCCAATGACTTTACCATCTTTTTGTCAGCTTTCAATTTACATTTTTTGTCATCTTTGCAGACTGAATAATCAACATCATGTTGCATGGCTATTGCATCTGTTTTGCCTGTTGGTTTATCGTATATTTCCAATATTTGCCCTGTTTTGGGGTTATATTTGACTTGATTTTCCAAATCATTGTATGGACCAGTGTATTTATGACCAGGTAATACCCACCCAGCTTTGGGTTTTGGGAGCTTACCAATCATTTTGTGTATATCAATTGAGCCACCGCTTTTGGGTCGTCCTTTGATTCCCTTTTCATATTCATCCCAATTTGGTGGGTGCCAACCAATTGCATCATAACTTGAGCATTTCGGTGTGTTGTGAAATTTGCTTCCAATTTTTACCATGCTTTCACATGGATAATTTTTGTATTTTTCATAGTCTTTTTTCCAGCCTTGCCAGACCAAAATTGACTCGACAATATGCCAGTATCTGTGCTAAATGCACTTTTGGCAATGTGTCCAGATTTGTATCTATCAAAGACTTCCTTTGTTGATGGAATTAATGTTCCAACAACATCCATCGACTTCGATGCAACCTTACCTGGTGTGCCAAATTGTTCTAAAATTGTATCTAAATTACCACCATCAAGTTCTTTTCGGTCAGTTTTGTACCTTTTTTTTGGCCTTACTTTGGTTGATAATTTATCAAACATCTCTGATCCAGTCTTTTGAACAAAAGGAGTTGCTTTAGAGATAGCATAATCAATAGCTTTTTTTTGCAATTTAGGGTTTCTAAGTGCTTCAGACCCATAATATCGACCCATTTCAACTGCTTTTTTTCCCATCCATGGTAATGCATGTTGAATTAACATATCAGCACCAGTTGATGCTAAAGTATCCATTATGCCCCCCCCTTCAGAGGGGCTATTTAGTTTCCCTGTTTTTTAACAAATTTGGTTTTAGTTATACCACATTCAGCACAGGTACAGAAGAACATAAGCCGACCATTTTTGGCTTGCTTGTAACCTGAAGGCTGAACACATTCAGTTTCTTTCTTTTGTTTAACACAATATGATTTGACCATTTTATATCACTATATTAGATTAATTATCATCAGAGTCTGACTCAGAATCTGTTACCAATGTACACCATAAACATAATTTCCTGAAAATTCTGTGTACTCATCACACTCTTCACAATATCTTATATCAACCATTATACAAATTAATTAGATAATTTTTTAAAATATTGGATTATAAAATTATGATTGACACTTTGATTGTTCATGTCAAAATGTGCATTGTGGATTGTTTTCAATATACTTGTACCCTTTTGTCTCTCAAATAAATAATACAAACACCAATAGCCACATAATACTGAATCTCTTTCCTGGATTTCATCACCTGAATACATTAATCGTTTACCACTTGTTGACATGAATTGCATAATTTCTTTTGGCATAATTAACCCAAAACTATCAAAATATTCTACATATTTGTCTCCGTTTCGATACGCAACCCAATGTGTACCTGGTCCAATCTGTGAATCCAGGTTAATGATACCAACTTCATCTTTTTTCATCTTTTGTGGTAGATTATCTCTGCTGTAAATGCCTCTGAAGTGTTTTATTTTGAGTTTTTTGACCCAATCAATGAGTTCAAAGTTACTGAGTGGTTTATTTATGAATTTCACAGAATGTCTCCGATTAATGGAATCCCCTTGAATGGACTGTTTTTGCCTAACAACAGACCTTTTCCTTTTTTGGTTTTTTTTTTCCCTTTACCATACTGATCCCATGTACCGAAAAATGGAGGGGGTCTATAATTAACTGGTAGGACCAAACCACCATCTTTTTTGGTTGTGTTTGGAACAAAAACTGGGACCGATCTTCTGGATCTACTTCTATCCACCTGCAAGCCTTTACCCATTAATGCATTCAAAACCATTGGAATGCCAATTGAAGCCAGTAAAGTACCCAAAAAACCTCCTGATTGTGCCTTAGTTGGTTTAATTACAATCTGTCCACCAGTATGTATTGCATTGACAATTTGCTTCTTTTGTGCTTCAGTGAGCCAATCTTTGTATTTTATTAATTGATCAATTTTATTTTGAGGAATGAGGAAACCACCAACTTGTCCTCTACCAAATATTTTATTGACACCCACATTTGCAAGCCCAGAAAGTGCTCCAGTAGCTAATGGTCCAACTGCTTTTGCTGCCATTGGTAGTAATTTTGTGCCAATTTTGAATAATGATGACCAAAGACTGCCTCCTTGTTGTACAGCTTTTCGTATCTGTGTTTTGCTTATTTTAATATCTGCTCCAGTTTTGTTTTGCATTGCCTTTTTCAACCTATTTATTTGTGTTTTGGTTAACATCAGCTGATCCGGTCCAGTTAATTCAGAATTTGATAATCTTATTGTTATTGCTGAATTGTTTTTTAATGCTTTTGCTAGTCTATCTTTTTGCCCAATTGATAGTGTTACTCCATGTGAATGATAAGTTGTCATATCTTTTATATAACTAACGTTACATTAAAAATTTATTCCATTTATCGAAACAATAGTTTGCCATCTTTTTGAATGAGCTCAGCGTCTTGCTCGTATAATGTCAATGCATAAACTGAATATGCAGTTGCAGTTGTGCCAGATAATTCATAGTGGAATGTCAGCTTTGTGGTACCATCTTTGATATCCATTTTTTGTTTTGTTAAATCGAAATACAAGAATGGAAATAGTGTTTTGAAATTGTTGACATTCAATAAAGTCCCCTGACTGTATTCATTATTTGCATGCACATATTTGAGAATATCTCTGTAAACTCGAGTCAAATCAGCCTCTGGAGTGTAATGTACATCAGGATATTCATTGCCATTAGCCACAGATAAATGACAATTTAGCAATGTTCTGGGATCTGTTGATACACTAAATGTATTGTACAAAAATGGATTTACTGTTTGTGCAGCAAGATTTGCATCATTGATAATGAAAACAAATACATGCCTTGGCTTTGAAATCCCACTTGTTATCTGAAAATTACCACTTCTTTGTGTTGAAGAATTACTTCTCTCAATATTTTCTCGCAAATAAACCCATTTATGTGGCTTCAAAAACTGACTCATATACAGTGATTGTCCTTCTGAATTGAAAGTGATTCGTGGCACAATAAGCTCCATTCTGGTAATAATTACACGACAATCAGCCCCAGCTTGCCATATTAGAATAGTATCAGATTCAATCTGCAAATTTAATTCCAATCTTGTTGATGGTAATAACTCATCCATCAATGCTTCAAAGAATGAGTATCGATTCAATGGTATTTCTGTATTGACAACAACTGATAGACCCAAAAGTGCTTTTCTTGCAGCAAATCCTTTATTGTAGTTATCTTCAGCCGATCGTTCTTCAGCGTGTCGGTTTGTATCCAGATAGAAAAACTCATTTGTTGCTGTCGATTGAGCATATCCTGGACTATATTCCAATAGATTTTTAATATTTACACAATGATTGGCATCATTACAATCATATACCATTTTACCATTCAATCTTACATCGAAATCATGTATAAGACTGTGTGAACCATTAACAATACCATTATGGTCTTCAGCTGCTATATTTGCATTTTGCATTGTTTGGACTTTAAAACCAACCGATATTCTTGCATTATACCAATCAAATGGAGTAACTTCTCCTGTGTTATCGACTACGAAACGATAACCATCTTTCTTTTGTGACCTATTATTTCCTGGATTACCAGTATTCAATGGTGTCTCCAATTGGAAGAAGACATCTTCATATCTCTCAATGTATTTTGGATTTCTGAATGATTTCATTTATACAGATATGTTACATTATTTTCATTTTCTCCTTCTTTTGAGTTTTCCACCGGATATCATCTGATTTACTCTCTCAGCTATTTGAAAATCAGTCAGTGGCTGCTCCATTTTTGGTTGGCTCATTGTCACTGATTTTGTTTTGGAAGGTTGTTTTTTGCTCAATAATTGAATTATTTTATCACCTGCTTTATTACCAGCAAACTCACCAGTTTTGGTGACTGCTTTTTCAGCTGCAGTTTTGGCTCCTTTCTTAGCTAATTCTTTTGCTGTTTTCCCGAAAAGTTTTGATCCAACTGATCTGAAAACATCCATAATTCCTTCACCATGGATATGTTTCATCGCATAACGACCCAATTCTGGGTCAAAACGTGGCTTAAATTCACTTTGTCGTACCATATATTGATATATTATATTAAACTAGACCTGAGAATCAAGCTCATGAACCAGTCAATGCCATTCAAGTCAATTGGCCGACCCAAAGCGTCAGTCACTGTTATCCCCATTTCTGAAATAATTGATTTGGAAACTGGGCTGAATAATGCTCTTTTTGGCTCAAAAGTAAAGGGATAACTCCTTGTTAAATTGTCAGTGGGTATCATTATCAGTGTATTTGTGAATCGTCCATCACTGAGGCTATCAGTTATTATATCACAATTAATGTCCAAAACGTCAATATCATTGGTAATATTTGGCAATTTTGTCCCATGTTCAGTTTGGTTAATTAACTTTGGTTCAAATCCAATAAGTGCTCCAAAATTAGAGTTTCTAATATCAAGCTTCCATTGGTTGTCCAGCTCAATGACAACTCTATATGATGAAAGCACAAAATATAGATTGATGCCCTTGCTGGAAGATGGTTTATCTCCATTTTGAATTATTGATTGAGTGATATAATCATCAAGATCATTATATGAATGCATTCCATCAACAAATGTGATTGTTTCCCATTTTGTACCATTATCTGGGCTGTATTTTATTGTATTATTGTTGTATCCTGCATTGACATTATGCCACGAGTATGTCATTGAAACTCGATCAACAGCTAGCTCATGTCTCATTGTTGTGTCAAGCTTCAATGGTGGATCAAATTTGATAATAAAGTCTTCAGGCCGACTTCGACCTATTTTTTGTCGGTTAACAGATGAAATATGTATCGCCCTTTCTTGCATATATATACTTCAGTTATATAATTAATTATGTAACTGATTACGCGACCTAGCGAATTATATATTGTTGCAATAAATCAATGAGTTGTTTGTTGTTTATCAAGCCAAGTTGATTCAATTTATGGGCTATTTGTGAAAATTCCTCTTTGACTCCATTATTGCCAGCCAAAATGGATCCACCAAGCAATTCCATTCTGTCAATCAAATCATTAGCATCATTGAAATAAACAACACCAGAGCCCAATTTCTTGAATTTTTAGCTGGATTTATGGATTGGAATCTCACTGAGTTGGTTCAATTCATCGAATACCATTTTGGCAATATCACTGTATTTCTTCTTTGAACTAAATCTCTTGGTCAATAAATCGATTGTATCGAAATCAACCTTTTTGTCCATAACTTTGCGTTTATCTTTTGTTGCCACAAGTCTGAGTTGTCCCATTAATTTTGGAATATCGATCATCAGTCCACCATATTTTCCAGAAGATGATATTTTGTATGCATTTCTCTTTGGTTGAGTATAACCAGAACCTTTTTTGATGGTTTTCATTCCTTCTGGGATTATTTTAATGCGCCCTCTGTATTTTTGCAATAATTTTATATCTTCATCTATTTTATCAATTTTGTCTTTATTCTTGGTCTTTCCTTGGCCCTTCGATAAAGGACCCTTCTTTGTTCCAAGTTTTTTCAACATTTTGCTAATATTAGCATCGTAATCCTTGATGTCAATATCTCCTTGCATAGAAGCTTGGAGAACAGAACTCGGAGGTGCAAGATCGTATTGCATCAATTTTTGGATTTCATCGATATCAAAACCAGCATCCAAATTTGATTCAACATCAGGTGACATCATTAATGGTTTATAGCCAATTGGTAGCTTTGCTTCTGGTGGTTGTGTTTCAGGTTGATAAGTTAACATAGCAATGTCTTCCAAACCTGAAGTCAACGCTTTTTGGTTTTTCTCCAATTGTTCAATCAGTTTGTCTTGTTTTTCATCAATTGTTTGTTTTGTTTCCTCTTGAGCTTTAATAATTGGTTTGAAAGTTTCTGATAAACCTTGTTGTAAATCTTGTTTATCATGCTTGTACTCCTTCAATGTATCTCTAACTTGTTTGGTTATTGTTCCAGCCTTAATCTTGGCTTCAGATAATTGTTTTAATCTTTGTAGATCCATTATATTATTAACTTATATAATGTATTGATATACATGGAAATCCCAAATTATGATAGACATGATAAAAACACTAATTTCAAAAGATTGTATGGTTACATGCCAAGTGACACGTTTCGGATGTTAATATGTGGTAATTCAGGATCTGGAAAGACAAATTTATTGTACCATATGCTGATGAAACCACTTTTGTATTATGATAGAATACATTTATATGCCAAAAATTTGGAGCAACAAAAATACAAGGATATGCTACAAACATTGACTGATATATCAAATAGTGTCGGGTATAATGTCCTTGTTTGTAGCAATGATGATATAATTCCAGTAGAGGAATTGAAGGATGAAGATGCCCAGAAGATGGTAATATTTGATGACTTTATTTGTGAAAAAAACCAGAAACCATTGATTGATTATTTTATTCGTGGCAGACACAAGAACTGCTCTGTTATTTATCTGAGCCAATCGTTCTACAAAACACCAAAAGATATTCGACTCAATTGCTCTCATTTCTGTGTCTATGACTTTCCTAGCAGCAATGAAAGAGGTCTGATATCCCGTGAGTTGGGTGTCGAAAAGGATAAATACATTAAAGCAACCAAAGAGCCATTTTCATTTCTATATGTTGATAAGCCCATGAAGAGAATTAACAGGAATTTTTATGGAACAATATAACCAAATGATATAAATGGGAATATTCAACGAACATAGTTCATCGTCTTCTTTCACAACGGTTCCTCTTCAAGGAGCCGCTGGGCCTCAAGGAATAGGGTTTAAATTAACCCCAAATGGAAATTATGATATACAAAACAAAAAACTTGTTAATGTTAAACAAGGAGCTGATCCCAATGATGTTGTCACAAAGAGCCAAATACAATTGTTGGATAATGCTCCTGGTGATGTGCGAGCTAATAAAGCAGTAATTTACAGCAACAGTGGAAGTGTTCATACCAATAGTATTTATCTACAAGACACGCCAGACGGTGCTGGCAGCTCCAATGATGTTCGATTATTGACTGAGCATCAGTCTTATGAAAACATTCATCTTAATATACCAGATTTGAAAAACTTTGATGGCCATGGTGGACGAGCTAAAAGCGAAATAATGGTTACATCAACAGAACAACATATTACTGGACGGAAAACATTTTTTGATATTAGTGTTTTAAAACCTGATAATAACGATCAAGCGGCGAATAAAAAATATGTCGATGATGAGATTAAAAAAATACCATCACCTGATTTATCTACATATAATATTTTGAAAAAAGATGGCACTGTTGAAATGACTGGAAATCTGGATATGGGTAATCAACAAATCACTAATCTTGGAGCCAATATACAAAATACATATGATGTCGTTAATTTAGGTTTCTGTGATACTAAATATTTGCAAAAAGTCTCCAATAGTGACCTTGATATGGACAATCATAAAATCAAAGATATGGCTCAACCAACTGATGATAACGATGCTGTTAATAAACACTACGTTGATCATAACTTTCTCAACAGGTTAACACCCAATGCTCTTGGTGGTGAATTAGATATGAGAGGTCATAAAATAATCGTTCTTGGAAATCCTTCCAATCCCAATGATGCTTCCACTAAAGCATATGTTGATACAGAAATAGCTAAAATACCATCTGTTGGAAGTGATTTGAGTGTATATTTGAAAAAAGATGGAAGTGTTGCAATGACTGGAAACCTTGATATGAATAATAAACAAATCAAAGATATGGCTCAACCAACTGATGATAATGATGCTACTACCAAAAAATATTTTGATGACAAATTGGAGCAAAGTCATCTTGTCAGCAGCCATAAAACAAATGAATTCAAATATCTTACAGATACTGATGAAAGCAGTTCAGAATATAATATCACAGTGTATGGAATAGCTGCTTTCAATCAATCCCCACATCAGAATAAAAAAGCTTATGATATCACATTGATTAAAGACAGTGGAAGTAATGATTACAGATCAAGGATAGGTTTCAATATTTATACTCTTGCTATTGGAACATACACAATTGTGTTTGAATTCTACCCACCAGAAATGACTAATATTCAATTATCATGTACTGCTTCTGAAGCATACATCCACAAAGCTGTACAGCGTGATTTCACTGCTTATAGCAAGCTATTGGTTCAATTCAATAACAACAGCAAACAAACTCCAAATTACATCTATTTGACGATGCATGGAACAGCTACAGCGACTCCAGTACAATGTCATCTGGTTGTTTACGGTGTCAAAGATTGGTCAGATAGCGTTTATCCAGGAGTGTATGACGGCTTGGACAATGTAATGTTTGAATATAAAAATGGAGATATGGAGATGAAAGTCAATATGGATATGAATAATAAGATTATTTCTGGTTTAATAAATCCGATATTTGATTCTGAAGCAATGAATTTGGGTTATTTTACCAACTTATTCAAAACGAAATACACTGGAACTATCGCCAGTGGTGTTTTTCACAATTTCAGTATTCCTGTCTCAGGAAATATTTATTTCAATTTGTATTCAGTTGTTTTGGTAAGCAATCAACAAGTTGCAAATGCACAAATTTTGATAAATGGGAAAAAACAAGGTGAAACAACCAACACTGACACATACCACAGAATTGGAAACATAATAAGTGGAAGCAATACATTCGCTTTGCCTAAATCAAGAAAATTTGTCAGTATTGATTCTATGTCAATATTGGATAATATTGGAGCAGGAACTGCTGTTAATGGAACTTTTGAATTGAAAGTATTATACTCTGATTATTTTGAAAGATATCATGCAAATTTTAATAAAATAGTTAATGTAAACAATAATCGTATCATAAATGTTGGTGATGCATTACTTGATCAAGATGCAATTAATAGACGTGTGTTGGTTAATTCTGAATGTCATTATACAATTGAAGGTGAAATAAAATTTGGTTTTTTTAAAAATTTTGTGGGGACAAATATGATTGTTTATAAACAAATAAGATTAAAAAGAATTGTTATTTCAACAACTTCAACAGTAACAAATGCTGCAGTATCCATTGTGACGCGACAAGGGGGTGCACATCATACTTTTTCAATGTCAATCAAATCAGGAATTAATAGTATGACAACTAATGCAAAATTACATAGTATAGAAATGGCTGTCATTATTGATAAAAATGATGGACGACGTGTAGTGAGTAATTTTCAAGGTAAATATCAATTTGAATTATCAACATTATATATATAATAGATATGCCATACATTGAAGATGAAAATGGAAACCATATTCTTGATGATGATGGAAACAAAATTGAGTTCACAGTTGAACATGAAAATTTCCCAGATGGATACAAACACAGAGAACCAATACATCTGAATGATGATGGTCATTTGGATACAGAAAACAGACATTTGGTGATAAAAGATGGAGTTAATTCAAATCATGCAATTTCACTCCAACAATTAATAAACAACAATGAGGACATCATCAAACCATATGTTGAAACACAAATACAACAAGCTCTGGCTCAGTTTAAAGCTCAACAAGCTCAGGAAGCTGTAACGTTTCTCAACAATCAAGTTGCAATGAGAATAGGAAGAAAAAGTGGTACAATACCAAAAACAAATTACACATGGATAAAATTATTGAGTAAAGATGACATTGCAGGAATCAATACATTGCAAGAAGTCATTGTGACAAACACATATATCAGGAGAAATGACAGATATTTTCATTCAAAATCCGAGCATGTTGCTGGTGCTTTTGCAAATTTGGAGTTTTTCTTTGATGTCAAGTTTGAAAACTATTATTGCTATTTTGATTCAGCTCCATCTAATTGGTCAATGAAGTTTTTTGTTGAATATATCAGGATACAATTACCAGACAATTCTGAAGAATAAAAATATTGTAATCAAATTGTATAATGAAAGAATTTCGTAAATTGAAAGAATACATTGACAATTCATTGGGTGAATTGGAAACATATCATCAAAAAAGGTTTGGAACAGAAATGCTTGTGAGACATGAAACCAAGATGAAAAGCATTTTGGTTTTCACTTATTTGTATGAAAAACATTACAACACAGGTTTACCTGATGAAGTTTACAAAGAGTTAATTCATGATGGAATCGGATTAATTGGGCCTGGAGATGGATGGTTAACAGCTATTCTCCATAAATTATTTGGTTGGCATCCATATATCAGATCACATGGAATATTACATGATGCTTATGGCCAATTTTACAACAGATATCATCGTGACAAAGGATACATGTACACCATTAATGAGAAAAAAACATATCCTTGGATGAAAAAATGCATGTTTTTGGGTCAAATAACTGGTCTCTATTATTGCATCAAAAATAAGATAACCATATAATATATGCAAAAGAAGAAATTAATAATTGATTTCAATCATATTTCAAATCGATTATCAGAAGAAGAAATTGATGAATTGAAAGCTTATTACATGTCATATCACAAAAAGATGTGGATGTACAAAAGTGCATACAAAAGATTCAAAAAATGGGAGTTTGCTGGTAATATTTCATCCATTGTATTTGCAACTGGTGGTATTGCATCATCGGTTGCAACCAGTGGAGCTTCATTATTGGCAATATCATCGGTGTCTGTCATAATTCAAGCTTATATGAAGCATAAAAAAGTTGAAATCAAACTTTATCAATGCCAATATGCTTTTCAAACTTACGGACATTTATTAAATGAAATAAAAGAAATAATGAGAAATGGACATTTTGATAGAGATGATTTGACAAACAAGCTTACTCAAAATGATGATTTCATTTTGGATAATTCGCCGATTGTCGATAAATGGGGTAACAAATATGATAAAAAATATCAGATATTCACTTATGTTTGATTGATTATACGTATTATTTCAGGTCCAATAATGTCCATAATTTTATCCCAATAAACATTGTATAATTTCATTGTTTTTTTGGATTTTGTCAACTCAATTTGGGAAGAATCAATTTTCATCAATTGCAATATTCTATGCAAAAGATATTTCAAACTGATTATTCTCTTTCTTTTACCATTGATTTGTGGCAGTATTTTGTTTATTTCAACGAATATTTTATGAATTTTGAAATTGGTTGAACAACTGATTTCAACTTTGTTTTTCAAAATAATTTTATCTAATGTATGCGACAAATGGTATTTTCTATTATACACTGTTTTCTTGTATATTTTGAACAAATTGACATGAAAATTGATGTATTCTGTTTTGTATTCTTCACCAACAACCTGTCCACAAGCAACACACGTTAATTGACATTCCATGTTTTTCAAATTCTGTGATCCACAACAATCAGGCATTGATGGTTGTGTTTCAACTTTGGATTCATCATGATATCCACAAAATTCACATTCATCTTTGCAATGCAGGAATTGGCACAGAGATGATTCCACCTGCTTGGAAACATCTTTTGGTTTTTTCAATATTTTGGATTTCATTTTTGTATAAATATAGTATATAATATAATTACACAAAAATGTTTTCGAAAATATTGAAACCACAAAAGATGATACAAAGTCTCGAAATCAAATATTTGACAAAAAACAAACCAAATAATTGTAAAGATATTGAAACCAAATTTTCTCCAAAAACATTAAAATTAAATATCTCATCACAAAAGATGAGTCAAAGTGTTCAAATCAAATATTTATCAAAAAACAAATAAAAACCAAGTTTTGTCACAAGTTTTTGTTGCAATGTTTTGATCACAAGTTGATACTATCATTGGATAGCATAATGACCATAGGCCAATGAGTGTATTCCATCAGGATACAAATATCGTTTATCATCAAAACATGACAACGATGTCTTGTTGATGGTGTAACTACCAAGTTCATGATGGTTACTTCTGATTGTTTTCATTTGGTGAAATAATTGTTTCTCATTGAACAACACATCTTTGTAATCAAAATGTTGAATATCATTTTTGATGACATTCTTTTTGATTCCTTTGGCTGTTTTTCCACCATTGTTGTTATCTTTGATATATGAATACATTTTGGATCTCAATCCCACAAATTCAGTAATGGGTACACCAGCGGCTTCATCTTTGAATTTTCCAATAACTTTTTTATTTGTGGAGTCATAAAATTGATGATTTGATGGATAATCCGAGTTATCAAACATTTCTTTTTTATTCCAAAAATCTTGATACACATCTTCGGCTTCAATTTCATATGTCAAACTGTCTGTATCCGTAAACAGTAACTTAGCTTTGTTACCATATTTGTTTTTAACGAAATTGTAATGGAAATCGTACATCAATGTTTTGCTCAAATCAAGGATACACATACCAACATAGGCTGGTCTGTTAAGTGTCAACGATTCCTTTATTTTATGGACTGCAACCAAGTTTTCATTAAAGATTTTGCTATTGATGAATGTTGGTTTGGAAGTCATTTTCAATAATTGTTTCTCATTAGTCACCAGTTTAATGTCTTCCCGTTTTCTGATATTCTCCATTGTTTTACCGAAGACACTATTGTTCATCAGTTTGAAAAAATCTTTCTCAAAAGCATTCTTTGCATTAGTTCTTTGATGTGTATTGAAATCAATGTATGTCTTCAACCAAGGACTTTGATTAAAGGATAATACACGGTATATTTTAGTCAATTTCAAACCCAATTCACGATACAATTGCAGATTACGATAATGTAATACATATTTTGATTTGTTTGCCAATGTTGGAATCAGTTTTTTGACTTGTCCACTTGTTATTCCAAATTTTTCTGCAATTCTTTGGCAATATTCTGACAGCATATTTGGTGCCACTTTGATTTGTTCAGCGCCACATGGATAATCATTATGCAGGTCATGTAATTCATGAGGATATTCCAAATCAACTTCCAATAAATATCCAGTCTTATTATCTTTGGGAATCGTTTTCCAATTAATGTTTTTTATTTGCTGTTTATTCAACCATTTGAAATTCCCAGTTGGAAGATGTTGTGACATAGCCCATCCATATAGATTGTTTGCATCCAAATACATGATATGTTTACTGGGTTCATTTGGATTCCAATTTTGCATGTATTTGTTGTTAGCTTTGCCGTATCTATTGGCTATGTAACTGATTCCTCCACGCATGCCCTTTTCAACAAATTGATACATATCAATATCCGTGATTAATTCAAGTTTGACTTCAGTCATTTTCAACATTGCATCCCAACTCAATCCTGGAGATGTGAAATAATGACAAGGATCCAATCTATAGTATTCCAAACATGTTTTCCTGAAATTTTCAAAAACATCAGCCAGCAATAATACATCAGATTTGAGATATAATTCATGGTATTCGCCCATGGTTTTAAATTGAAATGTATTCCAAACATTTTGTGCATGACTGTATTCTTCATCAGTGATATGTGTATTATTCATTTGACTGTAAAATTCATCTTTGGTTGGTAATTGAGTATCATTGAATTTATCAAAATTACTCATATAATCATACGGATAAACTCCTTTTTGTTTCATTAATTGTAATTTACGACCTTTGAAAACTTCACTGGTATATAAGGCATCTTCTGGTAGATTCTTTACAAGATTTGCCAATGATTGATTCATAAACTGAAGACTGTCGATAAATACTAAATTATAACCCAACATGAAGGCCATGTATTTCTCCATGTTATTTGGGATTACATTAATTTTGTCTTGTCTGGTTTCACCTTTTCTATCCACATAAGTATTGGTCTCAATAATTTTACCAATTTCTTGCATTATAAAATGACTATCATATCCTTTCAAATTATGAAATATTACAGGGATTTTGTTAGTTATTGTAAAATCCCTGTTACATTGATTATGGGCTGAGCCACGGAATTTTCCAGTAATATGGCAATGGTCTCTAACACGTCTATCATTTTTTGTGAATTGTTTGCAACAAATGTGGCAAGATGTTGCTTTCCGAAAATTGGATTCATCTTCTGGAGACATAACTAATGGTTTATTGAATTTGTATTTGATAGTTTGTCTGCAATATTTGACTTCATCAAGCATTGCCTCCATGAATTTGTAAACAGCATTTTCTCCACGATAATATTTTATTGGTTTTGAATATTTGTCATCATAGCAGCATACAACTTTGTAACCATAACCGCAATCAGTGTGTTTTTGATAAGCTTCAGTAAAAGATTGTTGGTTAGATTGATTACAACCATGAATTGGTTCAGTGATTGCTTCAAAATCAGCATAAATCACGAATGGCGCTTGCATTTGTTTATTAAAATTTTTGAATTTATTTTGGAACCAACTTCGGGCATTTTGATTGATTGTTCACCATTGATTTCAATACATACTTCCTGATGCTTGGTTAAAACTCGTTCTGATGAAAAACATTGCAAACAATGCATACAAAAATGTTTTCTTTGATGTGATTTGGTTTTGTGGTGCATAAATCGATTAAAATCTTTGATAAGACAGTAATGTTTTTTTTCATCTTCTGAGATTAGCAATAGATTCATCACATTCTCAAACTTTTCTTTGGATACATAAATTGGATAAGTTTGTTTGTTTTCATAACCGAATACGTTGATGTTAATATTGTTTTGTGTTTCAACTTTGTTATATTGTTTGACTGAAACAGGGAATTCAATTCCTTGATAATCCAATTTTTTGACAAATGCTTTGTCAGTTTTTTTGATTCGTTGTGGATTATTTTCTCGTGGATTCAAATGTCTAACGTGACACCAACGAAAGCATTCATTGTCTTTATTCTGTAGATTGATTAATCCATGTTTACTATTTTGTAATTCAGTTGGAAGTTTGATGTAAGAACTTCCAGTAAGAGGCTCATATTTGATAATATTGATGTAATGTCCATTGATTGATTTAATTATCCAAGCTGAACCTTCACTAATCCATTTGTGAATATCATTCATAATTTGTTCAACATTAACATCCAAAGATTCTTGAAAATCATTGGCATTAGTTATTGTTTTTGGTTTACTATTAAAATATCCAATTCTGGAGACAGTTTGGTTTCCTTTTTGTTGTTCAAAATAAATTGTCAAAGTTTCAATAAATTTAATTCCTTTCATTTGAGTTAATAATTGTTTCATAAAATGAGCTATCGCTAATCTGGTTGAACTCATTTGAATCAAAGGATCTGTTTCATTTTTAATTCCAACTTCATAAGATTTGTTATATCCCTTGAATGCTCTTGCAACTTCTGTGATTTGAGTTCTTTGTGTTGGAACTGGAGCCATTTTCTTCATTCTTGGTGCTGCTTTGGGTTTATCAGCAAATTGAATCGGAGGTGGAATTATGTTGTTTCTCGGCATAGGTTGAGGTCCATCTCTAAATTGCATTGGCGGCTTGATGATTGTATTCTCTTACTCTTTTACCATTTGTTTGACAGATTTTCGTGGATAGGGTATTGGTTTCACTTTCTTGGTTCTCGGCATTGGAACCGGTTTTTGTTTAGCGATTAATAATTCAATTAATTGATCTTTCGTCAATTTGGATAGATTATTTTTATCCATATATTTTATAGATAGATTATTTTTATTTTGTGATTCCAGATTTGCTAATGGATGAAGACTGGAGGCAACATCCATGTCAGTCATCTGTGGAAGGACTGACGGCTTCGTTGATTTGTTTCTGTTTTGTGGCAACATGGCCTCAAATTCCATTTATTTTTCATGAAATCTACGGTCATAATTACTGTCACAATATTTTATTAATTATTTACCAAAATTCAATGTTTGGTAAATGTTCTTGAAGTTGTTTTTTAAATGGAAAGTTACCATTTTTGATTTTATTGATTATTGCATTGTATTTTTTATCAATTTTTTGTTTTTCATCTTCTGTAAACTCGTCTTCTGATTCCTCCAATTCAATGTCCATTTTGATTGATTTAATTGGTTTTTCAGTTTCAATTTCAATCTTTGTTTTGTATTTCTTGGCTTCATGAGCGTGTTTAGCATTTTCTGACCGAGTCATTAATTCAAGATTTTTATTGTAATTGTTTTGTTTATTTGAATCTTTGTGATTAATTTGCATTCCATCAGAAATTGGACCATTAAAACATTCGTAAACAAATCGGTGAACATCAATAGTTTTTCTTTGTAAACCAATTTGTGATAATGTTATATTAAAATAACCATCAAATTTTTTTATTCCAATTGAAACTCTCTTGGTTTTTTTATTGTATATTTGCCCAAATTTGTTGGCTCCAAAGTTGGTAAAAATATGATGATAATGAAATTTTTCACATTTAGTTGGAACATTTTGCTTTTTTGATTTTTGTTTACCAAGTCTAATTTTTCCTTTGTATATCATGTTTTGTTGCCGTGTTACAAGCTCAAGATTGTTTATACAATTATTTTGTTTATTTGAATCTTTGTGATTAATTTGCATTCCATCAGAAATTGGACCATTAAAACATTCGTAAACAAATCGGTGGACATCAAAATTTTTGATTCCATTTTGGTTGCGAACAGTTGTTTGCAAATACCCAGTTAAATGTAATATTCCTTTTCTTGGAATCAATCTCTTTCGATTGATTATATATCCATCAGTTGAAGATCCATAATTTGTGTAAATTGGATGAATAAAATATGTTTTTCCATCATGAAAAACAGTATTTGTTGCCAGAATTTGTGATGATGAATTTTCACTGGCAGAAAAATTCATGTTTGCGATTTTTGATTTTTGATTTTTTTTCTCACTCATTTTCTGTACAATAGTGTCTATCACCATGTTCTTAAGCCCTTTTGGTTTTCAAATTCATGTCCAAATTACCCTCCAAAACCCCATTATTCATAGTCAAATCAAAACATAGCCAAACAACCCTTGAATTCATTGATGATTAATCATTGTAAAGTGGAAAATTAATGTCATCCAAATCGTTACACATTCTGTAAAACATCTTATTGATTATTTTATTTTCTGTGCGTGTAAACTCACAATCATTGTCTTCCATTGGTGGAAATTCCATTAATCTATTGACTGTTTGCAATTCTTCTTCTGAGTATGAACTGTTCAAAAATTCTTTTCTGGCTTTGTGCATGTGTTTCATATTTTCAGAGGCTGTAACCAGTTGCAAATTTACAATTGAATTGTTCTGGCGATTGGAATCAATGTGATTTATTTGCAATCCAGGAGAAATATGTGTCTGATTTACGGCCTCATAGACGAATCGATGAGCGGGGCATGTATTGTTACGTCCCGGAGAAATTATATAATAGCCATTCTCAGACAAATATCCTTTTCTAGGTTCTAATCTTTTTCGATTGATTATATAACCATCAACTGAGGCTCCGTAATTTTCAAATGTTGGATGAATAAAATATGTTTTATCATTGTGATCAAATTGGTTGTTCATATAAATTAGATTACATAATTTTTCGAAACCGGTTATAATCGGTTTTTTTCTTCATCATTCAAATCAGCGATTGATGAGTTGGTTGGATTTAATCGATGATTGTTTGTGAGTTGGTGTCATTTATGAAAAACCTAAATTTAGCGTCTCCGTTGCAGGAGTTTTGAAAAACCGAGGATTTATGTTTTTAGGTTTTTGAGAAACCGAGGATAAAAATTTAGCGTCTCCGTTGCAGGAGTTTTGAAAAACCGAGGATTTATGTTTTTAGGTTTTTGAGAAACCGAGGATAAAAATTTAGCGTCTCCGTTGCAGGAGTTTTGAAAAACCGAGGATTTAGGTTTTTAGGTTTTTGACGTCTCCGTTGCAGGAGTTAGGTGTTGAATTCAAAGACTGAAATAGTATTTTATGTAGTTATTGGGGTGAGATAATGTGTGGTTTATGGGGTTTATAAGGATTTGTATGGGATTTTTTATCATTTTTTAAAAAGTGGGCTGATACACCCAAATATCTAACTACTTTAGTTACTTGAGAATCCCTTTTTATTCAGCCTTCTCATTATCCATTTTCTGGTAATATTATATTGTCTTATTCTAATGGAAAGAATAACAACATCCCAGTGAATGACTACAGTTTTTTCTTAATTAATTGCATCTTTGTTCAGGGGGCACAACTTCAGAGTACAGCAAACGAGGAACACTTTCCTCAGTATTCCCTACAGCGAAGATTGTTGTCATGACAGCAACAGCAACAGAAAAACAACCAAACTACAGTCATACAAAGTTTGAATATGAAAGATTTATGGAGTACTACAAAGGCCCTCCTATCTTAACACAAAGTAATGTTGACCAGTTTGATTACATATTTTCGCCCATAGCAGATGAACTTATCACCACCAATGTCAAAAATTAAGCCTGTCAGCCTATTATTTACTCATCATTAGTACTGTGTGGATTTGGGGGTGCCTTTTTGGGTGGAAAGCTTGGGGATCACCAGTTCTACCTTACTCCCCAAATTCCTCAAAATGCACTTTTGGCTCAGTCTCATTCTCTACAGTTTGCCACAATCTTTGGGAATGGGGTTTGATTCTCATTGTGTTGGAAGGATAATAATTTATTCATTTTGGTTTTCCGCAAACCATGGAAAGTTTTTTCCAAGAAAGTGGAAGAGATGGGAAGCCTGCTACATCAAAACTTTACTTTAACAACAATCATATTGGTGCAAATATTGAAGAAATGCAACCCATCATGACAGATTAGTGTAAATACCCCAGAAATCTGTGCAGGGGAAAATTTTTGCTTATAACCACTTTGGTTTTGGCTTTTGTGTGAGAAATGCAGCTGTTGTGATATCTGTTGTCCGAAATGACTGTCATTGCTCTTAATTATGTGTTGAGCCGTGTCCAGCTGTTTTAGCCCTTGAAGATATTCACATCACTGATAGGAACTTTAGGAACTTGCTTCTCCCTAGAAATCAGGTGGAAGAAATTAAGGCAGAGTTAACAAGAAATAAAGGAGAAACTGAGGCCAGTGATAACTATTTGTATCAGAGAATGTGCTAAGGATTAACAATGGAAGTAGGAAATGAAGTGTGTTTAGTACTTCAAGGACTCCATACTAATGATAAAATAATGGAGAAATTCCCCTATCTTGAAGAAAAGAACAATGGCAAAAAGATTCTAAAAACTATAAGTGATGTCAAATCCAAAGAGGCATGTCCTCCTTTTAAAACTACTTCTTTTCTAAAGCCTATCACAAGCATAGACCTGCAAAACATTAGGTGGTGCAGACATGTAAACCAATGTCCCCATTTTTATTTTAGAGGAAGGCTAGTTTTATATTTTGGATCCAATTTTTTTTAACTCAGTAGGTGGGAGAGAGGGGATAAAATTAAACTAACTACACTTACATAAAGAGCCCTAATCGGTTCAGACAAGGTGTTCTCTGTTGTAGTACGGGTTTCATTACTATTATTTTGGCGGTCATAAGTCGGACATTTTTCATTTCTCGTAGCTGATGGGTGGGAGGGATATTGACCTCACCAACAGATGAATAATAATATTGGTCAATATTGTGTGGACACTCTATCAATGTCTCCAAAGTCCTATGAGAGATGTTGTATGGATCTTGAAGGAATAAGCACACTGGTCTGAAAGGACTAATATTATATTATGAAGTCTCTTACTCAAAGTCCAGTTCAATTTATAGAAGGAAAATAGTCTTTTAGCAGAAGACAAAAACTGAAAATATGCTAGCAAATGCGGCGCGCGTGTTCAGGAACTCAAGGTAAAGTATTTTGGGGAAATTAATTTGCGTTTACTAAATAAATAATCATTTTAAAAAAAATCATTTTTTGTCAAGAAATACCCAAAAAAAATATATGACCTACCTCCATTTTATCCCCAAAAGTAAGCAAGCTTATATCCATCGTGTTGGAAACTTGTGTAATTTGGCAAGGCCGTTTGAACGTTACTGCAAACTCTTTTCGGCTAAAATCGCTGTTGTCTTCCGAAAAAACAATTTCTCACTGTTCTCTCCCCACACAAAGGGCATGTATGTATTAAAACGTCGCATGACAATCTTAATCGGAGCGAAAACTTTTCCGTGTTTTTGTTTCTTCCCCGAACTGAGCGAAAACCAAACACAGAAGGAAAGAGCCAATCACAGAGCAGATTAGAATGAGGCATTCCTTATTCTGGTAACCAACCAGAAATGGCGTTGTATCGAACTTTACCAGATCTCACATTTCGACATTCCCGAACCGACGACTGAGATCGGGGTACGAGATTAATGTATCTTCTGCGGTGCTTCATCCAATTCTCTAATTTTCCAAGAACTCCAGTTATGTTTCTGTCAATCTGTTTTAGAAAAGCAAAAGCAAAATAAATTAATCTAAAAATATCCTAACTACGCACACAAATAGGTTTTCAACCAGTATTGAGTTATGAAGAGTACGTTTGTAGCCCACGTGGCAGTTGTTGGAGGGATGGTGTTAATTACAGTTTGTGTACTAGTACCTAAAGTGGAAAACGGTCTTCGGATAAAGTTAAAATCTATTTTGTCTAACATTCCCTTTAGCAAGGGTAACGGCTGGTAAGTATTGACCAAGCGTCAATCTGACAATGACAAGTCCTGTTAGTATAGTTGCGTTGCCGCTTTAGCCAAGGTTATGTATACCCAGGTGTGATGTCACAAGGCGTTGAATGACTTATGTTGCTGAGAAAATGGTTGGAGGACAATGTCAGTTACTTTAAGTAACACTTTCATTGAAGTACCTAGATGCACTTTCATACATGCAAGCCTAAAAATGAAGGTTGCAAGTTTGTTAAAAGTTACAACACTATAGTGTACACTGTCATTACACATCCAATACATACAAACAGAATCCAATGGAATGGATTGGCAGTCAGTTAGTTTACCATTGGTGTAATGCACCTGCGTCACGGACAACGTGGTTTATTGTTTGACATGTACCAAATGTCTATCAACATGCAGTTTATATCGGAGAGACTGGTCGTAGGTTGGCGGACAGATTTAGAGAACACCGTAGGGATGTCATCAACGGGGGAAATGACCTTCCTGTACCTGCCCATTCCAACCAAGAGAACCACACACTCGAAGATCTAAAGGTTGCGGTTTTGAGGGCAGGCCTAGCTAATCAAGGATACTGGAAAAAGCAGGAGATGCGGTTCATTTTCAAATATGGAACTGTTAGTCCGAGTGGCATGGACTTTAGTTTTGCGTGAATTCGTTTTTTACTTGCTCGCACGCCGGCATGCGCTAGCACCTGTGTTGGGCGCACGCGCGCTTTTATGAATTTAGGCATGCAAGTAATTTAACGAACTTTTCAACGGTATAGTTTTGTACCCTGAAGAAGGCAGCATTGCCGAAACGTCGGTTTGAATTATCTTATTGCGTCTATTTTATAACATTTTGAGCATTGTTGGTTTAGAAGATTTGGTTTACCGGAAGTAATGAGAGCTGGTTGAATACGTTAAAGGTCGCGCAGGACCCTCACTTATGAATAAATTTAAGCCAAATTTCTGTGGCCGATGTTCACAACTAAATCTTGACATCGGTGAATTTCTGAAAAGTTGCGGGGATATTGGCAGATGATGGAATTATTCATGTCATGAACGCATTATCGTGATGTTACCGATGTTACTGAAAAGTAGTTTTTGTGTCCAAGTTTTCTCATGTTTTCAGCTTGACAAGCGTCCCAAATGAGTTAGATAACTGCATGATTGCATCACCTAAAGGTAAATCACAACCTCTTTTGTGATGCCACAGAAGTCACGTAAATGTTGTAACTGCAAGACTTGTTGAAAGTTATTGGCTTCTAAAAGAGTAAAAATGTGAAGATTATGCATTGAACTGTCCGATCTTCTTTTTGGAAGGTTTTTTTTTTTGCACTTTCTAAAGCTGTTAATGTAATTATCAGGATAATTTCTAACAATCCAGTGCACGTACACACCTTTTTCTGTTTCAAGCAGAAGCAATGAAATTACAGTCAAGGAGAATAGATTTTTAATTACTCGTCCAAACATACCGTTTGACTCAACAAGCTTTCAAACGTAAGTATTTGAGATGCACAGGAAGTTCTTAGTTTGTAGCTCAAAATTTACGATCAAATGCGCAATTACAAACACGCCGAACAGAATGCAATGAATAAATTATTAAGAACGTCAAAAAATCTTCTCATGAATATTTCGCCTACTGACATATCGAAACTGAAATAGTTGCTATTCTCTGCTATGCAAGCAATAATGAAAATGCCTGTAAAAACAGAACACAGTACATCGACACACAGCCATCACAAAGATCAATTGGATACGTTGTGCAATGTGGGGTCCAAATTAGTCGTACTTTCCCGCCTTGACTGATACCTCTGGCTTCTTCCGAGTTTGAACTCGCGACCCTTGTTCAACAAATCCGACACCATTACTGATCTTCTCTCTAAACAATCTAAAATATCTGGTACGTGGGAAGATGTCTTACGACTCTTCCACTTCCTTTAGCTATAGCAATCCGGGAAATTAAAGCCTCCCTTCACCGCTGACTGAAGAAGAACTGGACAGAAAGACGGAAATCAGAGAAATCCTAAATAACGGTTTAATCCGCTCAAGGAAATATTTCATTAATAGTCAGTTAGCAGGTTATTCTGAAAACTGACACAGCCATTATAAAGATCAAATGAGTACGCCGTGTGGTGATGGGTCCAAATTAGTCGTACTTTCCCGCCTTGATCGACATCTCTGGCTTCTTCCAAGTTTGAACTCGCGACCCTTTTTCAACAAATTCGACACAGTTACTACTCTTCTCTCTAAACAAACTCAAATATCATGTACATGGGAAGAAACCTTCCACTTCCTTCAGCAATCCGGGAAATTGAAGAAATTAATTAATAACAGAGAAGTCCGAAATAACGGTTTGATCCGCTCAAGGAAATATTTCAGTCATAGTCAGTTAGTAGGCCATTTTGAAAACTGACACAGCCCGAGAGACATCATAGGATACTAGGATGTCACTCTCATTAAAGCTCAAATCACGAATCTCGTCAGCGAAGGAAAATATGTCAGGTGTAGTGTGGCTATTGGTTGACAGAGGTTTAAGTTTATTGTCAACCCACCTGGCGAGAGCGTAGTTTTAAGTACTTGTGGCTGATAGAGTGGGCCTCATTGCTAGCTTCTCTTTATGCGTCTTTGGGAGACCATAAAGATGGACGAGTCGTGATCCTTTCGGGCAAACTGAGTCGGCAATCTGCTTCGGGAGAATTTTCCTAACGACGGATTCAAGGTGCTTCTCTTTCATCAGTAACGGGTTGTAGTGTTTGAGTGGTCGTCCTCGTGTCTTAGGTCTTTCCGAGCTAACGGTGACAAATTTAGCTGTGTCATTTATGGAAGCTTCACTCAAAAGGCGAACATATTAACTCATATTCTGCCTTATCGATAACAACCACTCGTATCCCTTTATCAGGTTTCGTGATTACGATGTCATCTCTTCGTTTTAGTTGTTCGATAGCTCTCTGTAGTGCTTTTGGTGGTTTGGGGGCCTTACACTCGATGTAGTTGGTGTGATCGATCGAAGGGTCGCAGCAGCTAATTCTTCCTTATCGTCTGATAATAAGGGCTCAAGTTTCAGATAAGCCTTCTCAAAACTAGATTGGATCTCTATGGGAGAAATGCGTTGTGGGAGAGAGAACTTCAAACAATCTTTTCTGTTGCATTCTTTACGATAATGGTGCCAGGATGACACCGAAACGTTCACTTATGTCCAGGATCGACCTTGTTAGTAAGAATTTGCTAGGTTGTTCCGTTTTTTCGCTTAAATCAATCTAGTGCATATTTTACTCTGTTTATTTTGTCAACATCGGTTATAACGACTTTGAAAAAGGGGTATCCTTGATTCAAGGGCCTTCCAGCCGTGCTGGTCAAAGCTGTTATTTCTCTGCTGACTCTTACGGGGGTGATTTTTGAATATGGTCTTACATTTTGTGCGAATAAGTTTTAAGGGTGTTTTTTCACTGCCCGTCGTGGTCAGTGGAGAAATGACAGCCTGTGGCCGTGATAGATTACAGAGAATACGGAAGAGAGAGTTGCTTGGTGATATTTCGGAGTTACTGTTCCGTGACTCAGATTGCTTTCGAGCTGACGAGTTGCATAATTATTTCGAGTATTGGCAGTACATTGCACAGGATAGCCCTTCCTCCCAACCATGTACAGGTTCTCGGATGGATAAGCCAGGTCTCAGTAAAGCCGTTTTTCAAGCACTATAAAGGAAGCTTTAAAGGAGAATCATTCGATTCAACCGAGCCTCCAATGAAGGTGTTTAAGAATAATGTGTCATGCAAGCCTTTGTTTCATTTGTGAAGGACACCCTAATGATGCGCGCTGTCTTAATTTATGGATGCGCGATATGTCTTTCTCTTTGGACAGGCTGATAGATTTGCCGCGTTACGTGAGCAAGGACACCTACCAAACGGTCCTAGACGATAAATCTAGCTATGACCACATTAAGCAGAATGAGAATACGTTGGGGTTTGGTCGAGAGTGTTTTTGCAACGAATGAACCTTTTCGCTATCGTTTCTTTTCTGAGAAAGATGTACATAATATATTAGTTGATTATAATTGTAAAGGTGTAGGTGTGTCTTACTGTACTTAGAGGTTTAAGTTATGCGAGAGGTTTGAGAATTGAGGATTGGAAAGTGCTGTTGGGCGCCCATCAATCATTTTTCCACACCTTATTACAACTGAGCATTAATATGAATGTATGTAAATAGAATACTATTTGACTGACCTTCGCCAATTGTTCCAAGCCTTTAATCACCTTTTAAAGTCGCCCAATATCCTTGCGGATCACGAATGGTGAACAGAATAGTACAAGGAACACAACACGTCGTCCGTGAAATATCCGCAAGTTGGGTGCAGGAATGCCCTCAGGACGAGCAATATTGGTGTATATCATACTGATGCCAACCTTTAAGAAGCTCGCCAGGACTGACAAAGCATCAGTTCCTGTACGGTCAACGCGCCCTTCGAGATTCGCCGGAAGAAGACGAAAAATAACACATGGAGCCCGCACGTCTGTGCAAGCGAGAACCTCTGGCTTTATTTTAAGAACGACAGCAGCAAATATAGGACGTAAAACAAAAAAAAGGTAAAGAAATACTTTATTTTTAATAGTTTACGGCATTTGCGTTTTTAAAACCTGCACTTGTTAATCTGCCGTTATTTTTACGGCTCACGCGATAACGTATTACTACACGCAATTTAGAAACGCAGCCTAGTTAAAAACTCGTAAAAAATGCTAAAATTGTAAACTTTTGTTTAGATTTCCCGTATTTTTTTATCTAAAAATCGAAAATTTTGGCTAAGCCCATATGGGCTTAGAAAGAAAATATAAAAAACCAAGGGGAACGAAGCGAAGTAATACCAACGGCGCACTATCGTTTGGATATGTGATCCTTATTACCATAAAATTTTGCCAACTTTAGCCTTGAATTTCTCGAAAAATTATTGACCATTTGAGAAGCCATATCAAACACTCAAAAGTGTGTTTCATCAGATATCCAAACACCTCGAAGTCGTTGAAAAAACGAGGCGCAAGTCGGGCTGCGCCTCGTTTCTCTCAGTGTTTGGATATCTGATGAAACACACCTTCTCGTGTTTGATATATTACTTGAAGGACTGGCCTATGTGAATAAAAGTGACAGGAATCGCGCAATGACCAGAGTCTGTAACAAGTCTTTTATCGCCTCAGGAATATATTTTTCTTCCGTGAACAATCTAAATCACTCGCGCCTGCAGAACAGGCCCCGGTTGCTCGAAAGATGGTTAACTCTTAACCATTGGTTAAACCCCCTAACCAATGGTTAAAAATTAACCGAGGGTTAGTTTCGGTTGCTCGAACGCCGGTTAGTGTTAACTATGGTTAAATGTCTTCTAACCATGGGTTAAATTTAACGTACCTCGCGACGAGTGTTAACTTGTTAACAATTGGTTAAAATGACGTTGTTGCAAATCAGTGAAACAACATGGCAGTTGATTTGCTTTTTCGCGGTGTGCTACCAAGGCGTGAAAGAATTTTTAACCTTAATGACAACTTGCTCGACGGACTCTCTGAAGCCGAGGTTAAGTCACGCTACAGATTTTCGCGTAATTCCATTCAGTTTATCACCGACACGATTGCTGCCGATCTCGAAAGACCAACCAAACGAAACCGTGCATTGAAACCACAGGACCAGGTTCTTGTTGCTCTTCGTTTTTTAGCAAGTGGTAGTTTTTTGGAGGTGGTAGGTGACACAGTCGGTGGCATCCCCAAATGCACTGTTTCGAGAATAGTCAGCAGGGTGTCGACAGCCCTTGCTCGAAAGCAGAACGAGTTCATACGATGGCCATCAACAGCTGCAGAAAGGCAAGAGATAAAGCAAGGCTTTTTCGAAAAGGGAGGCTTTCCCGGAGTTATTGGCTGCATCGATGGAACGCACATACGTATTCAAGGTCCAACTGCTCATGAGAGCGATTTTGTGAACAGGAAAGGGTTTCATTCAATCAACGTTCAAGCGATTTGTGATCACAAAGGTAAGGACCCGTGTTCAATTGTTGACATTAATTTTATTGATTAAAACTTATTTCCTAATTTAAAATAAGGTGTACTTTACAGGATAGCAATACAGGATAGCAATACATCTTAATTCTTTCATTGCTGTTATTGTTGTCGTATTATTTAGCGGAGTCACGCAAGCTTCACGGTTCGCGTGGGCATGTACTAAAATCTGGAACAGTGGAACACCGGAACACCGGAACACCGAATTTGACGGTGTTGTTTTGTTTTCCTCTTACAGACCATGTAAAAAATAAAATACCAATGTTATTTGTTTTAACCCACCTATAATGAAAGAGCTTAGAGCTCATTATAAAGTGTACATGTATGAGATGGAGTATTGGTTTTAGGGTAAGGGAGGAAAACCGGAGAAACAACAAACTCTACCTTCATATGATAGGAAGCGAACCTGTGTCACATTGGTGGAAGGCGAGTGCCATTCTACCATTCCAGCTCCCCCTATATGATCATAGCCTTGAGAAATTTTCAAATAGTCGCGTAATTTTTTTCTCCTGAGAATATCACGCGATCAGTAATGGGTAAACAAAGACCAAGCGAAAAAGGTCGATAACTTGTAACCGGCCAATACTTAACTAGAAAAAAGTATCAACTACAACTATGCATTGCGGATCTACTTGCTTGTGATTGGAAAAAGTTAAATATTTCTTTAGAAGCTACAACTTCCTTATACTGGAGTGTAATTTTGCATCTGAGTTTGGGGGGGGGGGGGGCTTCCTTTTTGCTTCTTTATTTGTTCCTTTCTTTACCTGCTTATTCCTTTATTTCTTTGTTTACTGATTTCTTTCTTTCTTTCTTTTTTATTTATTCGTTCTTTCTTTCTGTCTTTCTTTTTTTCCTTATTCACTTATTGTTAGCGCCTGCTTTTAAGCTCTTTCGTGATACATGGGTAAACAAATTACATTGACATTTTATTTTTTACATGGTCTATCATGGGAAAACAAAACAACACTGTCAAATTCGGTGTTCCGGTATTCCTGGTTTTAGCACATGCCGCTTGCGTGATCTCCCAATGCCTTGCATGCCTGCCGCATGAATTGTCAACAACAAAAATGGCAGAAATACCTGAACTGCCACGAACTTTTATGCAAGTGATCAAACGGACAAAACTGCCATAGAATCTGTAGAAAAGTCTTTAACTGAATGATTTATACTATGATACACTGGGCTTTTTCTCGATAGGCCAACAAAACTATTTTTTAAGTATTCTTATATAGACTAAAAATTAAGGCAAAAAGATGACCAGGTTCAACGAAAGAACTTAATAATAAGCTATTGTTGCTCTTTGTTTTGTTGATTTATCATGAATTCGCAGGAAATGATAGGTTCTTTCAAATACGAAATTGTTATTTTAATAGCAGTATTGTATAATGTTTTATTAATAGTTTTTTTTTTTTTTTTATTTACATTTTGAATCAAAATTTTTAATTTTTCTAAAAGCCCCCTCTCTGCCTTCAGTATAGTTGAGAGGTACATGTTTGCTAATCAGCACTCCTTCGGAGTTTCCAATGCTGCACTGTTAAGTTGATTGAAAGTGACATTTACAACCTTAATTGCATTGAGCAATGCACTTTCTGGACATTGAACCCTAGTACCAATCTTTGTATTTATTTTTAATTCAGTAATGCAAAACCTTGCATCTCTCATCAAATACTTCATTAATATATTTTTTAATTTGCATTCTTTGTCATTTTTAACTGTAGGTCTCTTCACCAATGTAGTTGCCAAGTGGCCTGGGTCTACCCATGACAGTTTTGTTTTCAGTAATTCCTTAATCCATGAAAGGCTTGAAACCAACCATCAATTTGAAGATGGGTATTTATTGGGGGACAGTGGCTATCCTTGCAAGCCATTTCTTATGACCCCATATCAAACCACTGCAAATACTAAACAGGAGGCATTTAACAAGGCCCACTGCAAGACAAGAGTGGCCATTGAGCAAACCTTTGGGCGATGGAAGCGGCGCTTCCACCTACTACATTCTGAGTGCCGCATGAAACCCGAAAAGGTGTGCACTCTCATTGGTGCTTGTGCAGTGCTGCACAACATTTCTATTCTTCTCAACGATTTTATTGATGATGATCCTTTTGATGATGACCAACCTGACCTTGTTCCTTATCATGGGCCTGATCAAGGCAGGTTACTACGAGATCACATTTGCAACACATTTTTCTAAATCCTTTATAGTTTCACTGCCTGTTGGAAAAAACATGTTTGTTGATGGGAGTAAGGGGTGTTTGAGAAAAGTTGTACAGCATGACAATTTTGTGAGATTTACCATAATTTATTAAAAATTTAGGGACGGTGCCTACTATTACACCAAAGTATTTTTGTGCGGTTTATGACTATGCAGGAAAAGCAGATCTTAGCAAGGTCTATTGAAATCCAAAAAGAAAATTGGGGGTAACCATGCATTTTTCAGAGAAAATTAAGCAACAATACCTCTAAAGAACACTAAAATATAAAGCAATGTATGGGATTTTTTCCTAAATTGAGCCTTAATTATCTCTGAAGAAAGCATGGTTACCCCATTTTTTTTTTGAGATACCATGAGCATTTGGTAAGGTCTACTCTCTCCGCATAGATTTAAACCATGCAAAAATATCCCTGTATTAGTAGGCACGACCCATAGGAAACCCGAATATCTCAAGATGCGCAGACATATGCACAGTAAATACAGTAAAAACCCGCATATAAGAACCTACAGGCTGAAATTTGGCATTTAAATACCCAAAAATGTAAGAACCTGTTCAGCCTGGCAAAGAAAAATAGGTTCTTATAAAAAAACAATCACTCCAATTTTGATGGTCAAAATTCTGGATTTAAATTGTGTGAGAAACTTCTGACAAAAAGTTATTGTGTATATCTTTTCTTTGATTTACATGTTTGGATTTTCACTAGAAATATGTTTTCCATAAAGCTACAGTGCAACAAGGCAAGCATTTTTGTTGTTGAAAATACAAGTGCTAAACCATTTTGTATTAGTAGTACAACTACGACAACCTCTGAAAAAAAAGAACCTATTAAGAACCATATCAGCTTGAATTGTGAAGAACTACCCTAAAATATAAGAACCTGTTCAGCCTGACCTTGAAAATTCTACGTTCTTATACGCGGCTCTTTACTGTAGTAGGCACCGTCCCTAATTTTAATTTTCACACTCCTCACTCCCTTGCAGGTTGGAAAATGGTTGCGACTTTGATCTTGTAGTGCACAGTTTGTAAGCTTTCTTGAGAGCCATTGAAATCAAAACCACCCTTAATTTCAAACATTAACCATAGGATCTGGTCATTATTTATGCAAGGGAGGGGGGGGGGGGGGGAAGAAGGAGGCGTCAAGGCTGTTTTAGATTGGCTAAAGGGGGGGGGGCTAATTTTTTTAAACAATTAATAGGGGAGGTTATCATTTTTTTTAGGTTTTGCAAGGGGTCTTTTCTGTGCTTTTGCAAATGGGATTACAAAAGAAATTAATTTCAAAGATCCAGGTGGTGGTGATGGACAACCCAGTTAGAAGAATATTGTCATAAACTTCATTGCTTGAATATTTCACATTTAAAAAAAAAAATCCAGATCAGCCTGTTTCAGTTTTTTTTTCTAATTTTTTAACAAGGTACTAGTGAGCCGCACACAGCAACGAAATCTTGTTGACTCAAGGTTTATTCTCCGGCCAGTCTCCTCTGATGACTACAGACTTCATCAGGGAGTTTGGAAAAAGATTACATGGGTGGCTTATTTATACATAACTTTTACAATAGAAATCATGTTCCCATATGGGGACATGATTACACCCACAAGAAATATGTGCAGGATATGACTAGAATCCTGGGTAGAAGGTGTGATGTTTAATTTTGGGGCTCGCAGATTTAACGTTAAATCCGTAAGCCCCAAACATCACACCTTCTATATAGGATTCTAGTAATTTTCTGCACATATTTCTTGTGGGTGTTTTCTTGTTCACACTCTTAAGCGAACTTGATTTGTGTTGTAAAAGTTATGTATAAATAAGCTCCCCATGTAGTCTTGTTCCATACTCTCTGATGATGTCTGTAGTTATCAGACGAAACCGGTCGGAGAATAAACCTTGAGTCAACAAGATTCCGTTGCTGTGTGCTGCTCACTTGTACCCTGTTAAAAAATTAAAAAATAATAATAAGTAGAAAAATGGGGGGGGGGGGGGGGCATCAATGAAATATTGAATCTAAGAGAGGGGCCTACTCGCCAATTTTAGACCTGAGGATGGAGGGCCTGGCAAAAATTTTCATTATTTTATCAAAATATTTTTCCCTCCCCCACTCCCTCCTCTACATAAATAATGACCAGTCCCTTAAATCCTTAATTTAACAGCCCAGCATAACTTACCTCAAAAATAATGTTGAGAGAATAATTCTGTCAAAGACTCACTCAATTAAGAATGCAGAGAGAGTGGCAAAATACTATTTGGAATAATAAGGGGATTCGTATTGACAAAAGACTGAGTCTTCTGCAAAAATTATTATAAAGTGCACCTAACCCTCAAATTGTTTTGCTTAAATAAATCTTTGCACTTGTTCGAAATGCATTGAGCCTTTTTTTAACCAAATCTTGACTTTTTATAGGCTGTAAAAGTTACGAAATCTAGCCTTCATCTGTCCCATGGCCAAGCTAGAAAGGGGCATGGGTCTAATTCCTTACATGACATCACAAACTGCTTTGCTTGCATTTTCACAAAGACTTAATACAATGCAAATCAGTTTGTGACGTCGAGTAAGGAATAGACCCATGCCCCATACTAGCTTGGTCATGGGACAGATGATGGCTGAATTTTGCAGCTTTTAAAGCCTATAAAAAGTCAAGATTTGGTTGCAAAAGGCACTAAATAGCGCAATATGTTTCAAACAGGTGCAAAGATTTATTAAGAGAAAAAAGCATTTGGGGGTAAGGTGTACTTTAAGGCAGGAATGATTTTTATTCAAGATTTACTTTTCAATTTAAACATGAAAGACTCATTTATGTAGCCACTGATTGCACAAGCTAGATTATCAAAAAAAGAAAATTATTGTTTTTGCAATAGGATGGCCTTTGTCATTCAATACTATCCTCTTTAGAAAATACTATTCTCTGTACATCTACAGCATCATCATTATTTTCAATTGACAAGAACATCTTTCATGTTAGATAAAAGAAATCATAAGACTATGTATACTATTCATCACTTGTATGCAAAAAAGCACAATTTCTTCTATCCAGCTCTCTGGGGCTTACTAGTCAGTTTTGAATGTGAGTAATAGTGGACCATAAAGTAAACTTACACTCAAATTAGACAGTCTTTTGCAGCTAATTAAATACAAGACTTTTAATTTTCATTGTTTAGTGACCAATGGGGGACACACAGTTGAGACACCTGAGAAAACCAAAAAACCATAAACTAATTACTGCTGCTGCTTGCAGTTTAGTGTTCTTATGCCCAGGTGGCTTTTCTGTGGAACATAAAATTATCCCTGAAATAGTTTGGGGTGTTTACAGTTTACAGTTTTCAGATAGTTTCACAGAAAAATAGTATTTAGTAACAGTGCACAGTATTGTACAACTACCAACTGCATTATTCATTAAATTATTTATTGTGTGAAAGTTTATACAGTGCACATTCCATTCATCAATTTCATAGAACAGACAACGTTTTGTAAGTACAATCACACTGAGTGTATATAAGAGAAAAAACAAAGGCTAATAATAGCTTGTAAAAATGCTGTAATATACTGTATCATGGCATACACATTGTGGTCTTCACTGTGGATTATTTAATGATTAAGACAGCAATACAAATTTGAATAAAAAGTATGTTAAAGGGCATTTTCTCATTATTGCAGAAGGAATTAATGCTCTCCCCCCCCCCCCCCCCCAAACAATTGAAAATCCTTCAACTTTATGAAATCCCCAAAATAATTGAAATGCACATAAAAGGCAAATTTTTTTCATTTTTTGTTGTTAAGGCCACACAGGATCAACTTAATCCCATTACGTATGTATTTATTTTAAGAGTACATGTATGCACGAACCATGTGACTGATTCCGACGATGCACGAAATATTCATGAGAAGAGTTTTTACATTATAAATTTTTTCTTAATTTATTCAATACATTGTGTGTTCGGAGTATTGTTCATTGCATGTGTGATTGAAATCTTGAAGTATGAACTTCTTGGCAGTGCACATTTTTGAACACATTAATTAGCAGACTCGTTTGATCTTCAGAGACAGAAAATACTGCAATTTTGTGTCCCAGTTTTCATCACAGATATGATTCTAACTTAAGAAACTGATCAGAAACTTAGTATGCTAATAATACTGTGATGCAACAGAAGCAAAATTGCAGAAACAAACTTCATGAAGAAGATCAGATGGTTCAAAGTATATGTTTCACAGTTTTAGTCCTATCATGGAAGCTTATCATTTTCAACAAGTCTTGAAATTGAGACATCTGCTTCTGTCATATTGCAGAAGAGGTTATCCTTTATCACTAAGCAAAAAAACTGTTCACTTTATTGCGCTTCTGAATCAGAAAAATCAGACGCAAACATTGCTTTTCCCCAGTTCTAACTTTAGCAGTCTAAAATATCACCATGAGTCACAATCTGCCTATAAGGCAATTAATCATGATGTATTTCCATCATCCACTTAAGATCCCTGTCAAATTTCGACGGAATCAACCCCCAAAATTCATGTGTATGTTGTGGTTCAATTTTATCCTTGATTTCAATTTTTTCTCCCTTTGTTATAAACTAATAATCATAAATTACCACACATTACCATACCAAAAAACAAAGGGAGAAAAAGTTTAAACCAAAGATAAAATTGAACCACAACATTAATATAACCTTCCTAGGACTGCATGACATTGAGGAATTTAAACTTTCCCTGAGCAGGTTTCAATTATCTCTTGTTTACTTGCACCTAGTGTATGTGTTTGCATGCAAAGGTATCACTTTTAACAGTAAATAGCTTGCAGAGAATTAGGACTGCAAAAGCTATACAGAAAAACAAAACGTGTAATTAATGTGCTTTCGAATATAATTTTTCATTTTTTCATTTCTTTGAAATTAATTTTTTGGGCTTTTTTCTCAAGCCAGTACTTGCACATTTTGCCATACACAAGCGAAATAATAAATACACATAAATATTTCCATATAAATTTTACAGGAATGTGTGGATCAATATTAAGTCATTTGAATACAATTTCGTCCCAACTGTGATAATTTGAATGATCCAAACTTTAAAAGTTAAAGTGGCGGGACATTTGCCGGGGAAGAAATGTCAAACTTTCAAGTTGATCAGCACATTAACACACCTACATTTCAAGGCAACTGTACTGCTTCTCAAGCAGTCTTATTTGAAGCTCAAGCTTAGCCTTTTTTAATAGTAATGTTTCTTTCTTGCATTGCAGCGTTTCATACTGCAAGCGAAGCACATCATCTGATGTGACTTTCTTTTGCTTACATGTACATCTGCGTGTTGTGTTGTTTGCTCTTGCTGAAGCAACAGGTGGGCGTTTCAGAGAAGTTTCATCCTGTGTACCCATACCAGGCAACTGCAGTCCTTCATGACCCATTGCAGCTGACATGTCGGCATCATTGATAGTTACAAGGGGGGAAATGGGCAAATCTGCTGCCTCACTTGGATTACTCATCATATCCATGTAAAGGTTTTCTTCCCCTGGAATGGTTACAACACAGTGACACAATAAATCATATGAGAAAAGCCAATGCAACCACAAATAACGCAAAATGGTTCTCAGCCGTTTAACTGCAAAGTAGAGAAAGTGTTAAAAAAAGTCAAGCACGAACCGCACAGCGTATTACCAAAGTTTACAACGCTCATAAGCTCGAGTCTTATAAATACTATATTGCTCAATACAACACTGAAAGTGCCTAAATACTTATCTTTTTCAAGATTCGATGTCAAAAAGGCAGTTTGTATCAGGTTTTTACGTTTCAAAATACACAACATCATCGACGCTACCGCCGAGAGGAGCCTGTTGCCGTGCAGTCACATGACAGTCTATTGTTTTAAAAAGTAAACAAAGTCGTCTCTTCACCAACCTGTTTCAAATCCTTTGTAAACCGCTGAATGACGGTGTGTCTTTCAACAACTCCAAAATTTTATCAGTGCTCTGAGACGGCGTTTTTGGCGGTGGGCCACCACCAGTTTTCCTCTGTTCCTTACGGAACTTTGACAGCTCGTTCTTCGCCGTTCTTTGGAGGTTTGTCCACTTTTCCTTTACTTCACTCACACTTCGGTGTGCAGTTCCTACCGCGTTTACGGCGATTGTCATCTCTTCCCACACACTTTGTTTCATTTTGTTCGTGTTTGTGTTTGTAAACTTTGATTTCAGTATAGTTTGATTTTCTTCAAACTTTTGAGTAATAATCGAAATTTCTTGTGCTGAAAAATTTGGTTTTCGTTTCCTGCAGGTGGTTTGAAGTATTTGTACTTCTCTCGACTGCTCATCGACACCAGGGACGTCTTCAAGTTCAAATAAAGAATTTTGGGCAGCCATTTTACTTCTAAAAGTGGACAGAAGATAGTTAAAATCTTTCGCGGGAAAACTTGTCAAACCTGTTAGGAGACGGTTTAAGTCGGGTTTTTTTATTTAACCTTTGGTTAGCTAACCAGTGGTTAGCGTTAGCTTAACAGACCTTCGAGCAACGGGAATTTAACCAACGGTTAGTTAACCCACTGTTAGCAAATTTAACCAACCGTTATCAGCTAACATGTGGTTAAATTAACCATCTTTCGAGCAACCGGGGCCAGGTGTTATCTTCTAAAAAAGTATTTTTGGGGCACCGACGAGCGTCTGAAAACATTTTTTGTCTTTCTGTCCCACCGCTTTCTGAACAACTTTTTGGGTCACGCATTCTTGAATACTCCTCTTTTAACGCAGTGGTAACATAGGCTGGGCTGTTTATTTTTCTTGTTCAACCTTCAATTATGTTCCTACTGGGCTGCGAAAAAATATCTGTTCCAGTTCAACAAATTAATCTTGAATAAATTCTGCTCCAGTCAGATCAACTCGCAGATAACTCCGCGGTTCGAATGCACTACAACATATCACGTCAAATAGTCAAGTCAAATACATATGAAGATTTGACTCCTGTTATACGCACCATTACAATCATTACATAGCTTGGTAACACAACGCACGATTAATTATTTTCTTTACACTTTAAGCTAGTAACAATTTTGCTTTACAATAGCCTAAACTATCTCAGAAAAGTTTTATGTACTCTATACTTGAACTATCAACACGTTGTTTTATTAAAGACTAAACTATTTTTTCAATCTATTTTGAAAATCGAGTTTAAAATCACTTAGCCATTTTTAGCGAAAGAAAAAGGAAACGTGTGTATTAAATGTAACAGGTTTTCGATATTTCTTGGTTAGGATTTTCGATAACTATTTTTTTCCACATTCAATATAGCCTTTATGATCTGGACCAGTATTTTTTGTTCCATAATTTATGCATATTTATCAGTAGGAGCTAAATTTTCCAGCGAACATTTCATTGAAAATTGCCAAGTGTAGTCGCACAATGCAGAAACGAACTATCCTTTTCTGTAAAAACCAAGAAAATTTAGCGTGCCTAGATAGCACCTATTATTTACGTAAATGTATTGATTCAGATCACCGACGCACTTGACCTGCCATTGTTTTTACTTTAGAATGTTCAATGTGGTACAAAAATGGGGCACATAATGACAAAGCAAAGAAACATATTGCAAACTAGCTAAAGAAAATTCACAACGGCATATTCACTATTAGGCGGTCATTTCTTTAAGTCCCGAAAATTGCTTGCCCGATTCACCGTAAAAACGACCTCTATTTAGCGGTCACCTCATAACAAAGTCGCAACGAGTCCATTTTTATATCTTCGCAAGTGTTAAACGTCCACTTTGTAAAAGGGGGCTCTAAAAACAGTAACTGTAAGTATGTCCATTCTGGTAACCAAATGCTATAATTTCACTTGACAAAAGGAAGTAGAAAATTTTTTCTGGCCAATTCGCCCTGTGTGGCTTTCCTCCTACGCCAAATTGCTCTGTTGTTGATATCTTTTTAATCCAGTTACACTTGTATTAAGCGGGTCAAATGAGCCGTTTCGCAAGGGTGACCGTTTAATATAGGTTTAAGTGTAATTACGAAAAATAGGTAGGACAGAAAAAAATTGCCCATAAACCTGTACCCGGTCCGTCCTAAAGAAAAAGTGCCAAAAAGCGTCGAAAGTTAATTTTTTTTTATTGACTCTGTCCTAAACCTTTACGTGGACTTCAAATCAAAATCAATTTTTTTAACCAGGAAAACTAAACGAGTAGAAACATTCAAAATCTTAACAAATCTAAACAGCTGTTCCGCTGGCAAGGAACATTCGCAGCTCTTAGGTAGGACAAACGAGGTCACAACAGATTGGACTCCGAGAAATTCTGTGCACATATTTGCAGTTCACATTCCAAGGTCGTTGAATTTTACATGTAACATAATGGAAGCAGGACCTACTCCTGGAAAATTGGCATTTATAATTCCAAATTATATCTGGATCATCGCAGCCACCTTTTTTCACGTATTCGAAAACATCTCTTCCAAGCGAGTGAAGGCAAGATTTAAAGTTTGTTATAATCTTGTCTCGCTTCTGACGTCTGTTTTGGATAACTGCAAAGCAAGTGACAGACATATAAGTTTTTGGCTTCACATTGTTGGGTACCCTTCTCTCCTAGGAGAGTCTTCCTTTGAAGTCGGCGAAATATATAATCATGTATAATAGACTTTCTAGGCTGATGGAATATGCTAGTCCAGAGCAAGACTTTCATTAGGGCTCATCGCAAGAAAGCAAGGTCAAAGAATACTACAGAAGGCTTGTCTTTGAAATTACACATGGCACTGACATTTGGACTGACATGAAACATGGTCTATGTGTTGACCAAAAAAGGCTGGCGCCTACGTACTCAGAAAATCTCACTCAAAAGCCGGTCTTTTTAGCGCTCAAGTTAAGCTTTCTAATCAAAGCAAGACAGCGTTTCAAACTGATTTTTCATATTCGTGCTAGATTCATGCTGCCACCCTAATCACGGCGATGGAATATCTAGGAATTATTTACGACACTTGAGACCGGAAATCCGACTTAAAATCACACTCCTCGACTAATCGATCACCAGCCTAACAGCGCTACAGTCATAAGGGCAAAAAATAATCGAATAACTTTTCAAACTCACGCTCTTTGAAGAGGAATCCTTGTCAATTCTTGCTCGTGTTCTGCCATTTTACTTTAAGTCCCTCAATTATTTCCTTTCCCTTTCCCCCATGTCCCTTCACTCTAATTATAATTATAAAAATTTGATAGGGAAAGTTGATTCAGTTTTTATCTTGTAATTGCTTAAATGAAAATCAAAGACTAAGTTGAACATATTTTGTAGCATATAAATCACAGAAAACAGTCCTCAAACGCGGTATAATTTTTTCTACATCAGGAATGAAGGTCGCATGAAAGGACATTTTTAGGAAATTCCTTGTAGTTTTCATTATATACTGATTTCAGCTGAGGTGACAGTGAGAGAAATTCATCTGACTTTCGAGAACGAACCAACAAGAAGGGAAATGAAGCAATTGGTCTGGATCACGTCTACTGATGTTATCAACAGCTTAAAATGTGCCTACTTACTCGCAGTTTCATTTCCATTGCTTGGATCAACTTTGGTGTGTTCCGTGTTGTAAATCGGCAAAGCTCCGCAAAAGTCTAAGATCTGCTTCGTGAGAAGAAGTCTGTTAGCCGGTCCAGTTACAATCACAAGACTTGAATCTGTCTCCCCTGGAAGTGTGCCAGTCTGGGAAGCTGCCTGTGGAATCGAAATGCAGGATGAAATAACTGCATTAATAAGAAAAACCGCTATAGAAGAATCATATTTTTTAAGGTTTAGCTATTTATTTGATATGACCACAAAACATTGGTAACCAGCAAAGTTTAATTTAAGAAGAGCTCTTAGGCAGAGCGATAAACTTTGGGGCAATTCTCTTCGAATTCAAGGCACAAGCACTAAGGAGAATTTATTGGCGAATATTTCAACACGTTTTCACTATAAAGGGCGACATGTGATTATTTACCAGATCAAGGTCCGCCTTCAGTTTCCCTGGTGATGGCATAGCTGAGTCCAGTTTTGAGATGTAGCAGACTTTTCGAGACAGAATCCTGGTAACAGTGACACGCTGTAGATCAAGAAGCGTAAGTATCAATCATGGAGGTTTCCGAAACGAGGGATAAACCAGCTATTTGGTGTTGTTACCCCATATAAGCATCACCAAAATGACACCCTAATATCAGTTACAGCGCGTTATCAATCGATTATAATTTCGTTTCATCATCCAGAAAAAGAACTATATTACGGTGACTTTCAGCATAAACTTACAGTTTTTGTAACTGACCTGGACCTGCTCACCCAATATCTTTTAATACATACACGTATTCCGATATACATCTTTTATCAGGGCGGAGGGGTGCCTGGACCACCCCTGTTCAGTAGGATTGTTAACAACTATCATGATGTTCGGTTTGCAAATTTGGTTCAGTCATTTGTGTCCCAAATTAGCACTGCAGTGCAGAACTAAATACTTTCACATTTTTAAAATAAGGTCACTATTAATATTACTAGTATCTTATTATTATTATTATTATTATTATTATTATTATTATTATTATTATTATTATTATTATTATTATTATTATTACGTGCGCTTACCATCTTAAAATCGTGGTAAATATCAGCGCCCTCGACGTCATCATTGTAAGCAGGAACTCGGAAAACTTCGACGTCTTTTTTTTTCATCAACAACGATTTCCTCTGAATATGATGTCCCCTTCTCCACGAGATCCATTTGATAACGATCAACCTGGAAACATTTGAAGGAAATGTTGAGCACTTTTCACTGACTAAACTATAAGGGACAATTTCCCTTTCAAAACAGAAAATCCTATAAAGTATGAAGTTCTCACGCAGAATATCTCAATTTATTACACAGTGCAAGAGTCAAAAATTTATATACGCGGCTTGCAATTTGATGAAAATGACCTTCAAACGATTGTCAGTAATGAATGAACAGTCAGGTTGTTTCTAGTTTATTGGCTCATCATGAGGGCAGCCTTACTGAGCAGTGCATTCTCTATTCATACTAACCTCTCCATGCGTAAAACTGGCAAGAAGGCATAAAATCTGCAAGCCGAGAACTGTAATTGCGAATATCTGAAAAGCAAAATTAAAAGGGAAAGTAAGCAGAGATGAAGACCAGATTTAAGAATAACGTTAAAAAAAGTCACCTTCATGGCAGAACTGAGCTGAGAACTGTATCGTTCGGTGTAGTTAATGTGCAGCTTTTAGCAGACTAACAATCTGGCGACAATTAACATAAGCAATTACAAGATCATAAGACTTGCAGAAGTGCGTTTTACTATTTATAGGTTTTCCAGAGTAAGGTAATACTGGTTTATTTACTACTTCTAAGCTGTATTGAATTTCTCTGATTTCCGTCTTTCTGTCCTGTTCTCTTCAGTTAGCGGTAAAGGAAGCCTTAATTTCCCGGATTGCTGAAGGAAGTGGAAGAGTCGTAAGACATCTTCCCACGTACCAGATATTTTAGTTTGTTTGGAGAGAAGATTAGTAACTGTGTCTGATCTGTTGAAAAAGGGTCGCGAGTTCAAACTTGGGAGAGGCGATAGATTTCAGTCAAGACGGGAAAGCACGACTTATTTGGTCACACTCCACAAGGTATCCAATTGATCTTTGTGGTAGCTAGCCGTGTTAGTTTTTAAAACTGTGACTGAAGTTTTACTTGAGCGGATTAAACCGTTATTTCGGATTTCTCTGATTTCCGTCTTTCTGTCCTGCTCTGTTCAGTTAGCGGTGAAGGAAGGCTTCAATTTCCCGGATTGCTGAAGGAAGTGGAAGGTTTCTTCCCATGTACATGATATTTGAGTTTGTTTAGAGAGAAGAGTAGTAACTGTGTCGAATTTGTTGAAAAAGGGTCGCGAGTTCAAACTTGGAAGAAGCCAGAGATGTCGATCAAGGCGGGAAAGTACGACTAATTTGGGCCCATCACCACACGACGTACTCATTTGATCTTTATAAAAAAGTCTCTATTTACGAACGTCCCGCTACAAGAAACTATCGAGATCCTTGCTCATAAAGCTTTTATTGACAACTGGTTCTACAAAACACACGATCTGGACATCAGCAAGCCTGATTTGATTGAACTGCTGTCAGTAGATCTCAGTAGCAACAAAAGACCAGCTTTTTCAATTCAATGGTAACAGGGGCACCCAACGACAATTTTCTATCAGATCCTTTGAAACGCTATTTCAGGCTATCTGGAGTGCCTTTAAAGCTCTGTAAGTTTATTTTAGGCTGCGCTATAATATTTTTATCTGTTTGGTCATTCTACAGGGGAACTTGAGTCTTCTCCAAATTACTAGGTCATCGTTTGTCCCTTTCCCGAAAACCTTAGGTCTTATTTCTTTTCCGAATATCTTAGCTGACCTTTTTTCGGTACCCGAAACGACATTTTTATCAATCCGACAACACCAGGCCTTAAATTTCCCATATCATGAAAGTTCGAGATGAAAATTGCCTTTAGAAAATTGTAGGGGATTAAGGGCCTTCGGAACAGATACTGTACCGAAACGATCCGTTGGGTGCCCCTGTGGTAAGATCTACGAGCAAACTGACGGAGTAACGATGGGCTCTCCCTTGGGCCCCCTCATGGCTAATACTTTTCCCTGTTCTATCGACGAAAAACTAAAAAACGAAGAACAAATTGCCAGATTTCTACAAACGCTATGTGGATGACAGACTATCTGCAATCAAAGATGTACCGACAGCTGAAGCCTTTCTGGTGACTCTGAACAATTGTCATCCTCAGTTCCATTTCTTTCACCATGGAGATCGCGACTAATGGTAAGCTACCATTTGTCGGCATTGAAATATGTAAGAAAGGCTGTAAGCTAGTAACAAGTGTTTACCGTAAACCAACAAACACCGGTCTTCTCCTTCAACATCAGAGTCATGTCGATAACCGGCCACAAAAGGTCCCTAGTCAAGACAATGTTAAACCGTGCTTTTCGCTTGTCGTCGACCTGGGATCTGTTTACAACGGAATGTGAACGCCTTAAACTGATGTTCTCTAAACTCAAGTACCCAGATTCTCTTATCAACTCTGTTACTTCTGTGACGTCGCGAGACACGTTACCGACGACTCAAACTGAAAACATCCATCGGATAGTCTTACCATTCAAAGACCAGAGGTCAGCTAACATAGTAAAGAAATTAACATCTCTCTGACTTAGACAACAAAATTGACCACATTCTAAAGCCAGCTTTCAGAAGCCGTAAATTTGGTGACGATCTTAAAGTGCAGGAGCCTAAGCCACCCTTGATCAATCAACAGTGTGTTGTGTATTACTTTGTATGTGATCTGTGTGATGCAGATTACGTCGGCTATACCAACCGTCACCTTCACCAACGCTTTGATGAACATCGGTTCTCCGCCATCGGGAAACACCTGAAGAATAATCACCAAGATGACACAATTGGCGACCCGACAAGCAACTTCACCATCCGAAAGAAAAGTCAGGGAAAGCTTTATTGCTTAATCTTTGAAATGCTTTGGATCCGCAAGAAGAAACCGAGTCTAAACACCCAGTCAGACTCCATTCGCGCGAAACTATTTGTCTAACAGACATAACTCTCATTTTATAACACCTCTCTGAATGAACACCGGACAGTTACTTTTAGTCTTGATTGTAATTTATTCTATTTCACACCTTTACTTTATGTATAAATTATCTTATCTGTTGCATCCAATACTTGATAATGGTTCCAGGATGACACCGAAACGTCGTTCCGTTTTTCGCTTATTTTTATAGTCAACTGTATTTCTAAATTTAATCTTATTAGATTGATTTAACACACACAAATGTTTGTTTATTATCACAAAGAAGCAATATTACGGCACACAAACTTGCCAAGGTGCCTATCAACCTTAAACACTAGTGCAATCTGACCACAATCTACTTGTCTGATTTGGGAGACGGTTTCCTATGCCTGGACTTCAAATCAGGACAGTTAGGACCACAGAATTGTTTGACCCGGTTAAACTTGAGCGCCGAGTTATTCTCATCAACACATGATTATCATCTGTGCATAGTGCATGATCACAGAAACTCTGTTGGTATACTGACCACGCTTTCTATTTATAGCTGGGTTGATAACTATTACTGTTATCAACAGTGAACTGATTGATAATTTTGGATTCCAACAAGCTGACTGCACATCAGAGAGGTCTGATCACTTTCCCTGGGGCAGAGACATTTATCGCATCCATAGAGACCTTTCCAGTGGGCTTGTGAGATCATCATGGATGTTCCGTGGTTTCAGAAGCTCTCTACTTCCAAGGAGAGTTCATGTCTGCCGCAATATTTTGGTTCCTCAAAAACAGAACAGCTTCCAAGGTTAAAGAATAATCTTCCCATGAGCCTGTGTCTTAACGTCTTGAGAGAAGAGATTTCTGAGAGTTTTTCAGCAGAGAGAAGACTTCACAGACATGTTTTGGTTTTTTACTTGAACACTGTTGACGTGAAGCATGTATATAAGCAAGAGATGTACTTAAATTAGAATTCATGCCATCCTTAGAGGCCCAGGGTTGGTCGTAAAGAAACATTTGAAAAAATGTTTGTTTATGGAGACGTTCCCCTTATGTCATTAACTTCTGCCTTACTCCTTAATGTGTTTTTTGTTCTTGAAAATACCAAAGCACATGTTTTGGTTTCTCAGTTTTCAATTAAGTAAACAAACAGACAAAATTTCCTGTTGAAGAGCTTACCAGAAAGGTCCAAGTGTCAAGATTTTGCTAAAATGGTTAAGATACATTATAAAATTTTAATAGATCTCCCTAGTTTCCAACCAAATAAAAATATCACATCGGAAGAGAAAGCTGTTTTTTCTTGAAACGTTGCGTGTCACTTTGATGATTAAGATGAATTTAAGGCTACAATATTAGGTTCATGTAGCGTGGGTTATGTGCACTTACTTACACAACATGAATTGATAGACAGTAATTTTGAATACACCAGAATTAAAAATAAAGAGTGTGATCATTTTGTGTCTCCATTTGAAAACAGCAAAAGAAAAAATAGAAGGTGGCTATTAATTTAATCTCTATCAGGGTTGCCACGGTCAGGGAAAGTAAGGGAAAAACAGATTTGTTTCAAGGTCAGGGAATTTGTATCAATTCAGAGAACTTCTTAATTATCCAAGTCAGGGAAATTTATTTTGCCCCGAGGTTTACAAAAGAGTTTCCTTCTTGGCGACCAGGTCTGAAAATGGGTATGGATTTTAAAGGCCAGATCCGAAAAAGAGCATGGAAAGTTACATATTTTGGTCTTAAATATGGTCAGGGTTTGAAGAACCAAGCCGCATACCGCACCAAGAATTCTGAGGTGCCAGTCCCCCGACTTTAACGTAACGGCTGGGAACTGTAGGCCAGGATCAAAATGAACACGAGAACACAATCTTTATTTTGAGAATCAAATAGTTATATACAAAGGACGACCATCGCGCGACGCCATTTCTCTTTAGTCAGCCCCACTGATACACCTTTTGACCTAACGTAAAGCACAGAAACTCACTAAGCACCCTTTTCCGTAAGACGGTGGAAACTAGCTGGTCTGGATCTGCGCCTGATAACGTCGCTTAAGGAAAAGTGCCAGTATATCGAAAGGTTCATATTGCGGAATATCAACATCAAAGTTGACAATAAACATAAACGTGTTGTACTTTGTCGTTCTTGTGGCTCAAAACGGCGAATTTTAGGTTTTCAGGGTTTTATTCGGCCTTGGACTGTACGATGTTCTCTTATTACAAAGTCGACCAAGTAAAACCAGAGGGGGCCCACACAAACTATGTGACCGTTTGTGTTTTGAATTTATAGAGGCTATGTATGGGAATATCGAAAATCCTTTAGCCATTTGAAGGGTTCGGCGTTGAACGTTCACTCGAGCGTAATAGAAGAGAGACCTTGTCTCTCTTCTATTACGCTCGAGTGAACGTTCAACGCCGAACTCTTCAAATGGCTAAAATCGCCGTCTTCAACCTCAGGAACGACAACACACAACATTTAAGGTAAAAATACGTTTATTTTGATGTTAAATGAGAATATCTATCGCAATCTAGTACGATAATACGAGGATTTTCGATATTCCCATACATCGCCTCTATAAATTCAAAATACAAACGGTCACATAGTTTGTGTGGGCCCCCTGTGGTAAAACCCTTCAAATGGCTAACATGGTATCCCGGGGTATCCCACCGATGAAATTAAATCGATGATCAATGGCAAGTATATGGCAATCCACACCGGCAATTGATATCAAGATTTGTTTGACCTTTTATTGATTGCGACCGGATTTCCAATGTCAATCGATGGCTCGATTGGTTGCGCATATCTTTCTGGCTTTAGAGACTGTTTATGCCAACATCTTTGTACCTTCGTTGTATCCACTTTTAACGTTTTATTTCAATTTTGGAACGTTGCACAAGAATAAGACTGATTTTTTTCTCCTTCATTCTCTTATTACAGGTTTAAAAAAAGGAAACTACCCTGTAGCATGAAAATTTTGCGGGTTCTAATTTTTGCGGATTTTGCGGATTGACCTTGATCCACAAAAATTAGTTCCCGCAGAAAAAAACACCCGCAAAATAAAACGCCGCAAAAATTAACTCCTTTCAGTCAAATTAAAAACTCCACTTTTAATAGATCTGAGCCATTGGAGCGATATACACTTAAACAGACCAACCATTCTCTAGTGGCGCTTCTGCGGCGGCCTGAACAGAAGCTATTTCAACTCTTGAAACTTCAACTGAACAAGAGTGTTATTATCATCGACTGAGTCTGCCTCATTGCGTTACAGTAGGGCAAAGTTTTTGCATTTTAGCAGGCCGCTACCAGTTAGGTTTCAAAGTTGTATACTTGCTACATCTTTCACACGAAAGCCCCTCTGTATGCCTAGAAAGGTTTCAGCTACGGGTAATTCAAACGTTCATACTGCTTTCTTATAAAATAATATAGTGTTTGGTTGTGCATAGTAGGCCAGGTAGGCTTTTTGATTTGTTTCGTTGTTGTTCAGTCCCTTTACGCAGTAAGGTATTACAGTGATATGTCTCTAATATGTAAGTAGAGTGAACTGTGACTCAACAATAAAAGCTAAAAATATTAAGGTTTCTTCACTTAAATGTTCTGCTGCTTTAACAAAGCATTGCAAAAATTAGTTCCCAGCAAAAATTTCAGTCATCTCGAACCGCAAAAATTTGTTCCCGCAAACCACAAAAACTCGCCAATCCGCAAAATAAAACTCCCGCAAAATTTTCGTGCTACACGGTAACTCCCGGACTAATTGCATGGTTAGGCTTCAGATTACCAGCCGCTGTTCGGAGGAAAGCTGGACAGAAAAGCCGTACTACTACCGTAAAATGCTCAAATTAGCGCCCCCCTTGAGGCTAAAGGTACTAGTTTTAAAATAAGCGCTCCCTTCAAGTAAGCGCCCCCACCCCTCCCCAATGAAAAACAAACAAACAAACAAACAAACAAACAAAGAATATACGGTATGCAGTACAGGCATCTTTGATGAATAAACCAAACAGTACAAGTTTTAAGTAGATAACTAGTTTTCCATGTGTGGGATGCAAGCCTTCTTGTTACCGTCGGCAGTAGACAATGCTTAGATATAATTGTTGGTAAAACTGAAAATGGCTTATGCACTAGTCAATTGAAATCGGGACAGATAGGGGGATTTGACAAAGGCCCTGATCAAATCATACCAAAACCTCCAGCCCCTGGAGAAAATCTTGAGATCAAATTCCCCTCCCCCTGGGAACAAATTGGCAAGGGATTAAAAAAACCCAGCCAAACAAAACAAGATAAAAAGGAAGCGTTCACACTGAATTGATCAGGAGCAAAATATACTTTAATAAGGCAGTATTTTTCTTTTAATACATCTTAACAAAACTTGCCGCAGAGTGTTATAAATTTTCAAAGAATATGAATTTCACATCGCACAGCCTAGCATTTCTGAACAGTGATAGCTTTGAAAATGTTAAACAGCACCTCCAGTGTAAAGCCGCTTTCCACTTGGTGCATCCACAAGTCCCACGCATTCGAAATGGAACCACCTTGTAGCGCAGCCAGGATTATCACAAGCAATCATATTGGATACAAGGGTAACAGGCCTGCACAGCTTCCTAGCTCGTGTTTGAGCCTTTTTTATAATTTGGCTCTCACGGGTATATCATGCTTTGATTGACCGCGCTCTCAGTTTAACATATGAGGGGCACGTCTTTGTAGATTTCTTTGAGCAGTGGTTGTTGCTCTATTAAGTGCCAGTCTTTCATGAGGATTTATTTTAAGTTTGGCACTGCTGGGTGGTGTTGTGTAACGAAAGGCAAAGTTCGTTTGTTCTCCTTTGGTTTGAGAGCTAGTTTCCTGTTTTCACTAAATTGCACTTCTGAGAGGGTCCTTTGAACAAGGTTCTCGGGATAACCTCTTTCCTGTAGGCGTGATTTAGGATTTTGAATTTGCTCTTCAAATATTTTTTTAGAAGAGTTTATTCTAAGAAGTCTCAGTGCTTCGCTTTCGATGAAGCCTTTTTTGACCCTTGGTGGGTGGCAAGAAGAGAAGTGCGTATATTGAAATGTTTCAGTAGGGTTTGGAGTGCGTACGCACATCAAGAACTGAATTGCTTCTGAATCTTTCTCTTTATAAATGTTTGACCCATACTAGAGCCATACATTAAGTTCAAATAACATAATGTCTCCTTTGAACCAATGAAATTCAAAGTTCATTTTGACAAGGAATATTGAGTTCTGTTCAATTCAATGAAAAATCAAAAGTTCAATAACCACACAATCGGTTAAAAAACCACACATCAATTCAGTGACAGTAGACCAATGTAACAAAAACTATAGGTGATGTGTTTTCAATTTTCTCTCCTTCATGCTTGTCAAGGATGCAAATGAGAGGCCTGCTTGTAAATTTCATATTAGTTCAATTCAAAGAAGGCTTAAAAATTCAATCATTACACCAAAACAACAAACCTCCCACCCCTTCCCCCCGCCCTGCCAAAAAAAAAGGGGGATTATGTAAATGTATACATGTATATATTTATTAACCACATGGGTGATAGCAGACCTCAAAATAAAGAAAATTTACTGTTGTGGGTGTTTTTAGTTCAATGGGTCCTGCAGGTAGGGAAAGGGAAGGAAGTGGACAATTCAATTGAATTTAATTCAATTTTATTCACACTTATTACAACGAAATACAATATATTTTATAGTAAGAAAAAATGAAATGTACAGAGCACTTAATTGAATGATTTTACCTTCTACGGGAGAAGTGCGTAGTGGTCAAAGGAGCAAGGCTTTCGTGTTCGCCACTTAACAAATCGACAGCAGTTTTCTATGGTCTATACTCTTATAGACAATGAGGTCAAACAATGTTCAAACCCAAGTGGAACCACGAGCCACAGGCGAGTGGTTTCACTGCCAAGTTTTGGACATTTTATGGCGTCATTTTATGGTCTATAAGAGTATAGACCATAGAAAACTGCTGCCAATTTGTTTTTTACAATAACATGGAAAAAGTATGAGCGGAATTGCCATTTTTTTTCGTTGAAAAAGCGTGCGCGTCACATCTGATGTCATTTTTATTGTCTGTACTTTTATAGACAATAGCTATGAGCCAATCAGCGCGCCGGAATTTGGACAGTTATTGTAAAATAGCTCCGTGCAATTAAATAAAATAGGGGAAAGTAGAATTTATAATACTGGTTGAAGAGCTCTGCTAATTAAATTAGGCTTGGGAGATGAAAATACAACAGTAAGGAAAAAAGTGTTTACAGCAAATATATAAGTATATAGTATACGTTAAATTTTTTTAATATTATTAATGTTTGGCTATCAAATAGAAAAAGTTTGTATTTCTTCTTAAAAACATTGTGGCGCAGACACTTAACTTCCATTGGAATTGTTTCCCAGGTTTGTGATGCCACTACTCTAAACCGTGCTAAACTATAATTAGTTAGATAGAAAATGGTCTGTACAGGTTTTGACTAGTGGCAAATCTGGTATTATATTTATGGATATCAGAAGCTAGGGAAACAAGATCATGGAGTGCAGGGGATGTTTTTTTTATTATATTGTAATTTATGCACAAGGGAACCAATTTTCAACTTAAAAATGTTCTCTAGCTTAAGGATTTCGAATAGAGTAAAATGTTGCATTATCTCTTTTGTGTGCAAAGAAGATGCAGTGAAGGCAGTAATATGGCTTATTTTTATCTTTTTAAATTTTGTTTGGCATGCAGTACCCCAGCTCATTGACCCGTAATTTCGATACGGATATATGAGCGTTTAAGCATATTCATAGAGACATAGTATCTAAGTTTATATAAAATTCCAATTCAAGCAAATATGTTTGCATTATATTAATAGGGTTTATAACTTACATTACCATAGTTTAGAATTTTCCTTACCTACATGAAATTTTTAGGGATTTAATTTATTTAATTTTTCGTTTTAATTATTTTATTTTAGAGATTTAAACAAAAACTCAAAAAGAAAGAAACCGGCAAATCCCCCTGAGACAACAATCCCTGTTTCCCTTTTTACAAGCTCCTCCTTGTCTTCTGCTAACTGTATGGCCATCGCAGTTTCTTCCAGTCTTGTTGCTTTCTTCCGTTTCCTGTCTGTTTCCTTTCTAGCCGTTTTAGGGGGATTTGCTGGTCTCTTTCCTTTTGAGTTTTTGTTTAAATCTCTAAAAATAAAATAATTAAAAAGAAAAATTAAAAACATTAAATCCCTAAAAATTTCATGTAGGTAAGGAAAATTCTAAACTATGGTAATATAACTTATAAACCCTATTAATATAATGTAAACATATTTGTCCACTTCCTTCCCTTTCCCTACCTGCAAGATCCATTGAACTAAAAACACCAACACCAGTAAATTTTCTTAATTTTGAGGTCTGCTATCACCCAGGTGGTTAACAAATATATACATTTATATGATCCTCCCTTTTTTGGTGGGGTGGGGGGGGGGGGAGGGAGGGGTGGGAGGTTTGTTGTTTTGGTGTGGTGATTGAATTTTTAAGCCTTCTTTGAATTGAACTAATATGAAATTTACAAGCAGGCCTCTCATTTGCAACCTTGACAAGCATGAAGAAGAGAAAGTTGAAAACATCACCTATAGTTTTTCTTACATAGGTCTACTGTCACTGAACTGATGTGTGTTTTTTGAACTATTGCTATGGTTATTTGACTTTTTGATTTTCAATGAACCATAGGACTTCTAGATTTTTACAAATTTACCAACGGACCACTAATCTGCATCATTGACAAGAAGGAAGTGGAACTATGTCCAAGAAAAAGCTACATTATTGGGCAGCTGTTGCCAAATATGATTACAAAGACAAACAATGGATAAGTGGGCAATAGATTTTTAAATTGCATGTAAGCCTGTTACCATGATTTGTAATACATGGATACTTATTAGTTTCAAGTGTACTTTCTGCCTACTCTAAATATGGACCACGCTCCCGTAAAACCCTCTCCTCTTATCTGTCCCATTGGAATAAAAAACCTTTCACCTATAGTTATTCTTACAATTGAGGGCAACTGTCACTGAACTGATGTGTGGTTTTTGAACTGACTGTGTGGTTATTGAACTTTTGATTTTTCATTGAATTGAACAGAACTCAATACTCCTTGTCAAAATGAACTTTGAATTTCATTGGTTCAAAGGAGACATTATGTTATTTGAACTTAATGTATGGGTCAATTACTGCTGATAGATAACCTCCAGGAATTTGCAAATATATAATTATATATTTTTCTACTTTATGTTCTCCTCCCCAACCTTGGACACAGAGAAAAAGACAATTCCCCACCCTTAAATATTTGGCACCAACTAACATAACTGAAATAACTGGTAAATAATTATATGATGTACAAATGACATTGTCAGCCATAAAGAGTTTTCAAAGTCCATTTGGCCTTCCATGTGTCCTTTGATAACCCAAAGAGGACTTCAAAACAAGGTAAGAACATCAGTCATGCCACTTGTCTGTGGCTTGTGGCATACTGTTTGTTCTTACCACAGTTTGATGTCACAGGTGCATAATTATAGTGCAAATGTATAAAAAGCCTTAACCCATGAGCACCCAAGTGGTGAGAGTGCAGATGAGGTAAAGGGTGAAGGGGTTGTTTCTTTCAATACTTGAGAAATAATGTCATTCGCAATAATGCTATTTAATTTATTGCTTAAGATGGCTTGACATCAATAACTTTAACAACTGTCTCACACTAGCAATATGAACCAGGCCACGCAGACACATTTTCTGACTCAAGCCCCTCCTCAAGCCTGCACTGGCAGGACAACATGATATGAAATTCATTTCAGATAAGAGAATTACTATAACTATTTATTAATTGAACGTCACTTGCGTCTTTATTAAAGAACTACGAAGCACAAAACCGACTTATTACTCTAAAGCCCACATGTAAAGGTAGTCACGTCGGCAGAAAAGAACTGGAAATAAAGATAACTACATTTACTCACCTGGAAGATTACGAGTCTCTTACAACGAAGACAATTGGAACAGCTTCAATGATACAGGCTTCCAACACTTCACGTCGAGAGATAATTAGGTTCCCGATGTTAACACTGCAAACTATGACTGACAATGTCTCCTCCATTATATTGCACACGGGATAGGCTATTAAAATTTCAGCTTTCGAACGATCAGAAGCCACAAGAGCCAAAAGTCTGAACGCCACTCGTTTTGAGAGTGTGAAATTTTCGCCATGACACGACGCTTAGCTGTCTCGTATTTTCCGTCAAAACAACAACCTCGTTCCCAGGGTCTCTCTTCTTCCCGCCCCAACGAGAGAGAGAGAGAGACCCTGGGTGAAGCTGGTCACGTGACAGCACACGACAAACTTCTCCCCAGTCGGGGTACACTCGTTCAATTATTTTACTCGCAAGAGCCGATCAGAGGTGCGATTTGAAGCAAGCGAAATGCGAGAGATTTGGCGCAGTTTCATGCCGTCTGCAAAAATCGTATATTAAGTACAATGTAGGGAATTTCAAACGGTCAACGAAGCAGAGGTTGATCATAAATTCTACAACTTGAATCGGAGTAATTTATCCACACTAGTTGGAACTGATTCCATGAATTGTACCAGAAATAGCTTTTATTCAAGCTTAAACTGCGGTAATAAGTTAAAGTACATCTTTTGCTCTATGAAATGAAATGTAGCTCATAAAAATTCTTTCAGTAACAGCATTATAATTCATCACTCAAGAAAATACAAGCACATTCCTCTTGTTCAGTATTCTGTTTATTTACATGTAATTCGCGAAGCACAATATTGAATATATATTTGGTCACCGATTTCCTGTGAATAAATACATTGTTTTCGATCACAATCAGCGCTCTGAGCTCAATATTTTTCGTTTAACTACGTCTTAAAGTCAAGGACATGGGAAATAAACTAAGATGAAAAGTACCTTTGAATTATATTCACACGCGGCTTGCTTCAGTCCGTTGGTATTTTTGAACACTTCGCCTGCTTACATTCTATTGCCAAAAATTCTTGGTGTTCCATTCGGCAATACTAAAATTGATCTTCCTTCCCATTTCACCCCATTAAGAGCTCTGTTAAAAGGCGTAATTAAAGCCAGCGATACTTCTGTTCTAATCACCATGCCTGTTTAGGTTTTGACTCAAGCGTCCCCCATCGTCTGTCGGTTTCCCTCTGGCGTCCGAAACGACTGTTTTTAAAATAATTCTTTTGAATTAACAACACTCTACCTGAGTGGAAGAAACGTGAACCTCTTCCAGGTCTCAAGTGAGTGTGTGATGTAGAAATGCTTGGTTGTAAAACCGCTTGTTGTCGTAAAGTTCGTTGCTGGCTTCTCCGTCCTTCTGAGAAAGCGACAACTGCATACTTTACTACCCCTCCCTAACGACTAATTGTGTCAAGCACCCAGATTTTGGGTGCCACGTGACCAGCTTCACCCAGGGTCTCTCTCTCTCTCTCGCTGGGGCGGGAAGAAGAGAGACCCTGGGAACGAGGTTGTCAAAACAATAGAAAAAATACCTCCTTTGGAAAACCCTTGCTCATGAAGTAGAAGTGATATCTTTACAACATCTTTCATATCCACAGTTCACAATTCCTGATACTGATGGCTCAAAAATCCGAAGAAATCATGCCCGACCCGGACGCCATCATTCGACTTCACCGAGACAGGCTGCTGGGCGCCAATTTGACCGGATGTGACGTCAACTTTTGTTGGATGATTCAGATTCAAAAAAAGTGCCAGGCGCTATGGAGTGTTCCCCCCGCCCCTGTTCAAGTAGGCTCGATTTCCGCCGCTCTCTTTGTTAGCGCGGGCTCGTTTCCCGAACAGCGGCTGGAAATCGAGCCTGTTGAGAAAAGATAACATCGGCCTAAGGGAGGTGACGTCATCGGGTTATTCTTCGGAGCAGCCACGAACCGAGATCCGATTATACCGGAAATTGAACTGCTTCACTCTCTTTCAGTAATGTAATAGCGGACGACGTCGGGGAAATAAAGACTTCGAACGTTTGTTAGGATTCGTTATGGTAGAATACAGAGTTCTACTTTCGTTTCTCGGCGTCTGAACACTGACCTCAAGGATTTCACGCTCGATTTGTGGAAGAAACGTGGAACTATGAAAACAGTCAAGATTTGCTCAGGTAACATCGACCAATGGGAGGCTAACATCGACCTAAAGGAGGTTAACATCGGCCTACGGGAGGTTAACATCGACCTAAGGGAGGTACGTTTTATAGCACCACGTTTGTATCGTATGTGTTATACTGGCACAATCGTACACATGGAAAGCTTATTTGCAAGCATTAAAACTTACAATCTTGCAGGAGCTTTTCTAATCATTGACCTGGGTGTGATTTCATTAATTTTATTACCAACTCATAACATCCACCTACAGGAGGTTAACATCTACCTAAGGGAGGTACAGTGGCTTACAGTGTATATTTTATAACTTATGTATCCTTAAAGTCAATTCATAGGCATAGAAGCTTACTCTCTAGCAGGGAAACTTGGGATCATAAGGAGCTTTTCTATCATTGACTTGAATTTCATAAATATTTTCATTTTTACCAACTCATAACATCCGCCTATAGGAGGTAAACACCTACCTAAGGGAGGTTATGGTATTATAAAAAGGAAGGATGGACTTGAAGAAAGCTTACGAATCTTAAGGGGCTTTTGCATTTCGTGTACATGCCGTTTTAGAATAAATTTATTAATAAATAATTATTATTATTACTATTATTAATTATTATTATTATTTTTTGAAAAGCCTTTTAATCTCACTAGAATGAGATTAATGAGAGTTTTCTCATTTTTTTATTTACACTCATAACATGGAATATAATATATTATTATCAATATTATTTTTTGGCAACACACTGCTGGGCCATTTAAATTCATCTAATGAAACAATTTTACAGCCATAAAGATTTGCTGTGAGAGGTGTTATGGGTTTAAATAGAAAAAATGCAGGTGCATTAAAATAGCATAATAGCTGTTATGATGATTAAAGGCAATTGTTTTCTTGTTGTTGTTGTCGTTTTTTCTTGGTTGACCCCACCAACCTGTAATTTCCGCATTAAATTTTGCTAGAAGTGACTGTTTATGACTGTTGAAATGATAGATCATTTTAAAAAAAAAAAAATTATTTTAATTTAATTTGTGATCACTTACAAGAGGTTTGACTGTTTGACTGCTTACTACAGTACATTAACAATATTGGTTTTATTTTATTACTTTTCAGAATGCAATACTTAAACTGTGCAGACCCCTGAAGAAACTGCTACTTCAAAGACACCTATGACTCATCAACTCCTCAAAAGACATTGTGTACAACAGATGTTGTTGAACTGTTATTGTCAAGCTTGACCTCTCGTCATGTGGCAAAATTATGTAAAATTTGATATTCAAGTTTGTAGGGTTAATTGACGGAGGATCTCCCATATAATGATGGATTAGATGCAAATGGTCATAATTTTGTTCCTCTCTGGCAGGAAATTGTGTAGATTGGTATATATGTACCACTTAGAGTGCAAAGATACAAAATGACCAACATTTTTAAGTAATGTTTAATTGGAAGAAAGATTCTTAGTCCTTTCTAGAACTTAAGGACGGTGCCTACTATTGTTACTGCGCATATGTTCTGTGCATCTGGAGATACTTGGGTTTCCTATGGGTGGTGCCTACTATTATACAGGGCTATTTTGCGCACTTTAAAACTATGTGGAGAAAGCAGAACTTAGCAAGTGATTTTGGTATCCAAAAAGAAAATTGGGGGGAAATCATGCATTTTTCAGAGATAATAAAGCTTCAATTTGGAAAAAGCGCCATACATTGCTTTGTATTTTGCTGCTTTTTAGAATAATTGTTGCTTGGTTATCTCTAAAAAATGCGTGGTTACCCCCAATTTCCTTAAATTTGGCTTTCAATACCCGCTACCAAGATCTGCTTTTCCCGCATAGTGATAAACCGTGCAAAAATACTTCGCTATTAGTAGGCACCGTCCTTAAGCAGTTGTGAAAAGAAATCCCCAAAAAAAAAACTGAGGGTCTTTCTTCTACTTAATCTTTCACCTGATATTGAAAGGTATCTTTCAAATATCCATATTCAATTACAGTTATGGTTGCTAACCTTTATGGCTATTGAGTCAAAAAGATATGACATAAAGAGCTATTATTTTATAAGTCAACAAATCTGTACCTCAAGTAAAGGTCAAAATGAAATTGTGCCATGCCATGAACCTTTGAGTGTGCTTTTCAAAAGATCCAAATGACCACCCCTAAATGTTTTCATTTTCATGTTTTAAGCTCATGACGTGTCATTTGTTATCAAGTAAGCTCTATGCTTCTAAATACAGATGGAAGTTTGTCATGAGTTGGAGAACAAGTCAAATTTGAACAAAAAATAAATGCCTTGTCCCCCCCCCCCCCTCCCACATGGCATTTGACCATGTACCATGCCTGGGAAGAAGGGAATTGAATTTGGCTGGGTTAGACAAATTGAACTGAATTTACACTGTACCTTTGGCATTGGAGAATTTGGACTTTTCTCTTTTTTTTTTCTTCTGTTTGAATACAATAATTATTGAACTGAGACAATATAATATATAATGCTCTTTATTCATAATGATAGTACAAGAGAGTGCATGGTAATAAGTAATACCTGTAAATCGATATTGAGATGCCGAAGCCGGGGGCTTATATGGCACAATTCATACAGGAGATTGGTCAAAATGGTGCAATTACTTTACAGTTTACAAATAAATAAATAAATAAATAAATAAATAGATAAATATTAATGTTAATAATAGTGGTGATAATAATAATAATAATAATAATAATAATAATAATAACTTAAATGAAAAAAATTAAATAAATAACAAATAAAATATTAAATTAAGCTAAGCCGTGTATACGAGAGTTCAAAAGGACATGAATTCACAATTTGATTGGAAGTAATCTCTAAGTTTTTGTCTACAATTCGAGATAGTAAGCAATTACCTAAATCAAGAGGGTTGTCATTCCAAATTTGAGGGCCTTGTGCATGAAGTGCAAAAGTCCCTTAAAATTCATAAGCTTTCTTCAAGTCAATTCTTCCCTATTGTAATACATACTTGCATGGTGCTATAAACATCATGACCTCCCTTTGAGGTAGATGTTTACCTCCTGTATACGTAGGTGGAATTGTTATCACTCGGTAAAAATAAAATGAAATTCAAGTCAATGATAAAAAAGCTCCTTATGATCCCAAGTTTCCCTGCTGAAGAGTAAGCTTCTATGTGTATGAATTGAGTACACAATGTCTTTTGTGGAATTAATGAGTCATAGGTGTCTTTGAAGTAGCTGTTTCTTCAGCGGTCTGTGCAGTTTAAGTATTGCATTCTGAAAAGAAATAAACTAAAACCAATATTGTTAATGTACTGTAGTAAGCAATGAGAGAGTAATGTACTATATCGTCTTTTAAGGTTTCTTAATAATCATAACATTCTCTCTGACAATCAGTATGGTTTTCGCAAGCATCACTCCACGGCTAGCACTTATGCCCTTACTTGTTTATCTAACAAAATCTCTTCCGCCATTGACAATTATAGACTCGTCCAAGGCCTTTGACACCGTTGATCATAACATTTTGATTTCAAAATTAGAGCATTATGGTGTTCGTGGCACTTCACTTAGAGGGTTTGAAAGCTATCTAAGCAATAGACAACAATATGTGGAATTTAATGGTGTCAGTTCGGAGTCTTGCGAAATTAAGTGCGGGGTGCCTCAGGGTTCTATACTAGGTCCCCTACTCTTTCTACTCTATATAAATGATCTGTGTAACGTGTCAAAGGTCGTGAATTATATTCTTTTTGCAGATGATACAAACATATTTTTCTCCCACAAAGATTTTAACTTGCTTCCTGGAATCTTGAATTCTGAAATGCTTAAATTAACTCAATGGTGTCGAGCAAACAAGCTGTCCATTAACTTTAAAAAAATCAAATTTTATGGTTTTTAGACCACCCCAAAGGAGGAAAACACTTGATATATCTATTCAAATTGACAACAATGCAATTGAACGTGTGAAAGAGACAGTATTTTTAGGTGTTATCCTCGATGAGCATTTGTCATGGAAGCCTCACATTCTTAGTGTTTCTAGAAAAATATCAAAATCAATAGGTATTATTATTTTATAAGTCTAGTTTTTGCCTTCCCAAAACCTCCTTACGCTCCTTGTACTATAGTCTAGTTTACCCGTACTTAAGTTATTGTGTTTCTGTGTGGGGATCGACATATCAGTCTAATTTAAATTGGATTATTGTTCTGCAAAAGACGATAATCAGAATAATATCTAAAGTTTCTTTTGATGCTCATACTGGTGTTCTTTTTAAAGAACAGGAGATTTTAAAATTCTCTGACATTTATTTGTACCAAATAGGTAAATTTATGTATCTTTTTTAAAGAAGCTTACTTCCAAATTATTTTCGCAATATGTTTACTCTTGCAAGCCAGATACATTCTTATAATACAAGAAATTCCAACCTTTTCTATATACCTTATTGTCGAACTAATCTTCGAAAATTCTCAATTCGGTTTCAAGGTCCTACGCTTTTCAACTCGCTTAGTCGTGAAATTCAAAACAGTGAAAGTATCAGTTTGGCAAAAGACTTAGAAAATTCCTTCTTTCTAAGTTAAATTGACTCTTTGTTGAGCTACACACCTTTTTCTTTCTTTTTTTTTTCTTTTTTTTTTTCTTCTTTTAAAAAAAATTAATTGGAATTTTCATTCAGTACCATTAACTTCTATGGTTTATCCTATAGTTCCAGGACGCCTATAGTTAATAAGCCCCAGGCTTCTATATAGGCTTCCTAGCCTTTAACACATTTCATCTTGTAAATAGTTTAGTAGGAATATTGTGTATCATCTTTAATGTATTTATGTTGTATTGTTTGGTTAATGGCAAATGAAAAGTGAAGCAGTCAAACAGTCAAACCTCTTGTAAGTCAGATCACAAATTAAATTAAAATAAATTCTGACATATTAAGGGTTATATTTTTTAAAAATGATCTATCATTTCTACAGTCATAAACAGTCACTTCTAGCAAAATTTAATGTGGAAATTACAGGTTGATGGGGTCAACCAAGAAAAAAAATTACAACAACAACAAGAGAACAATTGCCTTTCACTGTATTCCATGTTATGAGTGTAAATAAAAAAATGAGAAAACTCTCACTTATCTCATTCTAGTGAGATTAAAAGGCTTTTCAAATAATGATAATAATAATAATTATTATTATTATTATTATTATTATTTAATTATTTATAAATAAATTTATTCTAAAATGGCATGTACACGAAATGCAAAAGCCCCTTAAGATTCGTAAGCTTTCTTCAAGTCCATCCTTCCTTATTATAATACCATAACCTCCTTTAGGTAGATGTTTACCTCCTATAGGGCAATGGTATGAGTTGGTAAAAGTGAAAATTATGAAATTCAAGTCAATGATAGAAAAGCTCCTTATGATCCCAAGTTTCCCTGCTACAGAGTAAGCTTCTATGCCTATGAATTGACTTTTATAATACATAAGTTATAAAATGTACACTGTAAGCCACTGTACCTCCCTTGGGTAGATGTTAACCTCCTGTAGGTGGATGTTATGAGTTGGCAATAAATGAAATGACACTCAGGTCAATGATTAGAAAAGCTCCTGCAAGATTGTAAGTTTGAATGCTTGCAAATAAGCTTTCCATGTGTACGATTGTGCCAGTATAACACATACGATACAAACGTGGTGCTATAAAACGTACCTCCCTTAGGTCGATGTTAACCTCCTTTAGGTCGATGTTAGCCTCCCGTAGGCCGATGTTACCTGAGCAAATCTTGACTGTTTTCATAGTTCCACGTTTCTTCCACAAATCGAACGTAAACCTGGAAATCCTTGAGGTCAGTGTTCAGACGCCGAGAAACGAAAGTAGAAAGAACTCTGTATTCTACCATAACGAATCCTAACAAACGTTTGAAGTCTTTATTTCCCCGACGTCGTCCGCCATTACAACTGAAAGAGAGTGAATGCAGGTCAATTTCCGGTATAATCGGATCTCGGTTCGTGGCTGCTCCGAAGAATAACCCGATGACGTCACCTCCCTTAGGCCGATGTTATCTTTTCTCTTGAACGGCTAGCCTGCACTGACAGGACAGCATGATATGACGTCACGTATAGTACCCGCCATTCAGCGCGCAAAAACAGTTGATTCAACGGCCGACGGTTCATAGTTTTCCGTGGCTGGTTTTACATTTCGGTGTTTTTTTTTTAAGGTTTCTTGAAACTTACTGATTTAGCAAGGTAAAAATGGTAGGATATCAGCTGCACGCTTTCGATGTAAACGAAATGACTCAAGATCCTCATTTAAGGTGTCCGAACTGTAAGTTTTTGGTTCGAGACGCCATGATTTTACCGACGTCGACGTCGTGTAAGTTATCTGGATGCGATCACAGATTTTGTAGCTCCTGCCTCGACGACATGTCCGTAAATGGCCGTGGGTAAGTTTAAAGCGTTGAAAACTTAGATATTAACTAATTTTTGTCATGAAGTCAACAAGAAACAAGAACTATTTTGAGGCAAACTCAAAGTACTAATTGCACCGGTATCCGGTCGTTTCGTTCCATGGTCGTTTCGTTCCAAGGCACTTCGTTCCATAAAAAAGTCGTTTCGTTCCACGGAATAATCACGTCGTTCCATAAAAAAGTCGTTTCGTTCCACGCATTAGTCAATTCGTTCCAGCAAAAATAGTCTTAAACAAATTACATACAGCTTACCTCAAGTCGCGCAACGGCAGCAGATCGAGAAATTTGTCTGAAACATATCCGTCTCCCTAATCTTCTTGCGCGCGCAATCAGTTGATAGAGAAACACGTATGATAAACGTAATGGACTGAACATTACCGGCCACGCGCGCACAAAATAAAAGTTAGTTAGGTGCACAACTTGACGGTCACAAACAATCTTTAATAGACAAACGTAAGATCTTTAATACGTCTGACAAAAGAAGAAATAGAACATTCTGCTTTTATAAACGTCGTTAAACTTTATTTCAACCACACACAATGTGTGAACTTATGTTAATTCTAGGTGACGCTTAAAACCACGCGCAATGTGTGAACTTATGTTAATTCTAGGGACGCTTAAACTACGCGCAATGTGTGAATTTATGTTAAGTAGGAGGGACTACTCCAATTAACAAACATCCTATTTACATATCAATCAACGTTTCGACCAATCTAATCGCGTGTTTATACTAAAGTGAAAATTTGGATCCGTGGGTTGAGTATAAAAGGAGGACTTTGTTGCGGGGTCTTCATATCAGCTATCAGCTACCCGAACAACAACTTTTGAATCGCGATCATCGTATCATTATGTCTTCGAAGTGTTTATCTTGTCAGCTTCCCATGTGGCCCCGTCAACAAGGGCTTCAGTGTGATGGCTGATTGCGTTGGCAGCACCGTACTTGCGGAACAGGAATAACTCAAGCCGAGTACCGTGAAGCCGTTAACAACGGTGGTTCGATTGAATGGCAGTGCTCAACCTGTGACGTCCCTCTGGCTGAGAGTACACCTGTCCTCTTTGATTGTACGTCTGCATCGGACAACCTGTCTACCCTACCTGATGATCCGGACCAGTCTACTGTGTACGATCCCATCCCCATCGAAGATCCTGCCCTAGACGAGTCATCCATCGACGACCCACCAACTGCCGAGAATGTCTCACCGGCCTTGATCACATTCCAGATAATCGAGGACTCGTCAAAGAAGGGGAAACCAAAATTAATCGACAGCAGCGGTTATAGTTACGGGGTAAAACGTCGTTGAGTTAATGCCACTGACTGGGTGTGCACTGTAAGACCAAAGGTAAATATCGCTACAAAAACAAGTAAAAAAATTTGATCAAATTGAGCAATCGTTCTCTTTAAACATTTTATCACAGACTTATTTACTTCTTTGTTTTCCTTACTAGGTCAACCCATGTAAAGCAGCTGTGATTGAACGCTCTGACGGTGTCTTCGAGATAAGAAACAACAGCCACAACCATCCAGCCAACGTCGGAGCAGCACTGGCCGCTACCATAACGTCGAAGGTAAAGGCAAAAGCAGTTGCCGATATCTTCAGACCTGCGTCCGCCATTGTAGAAGAAGTACTGTTAGAGGAAATGGAAGACGTCCCCTGTCCTAGCTTGCCAAGGCCTGAGTACATTGCAAGGGCCGCAAACAGACGCCGTCAGCAACTCCGCCCGACAGATCCAACGGACCTGGATTTCGTTCTAGATGAAAGCCACATCCCTGACGGCTTTCTACGCGGTGACATCAGCAACCAGGGAAACAGACATTTAATGTTTGCCACTGACCAGCAACTAGAATTCCTCGGGAAGGCGAAGTATTGGTACGTCGACGGAACCTTCAAGCTGTGCCGGCATCCCTTCAAACAGCTTCTTACAATCAATGCCTTTGTAAGAAAGGACGACCACGCCAAGCTGGTGCCTGTCATCTTTATACTGATGTCCGGACGTAGGAAAAAGGATTACAGAAAAGTCTTCAAGAAGCTCCTCGAGGTCCTTCCAACTGCACCAGCAGTGCAGAGAATAACACTAGATTTCGAGAAGGCAACCTGGTCAGCCCTTAGGAGCGTCATCCCACACGCAAAGCTTCACGGGTGTACTTTCCACTGGACGCAAGCTGTATGGAGAAAGGTGAGATTTCAAAATAACCCTTCAAGCCCTTCAAGGTTTAGGAAATTTTGTAGTGAGATTTTAAGAAAGCGTAAAACAAAAAATTCAAGAAATTTTAAATGTGTACTTATGCCTTTCTGTATTTTTATCCTCCTAGGTTCAGGAACTCGCCCTCCAGGCGTCTTATCGAAACGACGAGCAGACCCACTCCTTCATCCGTGAAGTGATGGCGTTGCCCTTTCTACCCGAAGAAGAAATCAAACCAATGTTCCAGAGATTACAGCGACGAGCATCCGAATCACTCGAGGAATTTACCACCTACGTATCCAGCACCTGGATTGACGGCACCTGGAGCCCAGCAGACTGGACCGCCTTTAAGAAAGCAGTAAGAACCAACAACGACATCGAGGGATGGCACCATGGCCTTAACCGCAGAGCCTCTGGACGTGGACAGCTCCCCCTATACCTGCTGATTAAGCTGCTCCACAGAAAAGCCAGACTGACAGCAATCCAGATCCGTCTTGTCTCTGAGAAGAAACTGAAGCGAATCCAGTGTCGCAAGTACCGTGATCTCCAGGCCAAAATCTTCACTTACTGGGATCAGTACGAAGCCAACGACATTTCAGCGAAGCGTTTACTGAAATCCTGCTCCCACCTCAACGGACCGAGAGAGAAGTGAAGATTAATAAACTGAACAAACACAACCAAACGGCTCCTTTAGGAGCCACCAAATGACATGAAAGCCATATCCAACAACAATGCCATTTATTTTACTCAACAACGGTCACGCGCGCTATCCTTATAACTGCGCGAGACTAGGTACCAATATATCCTCCGAGGCTCCGCTTCCACAAACTTCTACATTTAATTCTTTAAGTCAAGTTAAGTTAACTTCTTAATTTCGAATACTCACTTTAACACTTTGTAAAACTATTAGTGTTTTGTGGAACGAATTGACTATTGCGTGGAACGAAACGACTTTTTTTATGGAACGAAACAACTGCGAATTGGAACGAAACGACTTGGAACGAAACGACCGTAATTCATTGCACCCACGCGGCCGGCCGGTTAATTACGGTCAGATCGTTCCATGGTCAGATCATTTCATGGTCAGATCGTCGTTCCACAGTAAAGTCAGATTATTCCAATAAAAAAGGTCAGATCGTTCTACATTAAAGTCAGATCGTTCCACCTAGAAATGGTCAGATGAAAAATCTTTTCAATATAACAATAGAGTCTATGTTCTTAGGCGTAAATATGTTTTTGGCCCGACTCGCTAAAATGAGTTCTGAGAAGGGCCAAAAATATGTTTATGCCCAAGAACATCAACTCTATTAATATTATAATAATTTCAAAGGGCATTTACGAAAGGAATCAAAGAGTACAGTAATGTCGCGTCGGCGTTTATTTTTTGTTTAACTAACTTTCATCATGTACAATAAGCTTAAAACTTGGTAGATCACTGCAACTGAAAGTGAAGTTTGTCAAAGCAGCCTTTGTTCCTAAGTTAGTTTTCAAAAGGAAAATTACAGAATATATAGTCACTTATATGTGTTGAAATTTATTGTACAATTGCTAAACTGACAGTTTGGCATAACTGCCTGGACTGAGCGGGCTTCGCTCGTCGAAGAAAAACTTGCGTTTACTTCGCGGAGTTCGCGGTCGGCCATGAAGCTACTGCAAGCATTATTTTGATCGTTATCAGTAGCACCAACGGCTTCATTTGCAGCTAACGAACGGCTGAGGATGTTAGATCAAGTTCATTTCTAGAAGCTTGAGCTATCCTTGATATAGGGCATCAAGCTTTGTTCATTCTTGTGCTTTGTAATGGCGCAAATTTGCTTGGCATTAAACTCCAGCGAGACTGGTTATTGTAGAAGCTCGCACACAATATGCGTATAGATATCTTGGGCATCAGTTGGGCGATTGTATTCTTTCCCAGGGGTTCGTTCTTGTACCAAAAGGTTCCCGACTTGCCAAACTTTGTCATTGGAGTCTGAAAAAGAGCCTCACACTCCAAATGAAGTTTACTGAGCATTAATGTCAGTGAGTTTATGGGATCCATTGCGGGGGGTATCCATTGGCGAGCCAGGGATTCTGTACATTCTCACGATCACGTCAGCATAATCTTGATCCTTCTGTTGAGAGCCACCTTGGTAGTTCTTGGACTGCTCTGTGTGCTTTATTTTTATATCTTTATCTTGATTGTCTTTCTTGAATAATTAATAATAAATTATGAATGAATAATTATTCAAGCGAGTTCTTTGTAACAGGGCTCGAAATAATTTCCGGAGAGTCTCCGGACACGATGACCGGCCCAATTCATTTTAGCTTGGTCACGTACCGTTTCTGGCCGGTCAAATTATATAAAATAAATAACTCTTAAAACAGGGGCCCATGAACCAAAACTGGCGTTATATATTTCCAAAAAAGTTAGAGCACTTTAAAGCACTCATTGTCAACAACAAAAGTAAATTACTACAGCAGCAAAATGAAAATAAGCTTACAGTGTTTGTGTATTAATACGTACTGTACACTGTCTGTAAGACTAACCCGCAACACGTTAAATATCGTTATCGTATACATTAAATTTGTAAATAAATAAATGCACAGTAAATGCCTCCAAATATAATGATTTCTGGTGTACGTATCACGGTGAGAGATCTTGATCCTAAAACTCCGCCAGTAATCCATGTTTACACTCCTCATTACAAGAGATTCATCAAGAAAAGCTTAGTAACCAGGCATTTTAACTTAGGTGTGCCGGAACCGGAAGACACATCTAGTGTTCAAGAAATATGGTAAAATTTGAAAGTCTGGAAATGTTATTTATTGACAACTGCCAAGAAATTTCTCAGGAAAGTTATAAAATATCTCCCTTTAAGCAACACAAACATCTCAAGCTTTTGTGTGTGGCACACAACCGAGAAGCTCTTTCCATACATTGTGTTGTTGAGCTGTTGAAGTACACTAACAGTAAAGTACTTTTAGATATTCGAGGGCATTACTTCACACAATCACTCGGGAACATTACAATGCACAGGATAAAACCAAACAAGTTGGCGATTATCAACATATGATCACATGCCTGCTGCGCGGGTTCCCGTGACGCGACATACTGTACGTACATCCGGCTTTTATTTACCGTGTAGCATGAAAATTTTGCGGGTTCTTATTTTTGCGGATTTTGCGGATTGACCGCGATCCGCAAAAATTAGTTCCCGCAGAAAAAAATACCCGCAAAATAAAACCCTGCCAAAAATAACTCCCTTCAGTCAAATTGAAAACTTTGCTTGTAATAGACTTGTGCCACTGGGCGTTATAAATTGGATTCAAACAAGAACACGGACATGATTTTCCATTGTAAAAGGCAACCAGAGCTTAGACACATACGGTAGTCTGTTTTGCAAACAAAACAATGTGTAAAGAACAGAAAATGTTAAGTGTACAGTAATTCAGTACATTAGATTGGCATGAATGGAGTCATCTGAAGGAACACCATTTGCTAGGGCGTTTCCGATGCCAGATCTTTTACATCCATTCTCAATGATTGCGGTTTTTTCTGCTTCTTAAACAATGAATCGCAAAATTTAGTTCCCACCAGAAATTTCAGTCATCTCAAGGCGCAAAAACTTGTTCCCGCAAACTACAAAATATCGCCAATCCGCAAAATAAAACTCCCGCAAAATTTTCATGCTACACGGTCACTCGCAAATCTGTAGATATATATATATATTTTTCTGTAACACGTTCCATGACAATCATAACCAGTTTTTGCTTGAATGTTTTTTATTTTGTGTTATCTCTATTGGCCAATAATATCTGGCAAACGTTAAAATGTTTGTACATTGATTCAGGTTCACGGATGTTTATCATTGTATATGAACCTTTTATGTTTATATTACGCACGCCAAAGATAAACACACAGATAAACTTGCGAAGATTGGAATAACTATTGGTTTTATAAAGTATAGTTCCTTTGCTTTTGTACTTTGATTATATTTATTCTGGGCTGAGGAATTACTTTATATGCAGGGAGAAATGCAAAACTTGAAAATTAACTAATAAAAGTGAATTAGAAAATAAATTATTTTTAACTTTGTGACCGGAAGTGCGTGAACCCCAATGTCTGTTTTCAATGCCCGGATTGTAAACAACAGTTCTTGTTGCATTTCACCCAGGATTTCAGATCAAAGTTCCGCAAATGACAATACACAGCAACTTGCTACAACTGAAACAACTGAGCAGCATAGAAATTTTAATTTATTTCATTTTCAACACGATCAAATGTGACCGGTCAACATGACCGGCAAGACGAAAGGTTGACCGGTCAACTCACAAATCAGTCCGGACATTGTCCGTTGACCGGCCGTTATTTCGAGCCCTGTGTAAGTTCTTGCCAGCCCTCCCTTCCTCTCCTGCCCAAATAATAGCAAAGATTAAACCAAGCAAATTCTTGAAGCTTGTCCGGGGTCTGTGAAATCTGCGAGCCACCGTGCGAGCCATGCGAGTCACGCGAGTCATGCGAGTCATGCGAGCCACAGTTATTTACATTCGCGTGAGAAAATTTTGGACGAATTTTTTTTTTTTTTTTTTTTGGTTTTTGTTATAATTTTGGAGAGAATTTTGCCTATTCAAAATCGCCCAAGATGCGCAAAAAAATAAAAAAACGCAAAAATTTATTAAGGTTCAAGACTTCAGAAAAAAAATCCGAGAAAAACATACGGCTGCACCGCTACTCGAATAGGTATCTATTAATACATGTCATTCATTGATATCCACGTGGAACTTCATTCAAGAAAAAAAACAAAAACAAAAGAACAGCACTTCGATCTCCGTGTGTTGGCGTCAAGAATGGTGAGAAAATCGCGCCATTTTAACAGGTTTGGTCTTTAGTCGAGAATCAGAGTTATCAGCACTCTGTCGGTTGGCTGACTGCTGCATGTGGTTGTCCTTTCCCTTAGACAAGTCTTTCTTCAAAACTCGCCACTAGAGTGGCAGAGGCTGGTTTCGAGATAGCATTCGACCCACCAGCTGATGGCAAATGCTTCTGTTACGCTGCTTCTTTTCAAATTGAATTTAGTGCGACAATATTGACTTCGCTCATCTTTGCGTACTCATTTATCATACCTTACAAGTTTGGAATGACACTGACAATCAACCCTGACGTGTCAATTACAGTCAACCCAGGTCACGCGTGAACAGTATTTCCAAGAATGAAATGAACATTCGAATTTCTCTTTGTAATGTCCGACGTGTGAATGGAATGTTGGACCTTTCTCTGGAAATCGTTCCGAAAAAGATGCATTAACTGAAAAAAAAAAAAAGATTCAAAATACTTGGGAAACAATTGTTATTCTTGAAATATTCAATTTTGCAGTGTAAAGAAAAATTCATAGCTTTATACCGTCAATAAGCTAGGGAAATTTATACGGGAACTCTGAAATCTCGTTGGCGACTTTCAAAACTGACATGTAAATTTCAAAACTCCGTTCAAATTTCAAAAATATCGTTCACGCGTGACCTGGGTTGACTGTAACAAAAATTATCATGGTTTGCGTTGTCCCACTGTAAGAATTAAATATTGCGATGTTATTCATCTTGTTCCGATGCTCTTGTTCTTGTTCTTATGTGAATGTAAATACAACAAATAAAAATTCTTAACATTTATACTGTGGCTCGCATGACTCGCGTGACTGGCATGGCTTGCACGGCTCGCACGGCTTGCATGGCTCGCACGGCTCGCATGGCTCACACCTTGGCTCGCATGGCTCGCTGACTCGCAGATTTTTGTCACTCCTTGTCCGGACAGTCAGTCGAGAAATAGGACTTGGAGTTTTTCCATATCCCCAGCTTCAATTGTACTTTTTTGCTTGGGCTTGGGGTTTCCTCATATGTAGTAGGATTTACAAACAGCTTCAAACATTTTGTTTGCTTGCAAAAACTTGCCATCTCTCAGGATGTTGATGGGTCTTGAAATGGGCTGGCTGGTAATTTTGTGGTGTATTGCAGCTCTTATACCGGTCAAGGCACTTGGTGTGAGATCCTTTTCCTGGTTTGTTTTAACCTCTGCATAAAATCTCAGAAGAATGCTGCTCAATTCTGTTGGGCTTACAGAATGCAGGTCACAATCGATTCGTCTCTTGTCACACCAGTCACTGAACTTTTTCACACCCCACAAAGTTTGATTTCTCGTGTTTTGGGGTATGGATTCTTCTTCGAGTTTCTGTAACTCGTCTTCGTCAAGTTGAGATGACTGAGGGTCTTGTTCGTTTGTTTTTTCAGTCATTTTGCTTCCCAAATGAAAACAATTTCTTTAGAGATGGCAGCATTTCCAGTTGAATAAACAAAAAAATGGCGCGAACATTTGAATGGTTTCCATTTCTGATTGGCTAGTTGTCTTACTTTCTCGTTTTTCATTGGCTCAGAGCAGCGGGCTAAATTCCGCCCGCTGTATTCTCTATTTTAGCCTGCAAAATGAGCCGCAATGCCTGATAAAATTATTGTAATAGTTAATAGTTCACTCCATGAGTGTTATTCGAGTGTAAGTTCTGAGTACTAGTTGCTCACATCATCAATCAGAAGGTATCCCACTATTGGATAAAAACCTGTGAATTTCCTGTGAAGAACCTGTGAATTAACCTGTGGCAAGAGAGTAACCTATGAAAAAACCTGTGAATTTTGCACAGCCTAAATTTTGAGCAAAATTTCAAAATTTAGGACCCTGTGAAAAAACCTGTGATTTAAATAAGCCTGTGAAAAACCCTGTGAAAAACCCTGTGAACAAATTTTGAGGGAATTCTATCAAAAACACCTCTGAAAAACCATATGAAAAAACCTGTGAACAAAATAAGGAGGAAATTTATAACAAAGATCTGCAAAAACCCTCTGAAAAACCTGTGAATAATAAAGGAAATATTAAAAACCTGCAAAGAGGTTGACTATATATAGCAATAGAATTATTTCAGTAGAGTTATGACTTAGAGTTAGAGTTATAGACTGCCAAAATCCTGAATTCAAGATTTTGGATGGTCAAATTCCTGAATTCAATATTTTGGATGGACGGCCAAAATCCTGAATTCAAGATTTTAGCAGTCCAAAATCATCCTGAATTCAAGATTTTGGATGGATGGCCAAAATCCTGAATTCAATATATTTTTGGATGGACGGCCAAAATCCTGAATTCAAGATATTTTTGGATGGACGGGCAAAATCCTCCTGAATTCAATATTTTGGATGGACGGCCAAAATCCTGAATTCCAGATTTTAGCAGTCCAAAATCCTCCTGAATTGATTATTTTGGATGGACGGCCAAAATCCTGAATTCAAGATATTTCTGGATGGACGGCCAAAATCCTGAATTCAAGATTTTAGCAGTCCAAAATCCTCCTGAATTCATTATTTTGGATGGACGGCCAAAATCCTGAACTCAAGATGTTAGCAGTCCAAAATCCTCCTGAATTTAAGATTTTGGATGGAGGGCCAAAATCCTGAATCCAAGATTTTGGATGGAGGGCCAAAATCCTGAATCCAAGATTTTGGATGGAGGGCCAAAATCCTGAATTCAAGATTTTGGATGGAGGGCCAAAATCCTGAATCCAAGATTTTGGATGGAGGGCCAAAATCCTGAATCCAAGATTTTGGATGGACGGCCAAAATCCTGAATTCCAGATTTTAGCAGTCCAAAATCCTCCTGAATTCATTATTTTGGATGGACGGCCAAAATCCTGAATTCAAGATATTTTTGGATGGACGGCCAAAATCCTGAATTAAAGATTTTAGCAGTCCAAAATCCTCCTGAATTCAATATTTTGGATGGACGGCCAAAATCCTGAATTCAACATTTTGGATGGACGGCCAAAATCCTGAATTCAAGATTTTAGCAGTCCAAAATCTTGAATTCAGGATTAATTATCAGCATATTTTTATATGTTTCTTCTGACACTGGCAACACAATGCAGGATATTGAGCTAGATATCCAACAGTTTTTTAGTCCTCTGTCATTTGTTCTGCTGATTATGTGTAGCTACAGGCTAGAATACTAATGTCAAGTATGGTTATATAAAAATTTCAGCGAGATCTCGCCGAGTTGACCGAGATCTCGGCGAGATTTCAGTAATTCTCGGCGTGACTTTTAAAGGGCAAACCTTTCAGCGAGATCTCGCCGAGATTGCGTTAATCTCGCCGAGATCTCGGCGAGATTTCAGTAATTCACGGCAAGATTTTTAGAGGGCGAAAAACTTCAGCGACATCTCCCCGAGATTGCAGTTGCGTCTTCCATCTCGGCGAGATTCGCGGCGAGATTTTTAGGGGCACTGAGACAGGCGAGATCTCGCCGAGACAAATGCGATCTCGACGAGAAAACCAAAATCTTGCCGAGACAACCACGATCTCTACAAGACACCCAATCTTGTCCCCAGAGCCCGCGCGCGTTTTAGGCCAGCGGTGCTTCCTTGGTGCTGACCAAAAGGAACGCAGCCTCTAAGAACGAGATTGCACTTCGCCAGATTCGAAACGAAGACATGTGAACTCTTCAGTGGTAAAGATTAAGTTATGAGGTTGAATGAGTTAAAACTTCAGCTTAACCCTAGCCTCGTTGAAAATAATGTTTGCTTTCATTTTTTTCATGC
>NW_028145624.1:550000-562500 GCF_977016875.1 Pavona decussata | reverse complement strand
AATGAATTGAAACCAAAAGCTGGACTGGATTGCACCAATTACAAGAAGTAAGTAAGGTTTCAATATTTTTTTATATGTTTTACATATTGTGTGTGTTTGGATATCATTCAGTATCTTTCTGAACATGGCTTTTTTGATGTAGTCTTCTGGCATGGAAACGTTTCATACAGCTTTCTAGCTTTAATTTATCAGTGATATACAATTTATTAAATCAGTAATCTCTCTAAATTAAAGAGGAACAAATCATTTTGAATGGTATACGTAGTGGATAACATAAACATTTAACATTCTGAAAAGAGAAAAATTTTGGTATTACTTATTTTTATATCACACAGCTGGTTTTGACCTCATGAAAAAAGTGCCTAGTGTATGTACATGTGTTTGGGAGTATGTACCGTTCTCAGATGCTGTACTGCATGCATGCATGTACTGGAAAATACCCATGCAACCATGCAGTGCAGCCAGTCAGTATATATGTTAACCCTGTAAAAAAGCTTTGAAATTTCACATGCTTTTTCTATATATGGTTTTGAACCTGTAAACAGCTGCCAGGCATTAATTCCCATTTCACAGGGTTTTTCACATGTTGAGACCCTGTGAAAAATGCCCTGTTCACAGGTTTTGAGATTTTCTACCCTGTGAAAAAAGCTGTGAAAAAGCCTTACAATTAAGCCACATTTCAAAGGTTTTTTCACAGGTTTTTTCACAGGGTTTTTCACAGGTTGAAATTCACAGGTTTCTTCACAGGTTTTTTCACAGGTTCAGACCCTGTGAAAAGTGCCCTGTTCACAGGTTCTGAATTTTTCTCAACCTGTGAAAAACCTGTGAAAAATCATGTGAAAATTCTTGTTTCACATGTTTTTTCAGAGGTAAATTCACATGTTTCTCACAGGAAATTCACAGGTTTTTATCCAATAGATCCGGTCGTTTCGCTACACGGTTGTTTCGCTACACCGTTAAGTATGAAAATGTGATTATTTCTCGATCTTAAAGTGAGTTTGGGTGAAAAATTATATTAGCTGTTTCTACGTTTCACAGGATCAATAGAGTACTGCCAAAATGACGGCGTACTGCTCATATGATCAATCAAGGGGATGAACTGTTTACATGAAATATCGAGTCTAGGTTGCCGCTTCACGAGTGTTATTCGAGTGAAAGTTCTGAGTACTGCTTATATGATCGATCAGAACGATGAGAGAGAGTATCTGTTTTGATTTCACTGCAAATATGGCCGAGTAACAATAATGACCCACATGCAAATGTGTGAACTTAGTTTTGTCGACAAATTGCTTACCTGTTTATATTTAATTTGTTAGTACCCAAATATACTCCGCAAATAATCTTTATTAGTTACAACTCATCCGGTCATAGTAGGCTGACTATGATCGAGTTACGTCTTTCAATAACCTGCAGACTCTGAAGTTCAAGATTCAACCAACCATTAGGCTTTTCACTGCCAACAATCACTGCTGTGGACCTCTAAGAAAACAACAACATTTGGCTGAACGGGGCCGGGTTTGTGTGCTGTAATTGGTGGATTTTTATCCAATTTCTCATATAGCGGCTTACCTTCATTAAAACTGCTATTCTATTGACAAGTACAGTCAACTCTTGTTACAGCAGACACTCTTGGAACATCGTTTAGTGTCCATAATAGCGAGAGTCTGTAAAAGCAAGGTGTGAGGATCCACAGAGGTGGCGGCCTGGGGCTTGAGATTCCAGTTATTTGAGTTACGTGGCACCCAAAATATCTTGTAGCAACAAGGAAATCTGCTGAGCAGTCGTTTAGAATGGAGGATGAGGGCTTGGTATCTCTTAAAGAATCTGTAAGGAAATATAAGTCTGATGTTCGTCATTTATGTTACATGCAAAGTTCATAGTGTCCACTTGATCGAAAGTCAAAAAAATAAAAATGTTATGTTTGTACCCCGAAAGTGTCCGTAATTCCATAATAGCAAGAGTCCATAATAATGGGAGTCAGTTTCAGTCAAACCCCTACAGCTTTCGTCGGGGATCTGGATTTTGTCCGTAATAGTGAGTGTCCATAATAGTGGGGTGTCCACAAGGTGAGAGTTGACTGTACACTTAGAAGTTAAAATAAGGTTCCGTTTGCGAAGGAAATATATTTGCTAGAATACCTTCAAACTGCGGCGTTAAGTTCGAATACACTCATTGTTCAAAGATGGTGACGCATTTCAGTATATTAACTTGTTCTAGTGTCAACTAAACATCGAGCAGGACATTTTTCTTTACATTTTCATTGAGTAAGAGTGTTTTCTTGACTCTTTCTAAGTGGAACAAACTTTCTATATTGTGGAACGATCTGACTTTTGTGTGGAACGATCTGACTTGGAATGATCTGACTGTAAACCCCTCCCTCCTTACATTTCATCCTGGGGATTCCTTCTCCCTCTCCAAAAATTAAAAAAGCACGCCTGGTCGCAGGTTACCAGAATTGAGGGAAACTTTGTTCTATAAAGCACCACTCATTTTACTGAGAGGAAAATTGATTTGATTGAGTGCATACAGGGGAGGGCCACAAGGCTTATCTTGAAATGTGACTATGAAATTAAACACGCCTAACGGGACTGGAATTGAAATCTCTTGAGCAAGGGCATTTTATATGCTGATGTTACTTTTCTGTACAAGGTTTTAAACAATTATCTAAAGTTGGATATTTATACTGTACTTTTCTTGAAACTTGTTGCATGTAAAAAAATCAAATAAATTAGTTTCTATTTGCCTAATTTTAGCTGATAAGGTAATATTTTTATGTAATTAATCAATCCAGTATTTGGCCTATTTTGTCTCGGACACCCAACCCACCTCACACAAAAAGATAACCAATTCCTGTCACATGGCTGATATTTAATTTTCAGACTGTGATGGTCCAAAAGAACGAATTCCTTCAGCCAGTAGCAAACACACAGAAATCTACCTTAAGGACACAATGGATTTCATCAATAATATTTTAATAAACAGAACCGAAGTCCCAGAGAACACAATTCCTGTTTTAATTCAATGGATGTTACTATCCTGTACACTAATATTCCTCAAGATGAAGAACATTACAGTCTTAATTCCTTTTTTCTTAGAACTATCTTTTATTCCAAAGTCTGTTTTTAGTTATGGATTGACAAGTTGTCTCCTTTTTTGGTCGGTGTGTCACATACATGCAATCATGAAAACAAATGACATGAAGGAGTGGTAAAATGGCCTAAACTCCGCTACACAACAAATGACACAGTAGTGTAAACCTAATAAGTTTATTTTGGGACGCCTGCTGAGAACCAACTCGAGGCATACATACGTGGCACACCATATACAATCCTAATATACAATCAATACCTTACACATTAAGTAAAAGGTATACAACACTGTAATCTAAAACTCCAACAAGTCAGGATAAACAGAGCTGGGCAACCGCTCAGAAAAACACTACTATCTAATGGTAGACGGTGGCCAGAAAAAACCTGCCTGAAAAAACCCCTTTTGGAGACAAAAATACGACAGGAAATCTGGGTAGCAACCATGGCCCAAACTCTAAACAGTTAGCAGCCCATCCTACGAGGCTTCACAGTTCAAACAAAACAAATATTCAAACTAAAATAAATTTGGCATGAGCCAAAGAAGAACAGTTGGTTCTGAGGCCTGGATGGATATCATGTGCTATACTCACTCTTATATACCACTGCATCATTACCCATGATGCCAGGGCTTAAGCCCCAGGCCTTGTCGTATCTCGTGCCGACTAAATATTTATTTCTGCCAAATTCGCTGACTCAATCGTCAGAAATACCATGTTTTGAAAATAACCAGACTCTCTATATCAGTTTCATTGACAGAATAATGCCTGGAAATATACTCGTTAACCTCTTCAGTTATTCTCTGGAAGAAAAAGAGAATATTGACTTATGAACAGGTTCTGCCTTAATCATGTTGCAAAATAAACATGCTAAATGGGATTTCCCAGAGTCTTCTGCGCAAGTGCGTGGATTTTAGTCCAAAAAGGTCTATAGTTAAAACTCATTCTTTTCAATTATTTTTTTTATATTGCTCAATTAGTTAGACTATGCTACAGTTAATGGTATGTGTTGTTTATTACAGATTAGTGCAAATTATGAGAACATACATTGGCAAAATATACAAGTTAACAAGCGTAAATTAAAATACAGTGAGCTTAAAGCTTTATTCAAGCCTCTGCGCTTGTTCCTCATGAAAAGTCTGCTTGCTGTCTTTATAGAACCCCTAGAAAACTATGTATAACTGTAAAGCTTATAAACTGTAGAATCTGAAAATACTGCTAGTTTTAAACATTTCTGCCTTGGAACGAAAACTGATAGTGTGTGCTTTGACCAGCATTTATAATAGAGATATCCCAACAAACTGGACTATATTACTCAGGAGATAATGGGCTAACAAACTTTGTCAGGGTTTACTGATATTCACATTGGTTCCTGAGAAAATCCATTGTAAAGTTTGACAATGGAATCCTGGAGTGGAATGCCACAAGAAAGCTTTACAATGGAACTGGTTTATAAGGACACCAAAGGAACATAAAGAACTGTCCAATAATATTGTCCCTTTTAAATAGGTTGTCAGAATAAATTTGTCAGGGACACATGTTTTATCGATACAGTTCAAAGTGAAGAAACCTTACACTCATTCAAATAGTTTGACACTACAATAATTTTATCAATGATCTCTAAGTGCTTTAAACATGACTGGCACCGTAATGATCATTTAAAATAGTCTGTGACTTTAACCTCTGCACTGACATTTTCAATTTGTGGTTCAGCCAGATGGACTGAACTTTGAGAATTTGTACAGTGCACAGATCTAGATACTGTATCCAGTGTCCATAAGTCAAGGTTAACTTTCAGGAAGTGAAACAAAGGGGAAATCCATCAAGGCCATCAAAGTGGTAATTCAAGGATCACTTGATTGCACACATAATTTGTGTTTTCAAATTTGTAGACATTAATAATGACTGAATAATATAAATTATACATTCAATTTTCAAACAAGTCTGGTTGCCAGACCCAACCCTATTTCTTCATTTATATTATTTGTGAAGGTTTTAATTGGTGGGCTGAAGGCATAATACACTGTTTAATGCTGTGATCATGCATAAAAACATCAGAAGTTCCCAATTTAAAATGTAAGTGATGTTTCAATTAAGTGTTGTTTTAATTGTCTGCTTTAGAACTGCAGTTTGCCCAGTGGACGGAGAGAACCTGTGTGAGGTAAATTTGATTTAAATGCTGACATAGAATGAATATCAACATTGTTTCGGCCGTTAGACAAACTTTTAGCACTAATTATGAATGTAAGCTAGTGAATTTATTAATTTCTTTATATGTATATTCAACAGAGGTGCATGAGTATGTCTATTATTTTAAGTTAGTAGCCTTGCAATTGCCCATAAGTTAAACTAGAGAATTTGCTGTAGTAGAGGGGAAAACAAGTCTTGTTAAGACTGGAAATGAGAAAGCAAGGGACATTAAGAACACATTTGGTGGAACTTGAAAAGAGTTTGAGGGCTCTTTCAAAAAACACCACTTGTCATGACACTCAAGTTGAGCCACTGAAATCATTGTATATTTATCAAAACTTATTTTGTGTATCCCACCCCTGATCCATAACTTGTATAGGAGCTATGACAAGGAGGCTTGGAGGATAGCTAGTGTGTCCAAAGATGTCTCCTTTGAGGTCCACAATGGGAAATGATGACATTGTGTGACTTTGTAATTATCTCATGGATGCCAAATGGCAGGTGTCTTGGTTTCTGGATTTTCCCAAAACTTCAGAAAAGTGCCAAAATTAGCACTACCTTTAGCTAAAGGCACAAAAGTTAACAGAAAGAAAGTACTTTTTCTTCATTTAAAAAGGGATGTTCCATTTTCTGAAAAACTGTCAGTCAAAAAATTGGTTGCCATGGTAACATTAAAGTCAGTCAACTCCAACCAGCCACAAAATTAAAATTTTTCCAGATAAATTTCTGAAAAAGGCTAGAACGTTCATAGCATTTGTGCAAATATTAAAAATGTTATTCAGGGTTTAAGTCACCACAGGCCAAATAATTTGGCCCTGCTCTAGATAGGGTCAAGTCTGTTGATAGATTTTCATGTGTAATTGAAACCCATGTATCTAGATTTGCTGCAGGTCTGTTATTGTTTTGTTAGATTGTACTTGTGTATATCGCTGTGTTTTTGTGCTTGTGTTATTATATTATTAATAATTAATAAACAATTTTATAATTCAGGCTATTCCTGAGGACACTGTGCGACATGAAGTACTTGCTCGCAAAGTACACTGCACATTCAGGGATGATGGATGCGCATGGGAAGGCAAAGTCAAACACTTGGAGGTAATAATTCTTTCTATATGAGTCAAATTTCAAGTTTCAAAGACTAGGCTCTTGCAAGCTGAACATCAACAAAGTAAACACAGAAAGATAAAGTACTACATGTGTCCTCCATTTTAAGGGATTTAAAAAGCACTAAACATTGCCTTTTGAGAGGCTCATCTGATATCTGATGAGCTGGTCACCAGTTTCAAGCAACATATTATACAATCAAAAATTTCGCAGAAAGTCCGTTTATGATTTGAATAATCAGGGCCGTAGCCAGACTTCAGAACAAGACGAGGCAAGTTTCGAATGCTGAAGGCGCCAGCCGCTAGGGGGTGTGGGGGCATGCCCCCCCAGAAAATTTTGAAATCTAGAGGCTCAGAAATGCTCTTGTAAGCATTTTCTGTGGCATTTTTCTTCAGAAAACTCAATCTTGGGCAAGTGTAGAAGTTCACCTTTTTATTGGTTAGCGATACTGGTGCCAAGTTAATGACCATCTTATAACAGCTATTATAACAATAAAATGAATCCACAAGAGTAGCCAACGTTTATGGATTTTATACTGTAGATAATTAGGAGAAGTCTTATCAATTATGTTTCGATACACTCTTGCTTATGTTCTTCAACTTTGAGACAGCCATGTCATAATATTGCCATCTCTCATACTTGTACGACTAAGAAGTCACTAACTCTTTTATTAAGAGTAGTAAACGTCTCCCTTAACAGTTAGAAAAGTGAAAGTTTTTTGCCCGTTGTTTATTCTTTACTGAAAGCTAAGACAATCCGTCTGTGGCCTGAGAAAGACAACATCACCTCAATGGTAGACAGTATGGATGTTCTAGAGGCAAACCTGTGCGACCTTCGTCAAAAGTTTTGAAATGCCTCTCTCACGCCAACCAAATGCAAACGGCTCTTTTAAGAGCCATTACAAATGAGAAAGGCTTGATCAACAAATCTTTTAAAATCTATTCTTTTACATTTTCTTTTCGCTGAAACCTTCAATACATGTATTATAGTGTTTGCAATAAATCGATTGCCAGCACTGCAAACGACATTTTGTTCTTTTACGACAGTTGTATATGAAAAGAATGCTCCCACACCGGCTCTCAGCCATGGCAGATAAGATATGGGAATAATGGTGACCTTTGATGTCATGCGGCCTGTCACGGTTATGCGCGATAATGTCTGCTAAATGGCCCCTCTGTAACATTAAATCATGTGAAAAACCGCCACTCATAGTTCACATGAAACCAATTAACCTCATCAAAATACTTTTCCCCTCAATTCATCCACCTTATATTAGCTGGTTTTATCTTAACCAATCCAATTTTTTCTAGGGATTATTTTCTCAATTAAAGGTTTCTTCCAAAAAGAAAAAAAGGCCAAAATCAAGACGAGGCAACTGCCTCGTCTTGCCTCATGCTAGCTAGGGCCCTGATAATGTAATGATTTGAGATGTCTGCTAGCTCATTGCGTGGATAAAACAATGATTTGTCCTCCAAGCACAATTTCTTGGCTGTTATTCCTCCGATTTCCACTTCCTTAGCAGTTCTTCTTTCAATTTACCGTTTCGAAAAGGTGTGTTTTTCTGTGGAAAATGCGAAAATCGGCAACTAAAAATTTAGCCCACGCTGCATCAAAAACTGAAATTTGAGATTGCCTGCATAGACAAAAAAAACTCCTGGGTCGAAGCCCCCTTATTGCCAAAATTGCCATGCACAGAAAGTGGATTCTGATTGGTCAGTCCTTTCTGAAGACAATGAGAACAATAGGGGACAAAAAATCCCATCTAGGGGAGGCAGAAACTGAACACAAACCAAACGTGATCGTGCGTGAAATCGCAGCCAGTTTTGGCCAGCACAGTGATCAATGGATTAGACTAAACGTTAGAAGATGTTTGAAGTTTCATTAAATGGGCACGTAGTTACTAAAACAAGGAATGACCTAAAATGACCTAAAATGACCTAAAATGATCTAAAATGACCTAAAATGATCTAAAATGATCTAAAATGACCTAAAATGATCTAAAATGACCTAAAATGACCTAAAATGATCTAAAATGATCTAAAATGACCTAAAATGACCTAAAATGATCTAAAATGAATCTAAAATGATCTAAAATGACCTAAAATGATCTAAAATGATTTTATTTTTTTAATTTTATAACAAAGACTAGTGAGCACAACGGAAGACTTCTTGAAGTTGTATACTTTTTGTTTATTTCCGACGCGTTTCGTCTCTATCGGAGATTTCTTCAGTGAAATTCCCGATACTGCGGTTTTGATTGATGTGAAGTGTCTAGTTTTTCCCCAGCAAAGTGGTTTTGATTGGTGCGAAGTTCCAAGTTTCGCTCAGCAACGTGGTTTTGATTGGTTCGAAGTGTCTAGTTTTTCCCCCAGCAACGTGGTTTTGATTGGTGCAAAGTTCCAAGTTTCGCTCGCCAACGTAGTTTTGATTGGTACGAAGTGCCTAGCTTTTCCCCAGCAACGCGGTTTTGATTGGTACGAAGCGAAGTTCTATGTTTCGCCCAGCAACGTGGTTTTGATTGATGCAGCTATTTTATATGTGTACCCTTGACTTGTTTCGCGGCCTCGTCAGTTGCAGGTATGTATTCTCAGAAATGAGATTCTCTACTGGTACTTTTTTCGAAACCTTTTAGACATTACATCTTTATTAAATACATATTTGTGATTAGAAATGTTTAAGTTCATATATGTTATTGGCCGGCTTGGGGTTCGGTCCGTATAGTGAAAAAACTATGACCTCGTGCTTGAAAATGCTGCCTCGCATTTTCAACCCGAGGTCACAGCTTTTTCACCATACGGACCGAACCTAAAGCCTGCCGCACACTTGAGGAAAGAGCTGAGCAAACTACCTCGCAAGGTGATTTGTTCAGCTATTTCATCATGTGTGCGGTTGAGTTTTCGTGAGTTTTTCACCTCGCGAGGCCGTGAGGAAAATATCTATCATGTTTGATATTTGAGATTTTGCCTCGCGGGGCGAAATTCTCACGAAAACTCAACCGCACACTTGAGGAAACAGCTGAGCTGATTGCCTTGCTTGGCCTCGCGAGGCAGTTTGCTCAGCTCTTTCCTCAAGTGTGCAGCAGGCTTAAGGCATGGGTCGCACTAGAGCGAATTCTGTTTGTTTTGCCAAAAATTGGATAAAACTTGGAGCTTTTTCTAATGCGACCCTACGAGCAAATATTGAAAAAATTTGTCAGTGGACGAACAACGCCGTAGTGTATGCGTAGGGCAGGCAGATGTTTCCAAAATCGCCCAAAGAAAAGAAAAAAATTATTAAACTTGTTGACTGTGTGTTTTATTTAAGAAAATTGATGCACAGATATGCCTTTACATTGTTTTATACAAAAGCGTTGTATCAGTGTTTACACATTAAGAATTTAGCCTTGTCGAACCCGAAAAAAATCGGTCAGTGCCGATATTTTTGGGTCTTTCGGACCGACCAAAAAAAAATTCCCTCTAGTTCGGTTTGTTTACGCAACTTGTCATCGAATTGGCTTACGTGCCGTCTACAAACCTTCCTAAAAAATCTAATGAGCGAATGAGCGAGTGACTCAGATACTAGACAAGGACAGACAAAAAAGATAAAAAGAACAGACTTTTTTCGAATTACTTTATGTTGGTTGCATCTAGTTCACCAGTTAAGTTCTCAAAGTTGTTTTTCCGGTGGTAAATTTCGTGCAAAGTTTGAAGTTGCGCCGGCTACAAAAACAATTTATGTAAGTCGTTGCAGATCACTCGAAATTAGACTTTTTAATCATAATTTGAGTAGCAGAAAGCGAGAAAATCCGGGAAATGTATTCTGCAGAAATTCTCTTAAATACAGCAACGATTAGAGACGGTAAACTTGACTGGAATTGATTTTTTTTTCTTTTTTTTTGCTTAAAATTGTGCGGTGAGAAAAACACAGGATTACGCGCCATAACAGCGCCAAGCTTACAAGCAACCAAACAGACTCTCACAACTTCAAAATACTGAATAGAATTTACTTACAATTACTTTTCTTGCAATTTAAAAGTGAGACATAAACTTGCGTTGATTAATCGTCCATGGAAGCAAAGGTTGACCATTACCGCTAGTTCACACACGAAAATTGAGGAACACGACAATTACACCCGCGCTGTTTCCCGCCGTTACCTGACCGTGGTCAGAGATAGCAAAAAAATGAACCCCACTAAGAACCAATGAGGGCCTGTTTACAAGAAGGGAGGGTTGCCCTAGCAAGCAGGTTAACCCTAGCTGGAGGGTAAAAGATAGCCCAGGTTTACAAGCAAAATTTCACAAGTAACCCTGAAAAAAAAGAAGAAGAAGAAGAAATGTGCGAGTGCTAGGGTAACCCGCTTCCTAGGGTAACCCTCTCTCCTTGTAAACAGGCCCTTAGATTGCTAGACTTTAGTAATTACCGTGCCCTCTTTTGAAAAAATAAAGCAAGTTGATCTATGCTTCACATTGTTAAAGAAATAACTGTCTAGAGTGCTACATTTCATTTCATTTCATTGCTTTACAGGTGTTTTCAGTGTTGTGTTAAATTTATATCAGAACAACATGTTACGCCAACGCCAACATCCAAAAGGTATGTTACTGCATTTTGTTACCAGGTAGTATCAGTGCCTATGTTACACCTTTAGAGTTATTCCAATGTGAATGCGAGGAAAAAGTAGAAATTGATATTCATGCCCGTTTGATCTGGTAACGTAGACGTAACGTAGCGTTGCCTGTGATGTTCTGACTCAGTTTCCATGAGCTAAGAACTGTTTTTCAAAAATTTCCGCTCTTTTCACACGCCCACAATTTACGAAAACAGCAGGACGCAAACATGAAGTTATCAGCATGATAACAGTGATTACACACAAACGCCTGCAACACATACACGCAAACACCACGTGATGCTACAAGCTACCTCGAAGATTTTCCTGTATGGAAGAGCGCCTGAGGGGGAAAAAAAGAGCCATGCAGGTCAGTTAGCGTTGTGAGTAGACCTTAAGTATACTTGAAGCTTACTTCAGATGTGAACGGGTCTAATTTTAGAATAAGTAGCCTACTTGGTGGCCATGGTAACGCATCTCCTTGAAACGAGCTGAAAAACACTCTCAAGTTTAGTACAGATCAATAAAAGGGTTTACTTATCAAAACACATTGAAATTGAATGTCAATCAAACGGGCACATGCGGCGCGAAAATTGAGAATAGACCAACGCGCGAACAAGCAAAATTTGCCTGCTTCAGTGCTTGTAATTACTTCTACTGAAGTGTTCAGTATTTTTAAAGGACATTTTGGCTGTTTCTAAACTTGTCGAAAATGTTGCTAAATCTTCTGACCGTTTTCCAAAAGTTATCGATGTTGTTGATTTGTACTAAACCGGTAGATGGAGCTATCTATTAAACGGAAAGTAATTTTTAATATCTCCACCAAAACCTTTTCTCAAATTTGACTTTCCTTTCTCCTTTGCTGTTTGTTTAGAAGTCATTAGCATACCTTCAGACGGAAGTGAGTCAAGCGACACAGAGCTCCCTGAAATGAGTGTTTTATTGCGGACTTCATCTAAGGTAATTCGAAAGCACTAGTATAAGAGCACCGGCAATGCTTACCTAAACACTGGTAAGCTAAGCATAACCCCTTGGGACCGGGATCTTACCAACCTCGCCGTTCTATTTATATACAGTGCATGGAACCCCGATATAACGATATCCCTGGTATGACGATTAATATGCTATGCCCCCGGAAAACGTTACAGTAAAATGTATGGGACAGAACCCCGATATAACGATCATCGATATAACGATGAGTTTTTAGCGCACCAAGCTACATTAGCAACTTAAAATGTTTACTCATTACAAGTTTAAGTAAACAATATGTAGTAAAAAAAAGTACATGTTAATTTTACATGTTTATTTCTTTTATTTATTTTTTTTAATTTTACCCCGATATAACGATATTTAACAATTATTCCACGAGCGCGCCTTGGATATGAGATGATAGATAGCCAACGAGGCGCGTAGCGCCGAATTGGCTATAATCATCTCATATCCAACAAGCGCGAATGGAATAATTGTTTTATTAAAAACAATCCGCTTTGCTAGATCTTTTGCCTTGCAAAAACAATCAGAAGGCAATTTAATGGTCGC
>NW_028145624.1:437500-545000 GCF_977016875.1 Pavona decussata | reverse complement strand
AACTTGGTCAGTGGACTATAGTCATTGAAAACCATAGATAATTTGCTCTAGGTCGATTGCTTCAACTTTTTACGAAGATCCTTTTTATTTACTCTAAGCAAGCACAATATGAGTTTTCGTTCTCATAGGCCTTATCACGGTTTTCGACGCCACTTTGACGAGTAGGCAAACAGGCTTGAAATAACAGTGTTTGTATGGAAATCCGATGTCCAATAATTTTCATAAAACGTCGCTTCTGAAAAATTCATAAATTGGACACAACTTTTGGCACTAGGAAAAGGATTTCAAGAAACACACTGGAGGGATGTAGCTGTGCCAGAAAGTGTCCAGTCGTGTTTTGAACTTTCCATACATTTCCCTGTATTTTTTCCCGCGAATTATTTTTAGTAGCAGTTCACAGCTGGTTCGCTATACAGACAAATGTATGGAAAGTTCAATACACGACTGGACGCTGTCTGGCAAAGCTACACCCCTCCAACATTTTGTCTTAAAATCGTTTTCCTAGTGCCAAAAGTTTCCAATTCATGAATTTTTCAGAAGCGATGTTTTATGAAAATTATTTGACATCGGATTTCCATACAAACACTGTTATTTCAAGCCTGTTTGCCTACTCGTCAAAATGGCGTTGAAAACCGTGATAAGGCCTATTGTTCTAATCTACTCGCGCGTTGCGCTTCTGAACTAGAGCGCTTCATAAAGATTTTGAAATTATTGAAGAAAAATAGACATGACCGACTTGGGGCAAACTTTGTTCAGTTGCAGTTGTTCATTTAGATTGTTGTTGTTTGCACAGCCTGTTTGTTTATGTTACGTGTAAGAGTTTTAACGCATTGACAAAAGTTTCATAATAGGCTGGCATTCATGTTGATCTCGAGAAGTCATGATAAAGATGCCATCATTGAATGTGTTGAACGTTTTCCTTATGCAAATAAAAATGGCGTTTTATTATCTTCATTTGTTGTTGTCCATGGTTCATGTTGTTCATAGTTCCCGAGACCACTTAATTAAAGATAATTGTAATGTGTGTATTGTAATAACAATGCTATTTATCCAGGGCCCTGCAAATTAAGAATAAAATAAAAATAAAATTACCTAAAAATTACCTAAAAAATGATATCACAATATCAAACGAATCTAAAAATAGCTAAACAATCCGAAAGTGCATCATTCTCAAACGTTTAAGCTATGCCTTAAAAGGGACAATGATTTGCTGTTTTTAATGTCATTGTCTAAGTTGTTCCAGTCCTTAGAGGCTTGATAAAAGAAAGTTTGCTTGACCCAATTGGTACGCACGCAACTCACCGGGAAGGTGTAAATCATTACTTCCACGAGTTAGATAATAATGAAAACTACTATTGCGTCTAACGTCAAATTTAAAATCAATTCCCCCCAACAAATATTTTTGCATCATCATACAGCAATGGAAGTGTTGTCTCTTTAAGAGGGTCTTTAGGTCCAGACGATCTAGTGCCTCGGTTGATGAACTTGAACGAGGACCTTGGCTGCCTTGTTTTGAAGAAATTGCAGCTGACCCATAAGCGTGTCGTTATTTTTATCACCCCACACTGTATCTCCATGGTCAAACAGTGGGATTATTTCACGCAATAAAAAATAAAATCAAACACCATGCAGTGGATAAAGTCGAGAAATTGTGATATTATAAAAGGTAAATAAAGAAGACAGTTCTCCAATCAAAACCACGTTGCTGGGGAAAACCTAGACACTTCGTATAAATCAAAACCGCGGTTGTGATACAGTAATTATGGGGAATTTCCTCAGGAATTTACGCCGATCATCGGCACTTTTTGAGTCGTCTTCGGTCTTTCCGGCAGTTCACAGCAGCTTCCTGGTATCAGCCGTTTACTTTGGTAAGCACTCAGTTCTGTAATTCTGTAATTTTTTCTTGGTTTCACTTCATTTATTTCAGATATAATTTCAGATCATTTTAGGTCATTTTAGATCATTTTAGATTCATTTCAAATCATTTTAGATTCATTTTACATCATTTTAGGTCATTTTAGATTCTTTCAAATTGACTTCAGATCATTTTAGGTCATTTTAGGTCATTTTAGATTATTTTAGGTCATTTTAGGTCATTTTAGATCATTTTAGGTCATTTTAGATCATTTTAGGTCATTTTAGGTCATTTTAGATCATTTTAGGTCATTTTAGATCATTTTAGATCATTCCTTGTTTTAGTAACTACGAAATGGGCAGTGTCACTGATTTTTTGTGCTACCTTGAATAGCCAAAAAACATATTTGAATTGATGGAATTGTCAAAATAATGTTTCAGTTTTGTTAACAAAAACCCTACCAATGCACAGAAACTAGTATCAATTATCTGTGGATGGTTTGGATGGAAATGGATTGCAACTTGAAAAAATTGGCCCTTCTGTGTATTGTGGAGAAGTCGCCAAAAACTGTTTATACAATTATAGCAAGTTGAAATAAATAGTATATTGTCCTTTTTTTCTCTGTGAATTCATACACACCCATGCAGCCAGATTTTAGTTTAGTGTAATTAAAAATACTTTTCTAGTAACTAGTAAAAAGTAATAGAAAGTCAAAATAAATAGACAGTATATTGTCTAAGATAGCATTTTTGTCTCTGTGAATTCATGCACAAGCATTTGATTATCTGAGGTCAAGGCGTTCAATGTGCTATATATTAGATCTCAATGTTCAAAATGTTTTTTGCTTCATATAGCAGCGGTATTTCCGCAAAGTGTATAAAAAATACCTTTCTAATAGCTAGTAAATGGTAGCAGCAAGTAGTAATAATTATACTGTCTTGTATAGCACTTCCTCAATAATTAAAGACATTCCAAAAATATTGTATAAATATCATGTAAGCAATAATTTTTCTCTGTCAGACCCATCACAAACTCGGGTTTGCTTTTAGTATCATTCACTATACCACTTTCCATTCCAATCTCATAGCTTCAGAGTGAAAGAATGAAAGGCTCCTGTGAGCCAACTTTGAATGCAGAAGTGAAAAGTGGTAACGTACCGTAAAGCGGTACTTGCATCAAACTACAGACTACAAAGTTTTGCGGATGCCATGCCGCATTGCGGAATGTGTTATGTATAAACAATATTAAATAATTAAATTACACACGCACTCTGATTCCTTCTGATACGCGAAGCAATGGAAGGTGGACGTGTGCATTTTTTTGGGTGGTTTTGCGTGGTTGCCAATTGACAAGAAAACATCCAGTTTTTCTTCCAAGAACCTCTGTAATTTTTTTCCTCGCGTCGTGTTGTTGCCGAATGAAACTTGATACATGTGAATGATTTTGGTTGCCTAGCACGTGACCTAAATCTTGCTGTTTTCATCATGGTAATTTTCCTTTCTACGTTCAAACGATGGCTGTTGTCGTGTTTTATAACATCGGGAGAAGGTGTTAACCTTGCTACAGTTGCTGTTTTGGCTAAATCCAAGAGAACGTAAATATAGAAATAGTCAAGCGTTGCAATGCAAATTTTCAGTGTTAAATAAATTTTTTCTGTTGAATCGATCTTATCGCTCAAACTGGAGCTTGAATGAATTTTATCGCGGCTTTTGTCTGGGTGAATTTCATCTGCTAGTTGTGAGGACATGTGTTTGTTTACACAAGATTACACTGAGTTGTCACGTTTCATCAATAAAAAATAGAAAAACACACAAAAAGGTTTCCTAAATAAAAAATTTATTCAGATAGGTCTTTTAACAGGCCTAAGAAGCAAACGCGTATAATTTTTGCAGCGAGGTGACTTGCAAGCAATTTGAAGTCAATTTTGAAGCAAATATTATTTTGTCGGAGCACGTTTTTCAAACATTTTGCAAGAACTGTTCGGAATACGAAAAATCAGTCTATTAGAATAGTATTGTATTTCAGGACAAATTCACAATCAAACCTGTATTAATAATTATTTGTGTGTTGTTTTCTTAGAAACACTGGAACATTACCAAGGAACTCTGCGGGTTGATTTGAGATCTGCCAGATCATCGGGCTAATAAAACCACAAATCAAAGAACAAATATTTCTTTTGATTTCTGCTGTTGAAACTGTCGAGCATCCCTTAGAAGTTCCTCTTTAGATTCACCGTTTCCAAGAGGTGTGTTTCCCTTCCGAAAACGCAAAATTGGCTAATTTCAGTCAGCGCCAGAGTGAAATTCCGCTACATTACAATCACTCATTCACTGCGCATGCCTGAAAGTTAACAACCTACCAACCAACCAACTAAGTGAAAACCGCAACCATTGTTATAACTCATGCATTGCGCATGTGTGCATTCACAAGTTAATAAAGTATTATCCCTCACATTCGAGATAATATTCACCATCAAAATTAAGAGATTATTTGCCCAGTAACTTTGTTTTTATTCAGGCTGGGTTAGAAGCAGTAGAAATGCATTTATAAATTTGGAAAGGAAACTTCAAAAATTAAATTATTCAGTGAACATGATGATTTTTCACGATAAAGAAAAGCTGCATAAAAAAGTCAAAAAACCTTAAAAGGATTCAAGTCGGGTCTGCGAAATCTACGAGCCAGCGAGCCACCGTGCGAGCCATGGGAGTCACGCGAGTCATGCGAGCCACAGTGCAAATGTTAAAATTCTTTATTTGTTTTATTTACATTCGCGTGAGAAAATTTTGGACGAATTTTTTTCTTTGTTTTATTTTTTTTTCGTTTTTGTTATAATTTTGGAGAGAATTTTGCCTATTCAAAATCACCCAAGATGCGCAAAAAAATAAAAACAATACGCAAAAATTTATTAAGGTTCAAGACTTCAGAAAAAAAATCCGAGAAAAACATACGGCAGCACCACTACTCGAATAGGTATCTATTGATACATGTCATTCATTGATATCCACGTGGAACTTCATTCAAGAAAAAAAAACAATGCTTCTGTTACGCTGCTTCTTTTCAAATTAAATTTTGTGCGACAATATTGACTTCGCTCATCTTTGAGTACTCATTTATCATACCTTACAAGTTTGGAATGACACTGACAATCAGCCCTGACGTGTCAATTACAGTCAACCCAGGTCACGTGTGAACAGTATTTCCAAGAATGAAATGAACATTCGAATTTCTCTTTGTAATGTCCGACGTGTGAATGGAATGTTGGACATTTCTCTGGAAATCGTTCCGAAAAAGACGCATTAACTGAAAAAAAAAAAAGATTCAAAATACTTGGGAAACAATTGTTATTCTTGAAATATTCAATTTTGCAGTGTAAAGAAAAATTCATAGCTTTATACCGTCAATAAGCTAGGGAAATTTATACAGGAACTCTGAAATCTCGTTGGCGACTTTCAAAACTGACATGTAAATTTCAAAACTCCGTTCAAATTTCAAAAATATCGTTCACGCGTGACCTGGGTTGACTGGAACAAAAAGTATCATGGTTTGCGTTGTCCCACTGTAAGAATTAAATATTGCGATGTTATTCATCTTGTTCCGATGCTCTTGTTCTTGTTCTTATGTGAATGTAAATACAACAAATAAAAATTCTTAACATTTATACTGTGGCTCGCATGACTCGCGTGACTCGCATGGCTCGCACGGCTCGCATGGCTCACACCTTGGCTCGCATGGCTCGCTGACTCGCAGATTTTTATCACTCATTCAAGTCAAATTGAAATGAACAAACCACCATAGCCAAATGTGTGCTATGTAAGGTATCAAATGTCCACCTTTAATTTTATATGTATTATAACTGCTAGTTTGTACAAATTAACAGTGACTGGGGGTAGCCATTCAAAGTTAATGCTTGCATCGACCAAAACATATCCTGTATGAATGCCTGCAGGCATCTTGTTTGTACTTTTTTTATGCCTTGTAATGAATTATATAGCTCTCACTATTGTAAATCTGCCACCTCCCATCAAGAAAACCATGCAGGCCCAAATGTAACAAGCCACCCATAGAAGTAACAAGTTATTGGAACAATGAACTTTTATGGTCACCGAGTGTAGAAAAAAAAATTATAGTTTATTTACCTTTCATTTTTTGCTTGTTGCCTTGAGTTTCTTCAGTCCTTGGTCCAATGTTTTATCTGCCTTTTTTCTGCTTCATTTTATGATTAAAACGGAAATCATACCCCTTAAATCAAAGGTTTTTAATTTCAAACAAACATTAAAGTGCCTATGAACCGAAAATTGTTTTTGTTTAGTTTTAAAGGTTACCTTAAAAAATGCAGGTTTCCAAAGTTTGAGAACTCTAGGCTTAAAAATGACGATTGTACAAGCCTTCAAAGTCGTGCTATTTTACCCTAAAAATGGTCAGGGGAATGGGCCAAGATTTTTCCAAATTCACCAAACCGTGATGTCACTTTGTTGCCACGAGTTTGTTTGCGTTGTCAAAGTGCCTTGTTGGGAAGTGAGCGAGCTTGGAAGGAAACGTGTTGAGCGATTCAGAAATGAGTGAATTTTCAGATATGTCCGGTAACCCCGAGGACGAAGATGTCGAAGAGGGAAACGATGAAGATTATGATGTAATTTATAGCGAAATTACGCCATATCAAGACGAACCTCAAGAAGCATGAAACTTGTCTCACCTGTCGTTTACTTCGCTCGCTAAGTTCCTCTTAGGCAATACTTTACTTTCATTCCCACGGCCTCCATGCTGCTTAGAACGGATAAACTGCGTTCATAACACGAATCCTCGAAATGAGCCGAACAGAGTGAAGTGTATTTTGACGTCGGGTTCTTGAAATCATGCCTATGTCTACGGACAAACTGGACTCATTTGGCCCTCACAGCCGGATCAGCGGGAAATTGGTACATTCGTGTACCTGGGGTAAATGATCTGTTTTGGCAGCTTTGCTGGTTTGGTGTACCAGCAACGCAATACAACAAAGTGACGTCAGAGGTTGATATCACTGTAAGAACAAGGCGGTAGGCTTGTTGCTATTGAAGTCGATTTATTGAGGTCTTAACTCAATAAGTGAATTACAGGGGACTGAACTTGGGATAGCGTGGATCATGCTAAGAAAACAAAAACTATTTCCGGTATGAAACGCTCACTGGTTGATTATCTATCTGTAGCAAACACGCGGTTGCGGTTTGGCGATAAGCAGTTTCGTCACATCTTCTCCCTTACAAAGAAAAGAATAACATAAAAAAAAAACAACACTAGTACTGCAGTATGCAAAAGAATCACGCCTAATGTCTCAAAGTCATTGAATATTAGATTCATAGGTTCAGCTAGGAACAAAGTCATTTAAGCGGGGGGGCGGTCTCCGTATACGCTGTGATCTGCGAAGACTTTGAGGGGATGGTTGTTGCTGAGGCACAGGGCTTATGGGGGACTGGCTGGGCAGTTCGGCTTGTTCCAGTTCCGATGTCGAAGGTGCCATCTCGGGGGTGTCTGGAATGGGAGGTTCATTGGAACGAACCAGTTGACGACGGTTCCGCCTGTATGTTGACTCCCCAACTTTCACCTCGTAGCTGCGAGGACCAACCTGGCCCATGCAGGTGCCTGGACTCCACGTTTTCTGTCCTGGAAGTCTCATACGCACGGTGTCGCCTTGGTGAATGGGCTGAAGCGGTTTGGTGTGCTTGTCGTAGTAAAAACGCTGTCGTTCCTTCTGGCCCACGAGAGCACGCATCTCCCCATGGTTGGAATATCGTGGCTGCAAAAGCGTACTAGCCACAGGAAGCAGTGTTTTACAGCGACGGCCCATTAGGCGCTGAGCGGGGCTTGTCCCAACTCCTTCTGTTGGCGTGTTTCGCCAGTCGAGCAGCGCTAGAAATTCTGACTGACCCGACTCGCGGCATTTGGTGAAGAGACGCTTCACTGTTTTGACTGCATTTTCCGCTTTCCCATTGGACTGAGGGTGGTAGGGCGAGGACGTGATATGCTGGAACATCCACGATTTCGCAACCACGGCAAATTCTGCGGACGCAAACTGAGGACCGTTATCAGTGACGAGAACGTCAGGGATGCCGTATCTTGCGAATGTAGCTTTCATTTCTTTGATGACACTGCGAGAGGTTACCGAGCTTAGACAGGCAACTTCCACGAAATTACTGTAGTAATCGACGATGACCAGCAGGGTGCGGTTGTCCAGCTCGCAAAGGTCGGCTGCGACCTTAGACCAGGGTCGGTCTGTAACCTCATGTTGTAGCAGTGGTTCTTTGGTCTGCTCTGGGCGGTGTGACAAACAAATGTCACACTTTGAAACGTATTCCCTCAACTCCGTTGCCATGCGAGGCCAGTAGAGGGCGTCGCGCGCTCTACGTATGCACCCTTCGATGCCGATATGTGAGCTGTGTATGGTTGCCATGAGTTCCTTGCGAAGACTGGCAGGTACCACGAGACATTCTCCCTTGAATACCAGCTCGTTTTGTGCGGTCAGGAGGTCTCTCATGTCGTAGTAGGGGTAGAGGGGTTCGGGAAGGTCTGATCTTTTCTCTGGCCATCCTTCCTTTATGGTTGTCCTTAGTTGCTGCAGGACTGGATCATCAGCTGAGGCGTGTTTGATTTGGTGCCATTGGGTGTCTGTGACAGGTAGAAAGGCTTTGTGGTCCACTCCCTCGAGTTCTCGGCTGAACTCACACGCGTTGACTTCTGGAAGGGACGCTCTACTTAATGTATCAGCTAGATACATCTGTGTACCCTTCTTGTATACCACTTGTAGACTGTATTTCTGCAGCCTCAAAAGCATTCGCTGAAGCCGTTTAGGTGCAGAATTGAGCGCCTTGGTGAAGATTGCTTCTAGCGGTTTGTGGTCGCTCTCCACTCGAATCACATCACGGCCGTATACATAGGCCTCGAAACGTTCGCACGCAAAAACGATCGCGAGCAGTTCCTTCTCGATCTGGGCATAACGTGTTTCTGCATCCGTCAAGGCTCGGGATGCGTATGCTACGGGCTGTCCATTCTGCAATATGGCTGCACCTAATCCGTTTTGAGAGGCATCACACTGAAGCGTTACTTCCTCTTCCAAGTTATAGTAACGTAAGACTGGGGTCGTAGCAACTGCTCTCTTCAAGGCTTCAAATGCTGTTTGTTGTGCTTCTCTCCAGACCCACTGGACATTAGCCTGAGTGAGATCTCTCAAAGGCTTGGTGATGTCAGAGAGATGTGGCAGGAATTTGCTGAGATATTGTGCAAGTCCCAGCAATCTTTGTACGCCAGCCTTGTCTGTTGGTGCGGGCATTTCACTGATTGCCCGTACTTTGGCTGGGTCGACACGTAGGCCCTCGTCTGTGGCGATGTGTCCAATGAATGGAACCTCTTTCTGCCGGAGATCTAGCTTGTCAGTGTTAAGCTTGACCTTTTGTGCTCTGCAACGTTCTAGGAAGCTTGTTAGAACTCGGTCATGGTCATCAGTAGCTTCTTCAATTGTGGCTCCACAGCCAACCACAATAAAATCATCCGCCACTACTTCAATTCCAGATAATCCCTCGACCAACTTGTGCATTTTCCTTTGGAATACCTCGGGCGCGGAGCTTATACCAAAGGGTAGGCGTCGCCAACGGTATCGTCCAAAAGGGGTGTTAAAGGTGGTCAAGTACGACGAGCTCTCGTCCAATGCCACGTGCCAAAATCCGTTGCGTACGTCCAGCTTTGTAAATACTTTGGCCCCGTGTAGCCTTGTGGCGATGTCTTCAATCGTAGGCAAGGGGTAGTGCTCACGCTGTATGGCCCGATTTAAGTCTCTTGGGTCGAGACATATGCGCAGTTTGCCGTTTTTCTTGGGTACGGTTACCATGGAGCTTATCCAGGCTGTGGGCGAGGTCACGGGTGTGATGATTTCCTGTTTCTCGAGATTGTCTAAAGCTTCTTGGACTTTCGCCCTAAGTGCCACCGGTACACGGCGAGGCGCATGTTGTACAGGGTCCATGGCGCTATCAATTCTAATGTGATATTCTCCGGCTAGTTTTCCGACTCCGTCGCTGAAAACTTCAGGGTATTTCTTGATTAGTGCTTCTTACGTGATAGGATCACGTGTCAATTTGCTAGTGTTCGTGTTTTCGAGAGCGTACACCGGCACATTTCCTGTTTGCGGTTTGTTTATTTCGTCACTGTCAAGGTACTTGACGATTTTCATGCCAATACAAGCTTTTCTTCCGAGGAGGGGTCTGATGGCATTGTTTTCAACGAGATTACAATCTAGTTTGCATTTGTAATCGTCACGCCACACTGGTATGCGAACTTGACCCACGACTGGCAACTTCGCGCCGCCGTATGCTGTGAGTTGAGTGTTCAAAGGTGTCACATGCTCAAGCGTATAGTCCTTTGTGGCTTTCTTGTATAACTCCACTGGAATCACGTTGCACTGCGCTCCCGTGTCTGGCTGAAAACGGAGATAGTTTCCGGATGACAGTTTAAGCGTTACCAGCTGAGAGTCATCCAGTTCAATCGCTGAGATATTTGTGGCATAGAACACTTCCGAATCGCTATCAGGGTTGTCGACAGCTCGGATAGATTTGCGGTGGTCGTTATCTTTGGTATCTTTTCTCTTGCTGCGACACTTAGCCGCAAAATGTGACAGCTTTCCACATTTCAGACAAGTCTTGAGATATGCTGGGCATAATTCTTTCTTTGTGTAATCGTGTTCGGTGCCGCAGTTCCCGCATTCCTTAGTGTTTGCGTGTTTACCGCCACAAGTTTTCCTTTTCTGTCGATTAGCTTCTGGGCTTTTCGTCTTGTTGCCTCTGTTCACGGCGTTCACGGTTTGTCCCTTGCTGTTTCCGACAATTTTCATTTGAGCCAGCATGCTCTCGGAGGCTCTGCAGATCTCGTCTGTTTTTTCAAGGGTCAACTTGGTCTCCCTCAATAATCTCTCTCTGACTTTACTGTCACGAATGCCAAACACTAGACGATCGCGAAGTATCTCCTCTGGTGTAATTTCTTCAAAATTACAGCTATCGGCAAGCTTTCGCAGGGCCGTGCGGTATTGGTCGTACGCTCTTGCATCCTACGGTTAAATTTAAATCTCTCGAAAGGAATATTCTTGCGTGGTTCGCAATATTCTCCAAATTTCTTTAATACTGGTTTAATCTTCTTGTCGTCTCCATCGTTTTCCCAGTCGTTAAAAGTTGAGTACACCTCGCGTGCCTCTTCGCCGCTGCCACCATGTAAGAACAAGGCGGTAGGCTTGTTGCTATTGAATTCGATTTATTGAGGTCTTAACTCAATAAGTGAATTACAGGGGACTGAACTTGGGATAGCGTGGATCATGCTAAGAAAACAAAAACTATTTCCGGTATGAAACGCTCACTGGTTGATTATCTATCTGTAGCAAACACGCGGTTGCGGTTTGGCGATAAGCAGTTTCATCACAATCACGTGGTATTTTGGCCGCGCGATTCAAATACCATTTTTGAGAGTAAAATAGCACGACTTTAAAGGCTTGTAAAATCGTCATTTTTAAGGCTACAGTTCTCAAACTTTGAAAACCTGTATTTTTAAAGGTAAACTTTAAAACTAAATGAAAACAATTTTCGGTTCATAGGCACTTTAAAAGAAACAAGTGGGGAAATGTTTCCTGAAGGAATTCAAGGCCTCATGCATAAAATCTGGTGAATCTGAACTAAAACAACTAAAAGCAATCTGAAAATAATGTACTATTGCTAGGTTGGTTATGCATCAACCCCTTCAGTAATATTATAATAATTTATTTTATAACCTTGACCAGAAAATAATTTTTGTCTTATCACAGAGCCACACTAATCACAGCTGTAAGTTCCTGAAGATCCTCTGTGTTCATCCTGAGTGTGGCTTGTTGGTTAAAAAAACTGAGCTTGCTGAGCACTTGGAAACGGATTGCAAGTGTAGACTAGAAAGCTGTGGATTCTGTAAAAGAAAAATCAGCCATAACAAGATGCAGGTACTAATAGTATATTTGACTGGAATATCAAAGTATGAGTGTCAAAGTTTAATATTTAATTTTTTTAGCAGTCTTGCAAGTGCAATGATTGTGTTAACTGGAGCATAAGTTTGGATGAATGGGAATTTGATTTTGGGTTTTTCTAAATTATTAAATTCATATAGATTGCTTGCATTTCATTCTCTTTCAAAACATATGTACATCTGTAATCTGTTGAAACACAAAAGAAGCACCAAGTAAGGAATTTGGTCAAGGGGAGACTGGGAGAGAAGAGAATGTGGAACCCAAAGGGCAACAGACTGCAGAAATTTATTGCTGAATCCATAATTTTTACGTTGTATGAAGATGTAACTTTCTCTCACACCACCGGTAGCCATACCAAGACGACTGCCGCAGCCTGACCTTTATTGTTAAAAATGTGTACAACTTACCAACAATACAAATTAATGGAATAACTACCAAAACTCGAGGTTCGTACATTCATACTACCATAGTACATACAAACTGAATGCTGAGGGTGGGTGGGTGGGAAGGTCAGTAACGGTGGATGCAACAAAAACAACTGCCAACCTTAAGGTCACATGACCTATACCCAGGCCCCCAGCGGTGTGTGAGAAAAACATTTTCCACTTATTTTGTTCACTCAGCCAGTGGAAATTTACCCTTAAGGCTAACACTTACAATTGAGAAAAATTATATCATCTGAAACTAACAAGCCTGAACTTCTAAACAAATAATTGTTGGGGGCATTGTGTATTTCCTGGAAGACTTTTATGGAATATATCTCACCAGATACTGTATGATGCACTTGATTGCATGCAATTAAATTTTTATAGAGTTTATTATTACAGTGTATACACCAGTACTTGGAACATTTTGATGTTACAGATGCCATTTCTCAGATAAAAATAAATTAAGCAAGTCCAGCCTCAAAGATCTACAGTACTATGCAAAAGTAATGATAGCGAAATTCGTCCTTTGTTCTCACGAATTTTCAAGGAAATTTCGAACGATATTTTGCCATCTTTCTTCGAAAATTGGGAAAACTTTTGAAGAAATGTTGCGTGGAAATCGAAAATTCGGAAGAGCTAACGAAACTTCGATGAAACGAAGTTTCGAACGAGCAAAATAGCGAAGAATTTTTGCATAAGCGAGAGGAAACATCGAGGAATTTTTGAGGAAACGAAAGGAACAAAAAAAATTGGAAATTTCGTGACGTACAGACAGTAAGATAAACATTACACACCCGAAGCCTACGCTGTGACATGCATGAACTGTATTCGTTTTCATTTTACCGCGCATATTTCTTTTGCTCTACAGTAGGAAAGTTTTTTGGGACATACATACATGTAGAGATAAACTTCACATCGACTAAAAACATCATTTTAGTTGAATGTGATTTAATCTGACAAAAGATCGTGACTTTCAAATCGGGCATCTTTGTCGACTCAAATACCACAAAACGCGGATAATTATGTAACAGTTTTAAATTTGGGTTCAAAACCAGGATGCGCATAAACATTGATGGGGATGTGGGGCACTTAATCTGGTAGATGTTATTAAAAAGGATACAAACAAAAAGCGCTGAAGCACTGTTCCTTCCACCACGTGCGACGACACAAGAAAGCAATCGTGAAGCGAACGGCCGACTGTGCGTTGTCAATTTTACCACCTGCAACGGCAAATTTATCCAGTGGACTTTCTGTTTCTGTTCTGGGTAAATGTTTTAATTCTCATATTAAAGTTTGCCAAACACGTTGGTAAGATGTGGAATCCTCCTCAGATAAACCGGAATAAAACAAACTGCGTGACATTTTGTTTACGATGTGAGCGATGGTATGGTGCCCAGACTTCTCTCTTGAACTACGGTTGCCATCTATTGTTGTTGTTATTATTGTTGTTGCCATCTATTAATTGTTGTTGAGATGAAACCTCGAGTGAACTGAATATATTACTGTAGCTTAAAGAGCTTTTAAGAGAATTTTTTTGTCAAAAATTCGATACCTTCCTCTCAAAAAATCGAATTCCTCTTCGAAAATTCGAGACTGACCTTCCGAAATTTCGAAATGCCGCTCGAAAATTCGTTCGAGTTGTATTTCGCCGACAAGGCCATAATTTCGAGCGTGTCAAAACAATAGCGGCTTCGAAAATTCGCGGAAGATTCGTTCAAGTTTCGTGTCCTTCGAAATTACGCTGTTTTTCGCTACTTTTTGCCGAATTCACTCTCATTACTTTTGCACAGTACTGTACATGTAGACTATTACCAACTATTACTTATTAATGAGTTAATTTATACTGGCATGGGTTAAAGGACTTAGTTTTTTACTTTGAGCACCATATTGGCCATATAAACAACATCACTATTTTCCAGTTTGTGAAGGGGCTTGACAATCTGCGAGCCAGCGAGCCATGCGAGGCAGACGTGCGAGGCACTCAGGTTAGCCTAAAAAACACTCCGGTTAGCCTAAAAAGCACTCCGGTTAGCCTAAATAGCACTCAGGTTAGCTTAAATAGCTCCCCGATTAGCTTAACAGTTGGCATTTATGTTGGGGGTTGTTCATGCATGCCTCGCAAGCCTCGCATGTTTTGTTCATGCCTCGCACGTCTGCCTCGCATGCCTCGCACGTTTGGCTCGCATGGCTCGTACAATTGGCTCGCTGGCTCCCTGGCTCGCACATTGGCCACACTCGTTTGTGAAGCCTCGTGCTGAACAAAGAGTAACTCGTCATAGTTCTAATAATGATGCAAATATTCCTTTTTGTAGCACAACACTCTTCCAAACTAGCTATTTTAATATTTATTGCCTGCCTTCCTCAGTACGTTCCTCTAACTTCTTCATTTAACCAATTTAAGTCCTCTTTTCTTAACTCCTATAATAATGCACTTACTAAATGCTTATGGTGTGGATAACTTTAACACCTGGAAGTCTATTTGCCCTAAATGCTGCTCTGTATGTGATATGCTGTGTCCTAAATGCTGCTGTTACTAATACTGATTGTTGTTACTAATAACGACAGTATATTTGTTGACCAGTGAAGGGGTGGGGTGGGTTAGATAATGTGTTCACTATCTGTTTAATTTTTTTAGATATTACTATTACTTTTTAACAATTATTCCCCTAAGGCAAAGTAAATGTTGGTGAATATTAGTCGAGGGAACATTCACCAGTATTTACCGAGCCTCAGGAGAATAATCGTTTTAGGATAATTACTCAGGTGATTATGAGAGAAAAACAAGAACGGTCTGAATAATGTCAATTTTGTTTGTTTGTTTCAAATTTTCACACATCAATGAACAGAGACATGCAGTCTGGTGATCACATGCTCAGTTGAAATCACATGCTCAATCAATAAACTGCACATACATCAAACAGTATCCTTTAACTGCCACTTCATTGAGACGAGGCATTGACTTTTTTGATTGAATGTTTGGTTTCTCTGGCCTATTTACTAAAATAGATGGAGATGAACCAGGCTGTTTGGTGTAAAACTCGAGCCGGGATCACAAGTGTTAGCACTTTATTGCACAATTTTTTGTTGACATGATGGCTTCGCTGTTTAATGGACGTTTATATATTGCCCTTGGAGATAAGCTGCTTCAGGTAGAAATTAAGTCCTTTATTGGCTTTACTAAACAAGTACATAGTTGATGCAGATGAAACTTTTTTGTTGTTAGGCGGTGACTTTAGATGGTGGTTGAGAGCTGCTAGAACTGATAACAAACTAAGTTTCAGATTATAAAAACTGTCGTCTTTTCCCCTCACTGAAACGTAAAACTTAGAGGGACATTTATTCATCTTGTTTACTTCCGTGCTTTCAAATTCTGTCTTAAATTCATTTTGTTTGTGAAATCACTCCGTTAAATAAAGAAAATCTCGCGCGAATTTAGCTTAAGCTTAACTTGTTGTCTTCATTTTAAGCCATCAGCGTCGACAACATGCAATTTACAAGGGTTTTTTTATTACAAAATTAGCAAAATTTTCATATCTTGCCTTAGAAAAGTGTCACCACGAACTTAGCTCAAAATTGCATTTCCTTTCATCCTATTTACTTCTTCCTCAGAAACATCAACAAATTGCTAATTAGCAGCCGTTTTGAAAATTAGTGCTCCTGCTATAATCACCGCGTGAGGTGATTATAGCAGGATATGATGCAATCATCGACCAATTAGATGAACAGAATCTCTATAATCACCTGTCTGAGTAATTATACTAATACTATATATTAGCTCTATTATATTTAAATTCAATTGGTGCATTTAATATAATGGAACCTAGCTCTGCTGTGCAGTCCCTCGCCTTTCTTGTTTTAATTTTACTTTGATTACTTTTTTTTATCTACTGTATTAACTTCATTTTATATGGGAATTAACTAGTGAAGGTGGAAGTTTGTAAATAAATAAATACTCAGTATAGAGTGCCAGGATTTAACTTAAAAGTAATCACTTGAGAATATAATTTGTATCATAATGGAACTCAGATTTCGCTCCACGAATAATGTTAATGATGTTGCGAGGCATAATTGTCATTCTAGTATTTAAAGGTTTGTGACATGTAAATAACATGGTTTGTGCATACAGTTAGTGTTGTTTTTTTTTTCATTCAGTTGCATCATGAGAGGGAGTGCCCAGCATATCCAGTGGAGTGTGAAAAATGCAGCAAAGATGGCATTCCTCGGGCAAAGGTAACACACCTGCAGCCATAGTTTAATAGTTGACACATTTTTTGTACTCAGTACCTATATTGTGTCTTTTGTGTGCTCAAAACAGTGGGCTTTGCTCTGGGCATTTGGCCATTCAGACTTTGCATCAAGATAAAGAAGAAGTAGGTAGTAATTATTTAATAATTACTATCTGCATTTGGCCCATTGGTAAAATTGGTCAATCTTGGTCAAGACAATGGTTAAATGGTACAGAGTGATGCTATGGGGAAGGTGGTTGAAGTGGGTCAGAACTGTTGCCCAAATTTTTTAATAATTAAAGTAACAAACTTGAGAGAGCACTGCAACAGTATCACAAAGGTAGTGGATTCTAATATTGTAATCCTGTCCAAGCCTGAATTATTTTCAGGCGTTCTTTTTGCAGCTGCTTAAGTTGCAAATTTGCTTAGTATACATGCATTACTGTGATGGTTCCCTATTTATTGGTTCTTTCATCCACAGTTCAAATAAATGGAATTCAAATGATATTATTTTAGTTTCAGAAAAAAAACTATTGAAGACTAATTCAGTTCAAATTTTAAGATACTAAAATTGTTTTGATTCAAGATACCTGCACTAAAAAAGATTTTTACTAGACATTGGCCGTTTTTATGTTAGAGACGTTAAAGTTGTCTAGACGCATTTAACGTCTGAGATGTTAAAGCCGTCTGGTTTAAAATCGGGGCGCATAAAAGTAGACCTAAGCTCAACTTCACTCCACTTTCTGCCCCGCGACTCCTTCAAGTTCTTCTTGGCCGCCATGTTCTTTAATCGCTAAGCCTCGATTTCAGGACTAAACGCTAACTCGTTCCAGTCGTCTGTGGACGAGTCAGGGCTAAATGCGTCCCAGTAAGGGCGTCCCGTTTTTATGCTAGGCGCATTTAACGTCTGAGACGTTTAAGTCGTCTGTCAAGTGCGTCTAAACGACGCACTTAACTAAAGACGTTAAAGTCGTCAAACGTTAAATGCGTCTGTCTTATTTACCGTTTTTATACTAGACGTTAAAGTCGTCTCGAGACGACTTTAACGTCTTAACGTCTCAGACGACTTTAACGTCTCTAGCATAAAAACGGCCATTCCAAGGCTGCTGATAGCACCTATTCCCGTTTCGCGTTGCCATAACCTCAGTTGCTGATTTCAGATCAGCTCTCTTCAGCAGTAATGACATGGCCGGGCACTGTGGTTGGGAATAACCTGAAGACTGAGAATTCTGTGATATTTTAAACCTCGGTTGGGCCAGCCTGAAGCTCCTAGAAGTTGTTTTTACCAAATATACTTATTCCTTTCCCTTACTCTTTAGTCACTTAATTTTAATCTTAGTCAGCTGCTTAGTGATAACTAATTGTGATTGATGCTTGATATTATGACTCCTTTTAACCTTGAACTTCTTGTTATATCCTTTCCAGTTGTGGGAGCATCAGGATCCAGTTGTGGGAGACTGTGATGGTGTATTGAGGCCATGTCCATTCTCACAGATTGGCTGTCCCCAAACTGAGGTACATCAGTTTTGAAGTTACAAGCTGCTTAAGCCTAATTTACTGATTATTAATCGGGGCGATTCGGTCTAAGTTGATGAAGAAAATGAGTGAGAGGAAGAAAATCGACCTGATTTATAAACATCTGTTGCAGAGCTACAGATGTTTTGAATGAGGTCGATTTTCACCCCTTTCTACACCAACAGGAAAAAAAATCGGCCAACAAATTATAATGGTAAATTGGTCCATGCGATAGAACCTACTAATCCGGCTGATAAATTATTGGTATGTGTAAATTGCTGAGAGAATTCGCAGAACCAGGCTACTTTATTTTATTTTCAAAAAAGAAAATGTACAGTTTATCAACAATAAATAAATGTTGTAAGATGAAAGCATACACATCATATAATTTATGACGGAACACTTTGTAGGAACCTATATACGAAGTACCCTTTGAAGACTTTCATATTTTTTTATCCATCCAGCAAGAAGAAATGCCTGTGGAGTGATACTAAGTTTAGTTTCTGTAATCCTCCAGTAGGCAGGTGACTAAAGAGATCCAGTCTGGAAGGATCCAAACGATTGTAAGGAATCGGAATAATCTCAGATAGACTGTAGACAAGACCAGAAACCTAAACTTTCGGAAAGAAAGGGCTTTGACTAGCCATATAAAAATTCAGCCAAAAAGGAACTCATAGGTGAAAGCAGCAAGTCAATGTATACTTGTAAGCTTTACTGCGCTACTTGTACATACTGATCTGATATTCGGGAGGGAGTCCTCTTTCCTTGTTCTCTTTGCCATATTATCTTTTTTTTTTCTCCTCTCTATTTGAATGCCTGGAAAAGGTTGGAGACCTCAACAGACTGTGCAGTCTATCAGTGACAGGCAACCGAAGAGAAACCAGTTCAGTTCATATTCTCAACGTTCTAGAAAGCACTAATTTCCCATGGAGAATAACCTTTCTTGTAAAACAACTGATCCAAGAAAATCGAATGAGAACCTATAAAGACCCTAACAAAAGGAGAAATCTTCAAAATAATTCATAAGCAAATTTGATAGGTACTGCTAAAGTATATTATATAGTTGGCTACAAGTTGAACTCGCACATGTTTTCTCTTGGTGAAAAAAATTGCTTAGGGGAGGGCGCTGTGTGAGCAAGAGTGAGCAAGAGAGGGCCACTGTACATCAACAAAACAAAACAAAAAATACTGAGACGAATTATTTCGGTGCAGAAACCATAATCCATTGTATGGAAAGAGGTTGCGGCGGTATATTTTACCACTTTACCTTGCGAACCTAAAACAGCCAATAGGCACATAGAAAGCCATATTTTTGGAGAAATTTGTCCCTAACGACATTCCAGGCGTACTCAATCGATAGAAATTAATATCGCAAATCAATCGATACGATCAATTTCAATCGATATCAATCACCGATTGATATCGATTGAAATCAGTAACCGATAACAATCGAACTCAGAAAAAATTTTATTATCGCTTGAGATAATTGACAATGGATAATAACAAGAGACTATGAGGTAAGAGAGCGAATCCCCCATACATGCCCCTCTTCCTATGAAAATGTTTTTCAATCTATTTTTGTTTGCGTTGCTATTTTAATGTCGACATCTTATTGGTCAGTTAGAGTGACGTCATTTAATTTTAAACTCAATGGCGGATTATAATTTCCCAAAATAGCATGGCCCGAACTAAAAAAAGATTGAAAATAATTATCATGGGGCACAGGGATTCGCTCTCTTACCTCATAGTCTCTTGATAATAATCGATAACAATCACTAATCCCAAGCCGAAGGTGTCCCTGGAGGAGTATTTTTTTCAATTGACTGAAATTATAAAAATACTGATTTCGCTTCGCTTCTTTATTTTGCTTCATATTTTTGGCGTTGCTACTTTGGGCGCAATTTCCTCTTCTTTGAACCGCGCTGGAGCTTAACCTCGACAAACATACCAAATTATTTCTGTTCTTGCTCTTGTTGTTTTAGAATCAGCTTGTTGATATTTGCATTGCATATCCACGACTAAGTGACTCAATAAAACCATAGAAAATGCATCGTGTCAATCTTTAACCAATCTCGTACCGAGAGTCCTCAGGCTCTTTGGCCAGCGGTTAGTCGCCAAGAGAGACTCTGGGGACATCGAATTTTATTACCGCAGGATTTCTGCGGTAAAACAATGGAAACCGTTACGGAACAGCCAATCAAAAAATTTGAATTTTTTCGATGTCCCCAGAGTCTCTCCTGCGCCCACCCGCTGACCAAAAAGCCTGGGGACTCTAGGTACGAGATTGATCTTTAACTTGTAGAAATTGACAAAAATAATTTCCCATAAAAATCGATGGTAATCATTAACAATCGATAAACCAATCCTTATCGATTTCTCACTCACAACTTTTTTTCTTTATCGATTTCTGTCAAGTGGTATCCGAATCGGAAATCGGTATTGATTGTTATCGATTATCGGTTTATCGATTGACTACGCCTAACAACATTTTGTATGCTAGGAACTCTTCTGTGCGATTTTATGCGTTTTTCCGTACCCTACGAACTATGGGTAAATGTGCCATTCGCCATCTTTTTCTGTACGGTGGATTATACAAACACAGAGCTTCATAGTTTCCTTTAGGTCTCCTCGCCATTGTTACATCTATTTTTTTTCTATTTTTTTTTGTTTACATTGTATTTGTGGTGTGGCAAAATAAATATAATAATATAGAATAAGCAGTTGACTCTACTTTATTTATGCCAAAATATAACTAAAATCATGACCTAATGGTACATTACGTTAGGTATTTTATAGAGCGTTTTCATTCACGTGACTACCGGCCGTATTGGTTTCCTGAGACAAAAGAAAGTATTTGCATAAAAATAGAGTTAAATTTCCCAGAGGTTTAGTTTGGGACACCAACATGGCCGCCATTTCTTTGTTTTGGGACACCAACATGACCACCGTGACGTCATGTGAAAACACTCAATAGTGACACTTGTCTATGATCTTATCGTGGTCTCCGTTGGACAGGGGCAAGTACGATATTGTCAAATTATTGCTAAATTTCCGTCACGCTTACTGGATCATAGATTCCTTGCACGAAACATTTTTAATAAGTGTTGATATCTCTAGAGCAGGGAAATAAGTGAAATACCATCACAGGTATGTACGCAACCAAGGGAGTTGTGAAAAGAAGGAGGCTTGCACGGGACTCGAGCCCATAACCTCTGTAGTTAAGGCATAGGTATGACAATTAGGAAACAGTTTCAATTCCCTCGGTCATGCTCACTCCATTACATTCTTAGGGCCTTCTTACGAATCCACATTGCACGCCCAATAGTTTGCTGTTAATTACGTGTAAAATAAGATTGTAGTATTCTTAGATCTTGTGGGAAAACCTCTGGAACTTGGCGTGCGTTTCTCAATCTACCGAATAGATTTCAGGCCAGAAAAACTATTTTACGTGCACAAAATTCATCACCAAAACTTCTTTTTTTATTATTATTATTATTATTATTATTATTATTATTTTGAAATACAAACACTTTTAAGATTTTCCAAGATTTAGCAACAAATTGAGTTGTTTGTGCTAAAAATAACCGGCAATCTTTAGCGATAAGAAAAATACCTTTCGGGCCCGAGAGCTCTTCAGGATCTTTGAGTTAACCATTACCAATCTGATGTGAAATACCGTGTGACATAGCCTTTTTTTGATCTGCTTTTTTTTTTTTTATCACTTCAAAGTTAACTCCAGTCTCGCATGGGCTATTGCCCGAAGTCAAGCTATGGACCGAAGTTTGAACTCCGCGTACGACAGGTGTTTGGTAAGCGGAGGAACGACTGTATTTATCTTTCAAGAATTAATGAAGAATTCTATTTTTTTTTTCACCAAAGGGTGGCCCACCACCAGTACATGTTAGAGAAGAGGATAAAAGGCTGAAAACGCGGCAACTTGCCAGTGAAAGACAGGACCACGAACGACTACCAGAGCAATGGCAGGCTAAACAACAACTTGCGGCCTTCAAACATCGCATTGACGATGAGAAACGTGACCGTGAAAGGGCGCTTGAAAACGAGAAACGTGACCGTGAAAGGGCGCTTGAAAACGAGAAACGTGACCGTGAACAACAGGTTATTCTTCTATTTTATTAAGGTGGAGAGTACATTTTATGATTTGTGGGACAGGGTTAAGGCGTTAACTCACTAAAGAAGTTACCATCTGATATTCTTAACTTAATATTCGCCTTCCTTAGACCCTCGCCTACGGAAAATAACTTCGCTCAGAAATGAGCAATCACTCCAAAATGGCAATCTGAAATGAATGTCCACTGACACAATTAAATTTTAAAGGTCAGGAGACCGAGTGGAAGGGAAATTGGATTAATAAACAGTGACGATAGTTTCGTCTAAAATCATCCTATCTGAGTCAATTATTTTTTATGCCGAAACCAAGGCTGCTAAAAGAAAATGCTACTCTTTTGTACTCTTTTGATGTGATAAAAAGATACAGGTTAACAAATCAGACGGTAAGATGACAATTTTATGATGACGATGAAATGCTGCTTTTTGCTGGAATCTAGCCTGCTCGAATACTCAAACCTATGTTTCCCATCGCGTATGTAACAACCGGCATCAATTTTTATTGACATATTTGTCAACTTTAGGCATTTGTGTCACAAAAGTGTTGACTCAACCCAACACGAGCTTTCTTTATTGATCCTTTCTTTTAGTTGGAGGCCCAGAGGAATAGGTGTGAATCACACCACGAGGAGTGCTTTGCTGAACGTCAGCGTGCTGTTGATGATGGAGAAGTGCAAAATATCCTCATAGTGAACCAACTGGAAAACCTGCAAGAGCGGGTGAGTCGGTTAGAAGGTGGTCGTCACGATTCAAACATGTAGACTCATGGAACTCTTCAGCCTGATCGGCAAGCCTGAAAGCTCAAAAGGGCTTTCCAGTCCACACCATGCCGAAAAGAAATCTGTGTCTTGGTACATGCTAGACTTTGACGTGGAGTCAATACAGTGTTGGTTGAGTTCGTAAGACATATACATGTACACTAAAACCTAGAAATTCAGACGTGTTTGATCGCTCGCTCAGAAATGAGCAATCACTTCAAATTGGCGATCTGGAGTGCAACTTCGCTGACACAATTAAATTTAAAAGTGGACCGAGTGGAAGGGAAATTGGATTAATAAACAGTGACGATAGTTTCGTCTATAAAAATTCTCATCTGAGTCAATTAGTTTTTAGGCTGAAATCAAGGCTGCTAAAAGAAGATGCTACTCTTTTGTACTCTTTTGATGTGATATAAAGATACGGGATAACTCGATATACGCCCAGCTAAAAGCAAAAACCAATTATTTTATAACATAGTGAAAATAAAGTAAACGATTCCTGAAAAAACAGGTTTTGTTCCTGCTTAATTTCAAAATTCTCTGTAAAAAAAAAAGGTGAAAGTGTTTCTCATATCAGTTTAATCTTAACTTTTCATTAAACTTCGACAAGCTCTTATAAATATACATTTTTATGGTGTTGTCTCTCTCAAGAGTAAAAGGTTTTTTTTAACATAGCGCGCTCATGCTTCCCCCATCTGACTTGCACACGTCATCGGATGGACGCACGGCCGTGCGTATGACCATGATGACGCCAATAGGAATTAGAATGGGATGTACGCGCGCTATGTTATAAAACCCCATGTTTCCCATCGCGTATGTAGCAATCGGCATCAATTTTTATTGACATATTTGTCATTTTAAACGGTTGTCACAAAAGTGTTGACTCAACCAAACACGAGCTTTCTTTATTGATCCTTTCTTTTAGCTGGAGGCCCAGAGGAATAGGTGTGAATCACACCACGAGGAGTGCTTTGCTGAATGTCAGCGTGCTGTTGATGATGGAGAAGTGCAACATATCCTCATACTGAACCTCATGGAAAACCTGCAAAGCAGCATCGCTGATTTGCAAGAGCGGGTGAGTCGGTTAGAAGGTCGTCGTCACGATTCAAACAAAAATGTAGACTCATGGAAGTCTTCAGGCTTTATCGGCAAGCCTGAAAGCTCAAAAGGGCTTTCCAGTCCACCACCATGCCGAAAAGAAGTCTGTGTCTTTGTACATGCTAGACTTTGACGTGGAGTCAAAGCAGTTGAGTTCGTAAGACATATACATGTACACTAAAACCTAGAAATTCGGACGTGTTTGATCGCTCGCTCAGAAATGAGCAATCACTTCAAATTGGAGTGGAACTCCGCTGACACAATTAAATTTAAAAGGGGACCGAGTGGAAGGGAAATTGGATTAATAAATAGTGACGATTGTTAGATGATAAAAATTGACATTTATGAAAAATATTTACAACGCAATTATTTGGGGTTAAAATAGTTAAAGGAATTTTATTTGGTGTTTGGACTTATTACAAATTATATTTCGGTTTGGTTTTGGGAATATCACAGAAAAATACCAGTTGACTCATTTCCTTCGTTACGCAGTTCTCCAGAGATAATACCTTGTAGTTCGATTTAGTTGTCCTTAATTTGTGATTAACATATGAATTCTCCTGTCATGAATTCGGTATTAGAAGCTGTACGTTTCCGTAGAAACACTTGCAATAGCAAAGTTATGTTTAATTAAGTTCTTCTAAATGATAACACCTTGTTTACCGTACTTTTTTATAAGTTTTTCCTCAACTTGACCTTTCAACGGTTTATTCCAGGAAATTGTTATTGTTCTTATTTTTAGTCATTTTTAGTAGATTTCCTTGGGTTCCTTACCGAATTCATGGTAGTTGATATCTAAATAACAATATCTGTAATTTTGAGGTGTTTTTGAAAGTAATCCTAAGTTAATCCTAAGGTGATTATGAAGTTAACTATTCATGGTTGTAATCCAGCTATCAAGCACGTACTGAATATGTAATTTGAACTCTAGGTTTTGTTTACCACGTACTCATTTAATTTATGGAAACGGGTAACCAATCACTTTCGATGAAGAAGGCTAACACCTTCAACGTATCGACTTCTTGTACAATTTTTAAACAACAACTTTTACTGTTTTTCAGATTATCTTTGTGAAACCTTATTGTATAAGCCTGAACCTTGTGATTTTTATATTGCTTTCCCTGGTTCGTATTGACTGGACAACCCAAGCTTCATGGTGATATCTTACTGGAAAAATGTCTTTAGCTCAGCTAACAGATCGAAGGCACGGATGCAAATAAGTTCCTTGCAGCCAATCACAGTAGGCTTGCGTAAGATTTAATTTGTGTTGAGCAGGTGGTTGTCGAGTCAGTATAAAAAATGGGTGCTATCTAGTTTTAGTAGAGAAGTGATTGTTGAGCAGAGTAAGCTGAACTCTTGCCAGAGTAATAAAGAAGAGCAACTGAAAAAGCTGTTGGATCTTTGTTGAAGCGAACCCAGCTAATTCCCCAGAGGTTCTTTCAACACGATAGTCATCTGAGTCAATATTTTTTATGCCTAAACCAAGGCTGCTAAGAGAAGATGCTACTCTTTTTTTGATGTGATACAAAGATACAGGATAACGTTAACCATTCAGATGGTAAGATGACAATTTTATTCAAATGTCGATGAAATGCTGCTTTTTGCTGGAAACTAGTCAGCTCGATTGTTCGTTAAGAGTTGGTTCATGCTTAGCGTGCGTATATCGAGTTATGGATGCACGCGGGAAGTTTGGAGAGCACAAGAAAAGTGTAAGAGTTGCTCGAGGCGTAGCCGAGAACAACTCTAGCTTCTCGAGTGCTCTCCAAACTTCCCAAGTGCATCCGGCATAACTCGATATACGCACAGCTAAAAGCATGAACCAATTCTTTTATAACATAGTGAAAATAAAGTAAACGATTTCTGGAAAACAGGTTTTGTTCCTGCTCAATTTGAAAATTCTCTGTACAAAAAAAAGGTGAAAGTGTTTCTCATATCGGTTTAAAGGGACAGTATCACGCTGTTTTTAGTAACACATTGAAAATCAAAAAGACGCTATTTGGTTGATAGCAGCCAAGATATAATGACAAAATTCCATTAAAAGTCTATCAGAATGCAAAGAAACTATCCACGGATATTTTCGCCGGCAGTTGGCCAAGATAGAGAGTGGTTCAAATTTGAAAACGTCTGCCAGACGTTTTCAAATTTCGTCGTCGTAACGCACTAAAAATTGCTGGTTGTACTATATTTTTGTTCAACCTTTCGTCTCAGAATCACTATTAATATTTCCTTAAATTATCGATTTAGAAATTAATTAACACAGTTTTCAAAGTTTAAATTTTGTGAATTTTGGCCAAAAATCATGATATCTCCCATGATACTGCCCTTTAATCTTAACGTTTCATTAAACTTCGACGAGCTCTTACAAATACACATTTTTATGGTGTTGTCTCTCTTTAAAAGTTTTTTAACATAGCGCGCGCCTGCTTCCCCCATCTGACTTGCACACGTCATCAGATGGACGCGCGGCCGTGCTTATGTTGAGAAATGTACCATGATGACGCCAATAGGAATTAGAATAGGATGTACGCGCGCTATGTTATAAAGCCTCATGGTTCCCATCGCGTATTACCCTGCGAGCAGAGGCCCTTCGATCTTCTTAGATAAGTCGGGAAGAGCAAGGGACTCCCTTCCTCTTCCCGACTTATCTAAGAAGATCGAAGGGCCTCTGCTCGCAGGGTAATCGCGTATGTAACAACTGACATTAATATTTATTGACATATTTGTCAATTTAAACGGTTGTGTCACAAAAGTGTGGACTCAACCCAACACGAGCTTTCTTTATTGATCCTTTCTTTTAGTTGGAGGCCCAGAGGAATAGGTGTGAATCACACCACAAGGAGTGCTTTGCTGAACGTCAGCGTGCTGTTGATGATGGAGAAGTGCAAAATATCCTCATAGTGAACCAACTGGAAAACCTGCGAGAGCGGGTGAGTCGGTTAGAAGGTCGTCGTCACAATTCAAACATGTAGACTCATGGATGTCTTCAGACCTGATCGGCAAGCCTGAAAGCTCAAAAGGGCTTTCCAGTCCACACCATGCCGAAAAGACGTCTGTGTCTTGGTACATGCTAGACTTTGACGTGGAGTCAAAACAGTGTTGGTTGAGTTCGTAAGACATATACATGTACACTAAAAACCTAAAAATTCAGACGTGTTTGATCGCTCGCTCAGAAATGAGCAATCACTTCAAATTGGCAATCTGGAGTGAAACTCCGCTGACACAATTACATTTTAAAGGAGACCGAGTGGAAGGGAAATTGGATTAATAAACAGTGACGATAGTTTCTTTTTGAATCATCTCACCTGAGTCAATATTTTTTATGCCGAAACCAAGGCTGCTAAAAGAAGATGCTACTCTTTTGTACTCTTTTGATGTGATACAAAGATACAGTATAACAAATCAGACGGTAAGATGACAATTTTATTCAAATGTCGATGAAATGTTGCTTTTTGCTGGAAACTAGTCAGCTCGATTGCTCGTTAAGAATTGGTTCATGCTAAGCGTGCGTATATCGAGTTATGGATGCACGCGGGAAGTTTGGAGAGTACGAGAGAAGTGTAAAAGTTGCTCGAGGCGTAGCCGAGGGAACTCTAGCTTCTTGAGTGCTCTCCAAACTTTCCAAGTGCATCCATAACCCGATATACGCACAGCTAAAAGCATGAACCAATTCTTTTATAACATAGTGAAAATAAAGTGAACGATTCCTGGAAAACAGGTTTTGTTCCTGCTTAATTTCAAAATTCTCTGTACAAAAAAAAAAGGTGAAAGTGTTTCTCATATCGGTTTAATCTCAACGTTTCATTAAACTTCGACAAGCTCTTATAAATACACATTTTTATGGTGTTGTCTCTCTATAAAAGTTTTTTAACATAGCGCGCGCATGCTTCCCCCATCTGGCTTGCACACGTCATCAGATGGGCGCACGGCCGTGCGTATGTTGAGAAATGTACCTTGATGACGCCAATAGGAATTAGAATGGGATGCATGCGCGCTATGTTATAAAACCCCATGTTTCCCATCGCGTATGTAGCAATCGGCATCAATTTTTATTGACATATTTGTCAATGTAAACGGTTGTGTCACAAAAGTGTTGACTCAAACCAACACTAGCTTTCTTTATTGATCCTTTCTTTTAGCTGGAGGCCCAGAGGAATAGGTGTGAATCACACCACGAGGAGTGCTTTGCTGAACGTCAGCGTGCTGTTGATGATGGAGAATTGCAAAATATCCCCATACTGAACCTCATGGAAAACCTGCAAAGCAGCATCGCTGATTTGCAAGAGCGGGTGAGTCGGTTAGAAGGTCGTCGTCACGATTCAAACATGTAGACTCATGGAAGTCTTCAGGCCTGATCGGCACGCCTGAATGCTCTAAAGGGCTTTCCAATCCACCACCATGCCAAAAAAAAAAAAAGTCTGTGTCTTGGCACATGCTAGACTTTGACGTGGAGTCAAAGCAGGGCTGGTTGAGTTCGTAAGACATATACATTTACACTAAAGCCTAAAAATTCGGACGTGTTTGATTTCAGTTGAAAACTTGTACGAAAACGGGGCCATCCAAAACTTTATACAAGCGGTCCGAAAGTTTTAGTATCCGAAAATGTGACAGTGTTAAGCAATGACAATTCATTTTTTCATTGTAAGACTCCTTGGAAAAAATATATTTTTTTTTAATAGGCACGTGAATTATACTGAGGCCACCAGTTGAGCTGAGGGCCGAAAACAGTTGTATTCGGTACATTTCGGTATACAGTGTATACATTTGTGAAGCTGAATGGTGCAGTGTCCTTTTCGTCGGGTTGGAGTACTCTTTTAACCGTCCGAATTTTTTAGGTTTTCGGTTGGCTGCGTGATATTACGAATTTTTAATGAAGGTGGCGTGATGAAGAGTTTTATACTTTTACAAAATTGAGGCTTTTTATTCAAGTAGTTTAATGTCATCACAATCTTATGCTGAAACTAGCGGCATAAGATATTTTGAGCTGGCCTCTCATATTTGTAACAGAGGGATATGATGAGAAGTGTGATACTTTTACTAAATATACGCTTACTCTTTTTTAAAGAACCTTCAGTTTAAAAATCATTCTCGCTGCTGACATTGTGTATCGTAATCTGTAGTTTCCCGTTAATTCAGCCTCTCAGGCGTTTAACTTGTTGTTTAGTTGTACACAGGAAAGTATTTAACCCTTTTAGTTCCAAGCTCAAATATCGCAAAGAAAGTTCTGCTAACTTAAGAGTCATACATTTGTTTTGACATACGTTTTGAGATTTTGATGGTACGTCAATACAAACCTCATTCTCACTAGCTGTCTAATTTGCAATGTATTCATGACATTGTTAGGAGACTGAACTTAGTTGCTCAATTGTTGAGCGGTGCGAACTCTTAGGGTTAAAGCAGTTCCTGATCTCCAGTACTGTGGACATTTATGTAGGTTATGTGCTTGAAGTGAAAGGACGAGATTGAGCTAGGGAAGTGTTAATCGCTTCTGCTCTGTCACGATTTGAAAAGTAAGAACGGAAATTAAGAGCGAGGCAATACATCGTTTTAAATGAAAGCGCCAAGAAACGTGTGTAAACTGTGGTATTTGTGTCACAGTAATCCTGGTGACATACATGGTCAAACCATGGAATAATTTAATGACGGTTCCGTATATCTGCGGATTCGGAGAAGTACAAGTGTTAGATGATAAAATTGTCAATGATGAAAAATATTTGCAACGCAATTATTTGGGATTAAAATAGTTAAAGGAATTTGGACTTATTACAAATTATATTTCGGTTTGGGGAATATCACAGAAAAAGACCAGTTGACTCATTTTCTTCGTTACGCAGCTCTCCAGAGATAATACCTTGTGGTTCGACTTAGTTGTTCTTAATGTGTGATTGATGTATAAATTCTCCTGTCATGAATTCGGTTTGAGCTGCTGTGCGTTTCCGGGGAAACACTTGTGATCGTAAAAATATTTTCAATTAAGTTTCCTACAAATGATAACACCTTGTTTACCTTACTTTTTATAAGTTTTTCCTCAACTTTACCTTTCGACGGTTTATTCCAGGAAATTGTTACTGCTCTTATTTTTAGTCATTTTTAGTAGATTTTCTTGGGTTCTTTTACCGAATTCATGGTAGTTGATGTTCATTTTAAAGATGAAGTTATCTAAATAATAATGTCCGTAATATAAGGTATTTTTGAAAGTAAATGCTATGATCTTAGGGTGATTGTGAAGATAAATATCCATTGTTGTAATTCTGCTATCAGCCACGTATTAAATATATAATTCGAGCTCAGTTTAGAATTTGTTGGCCATGTACGTATTTAATTTATGGAAACTTTTAACCAATCACTTTCGATGAAGAAGGCTAACACCTTCAGCGAATCGACTACTTGTATAATTTTTCGACAACAGCTTTTAGTGTTTTTCAGATTTTCTTTGTGAAACCTTACTGTATAAGCCAAGCCTTTGCAATTTTTATATTGGTCTCCTTGTTTTGTATTGACTGGACAACCCAAGCTTCATGGTGATATCTTACTAGAAAAATGTCTTTGACTTGGCTGATAGATCGAAGGCACGGATGCAACTAAGTTCCTTGTAGCCAATCACAGTAGGCTTACGTAAGATTTAGTTTGCGTTAAGCTTATGGTTGTCGAGTCAGTATAAAAATGAGTGCTTTCTAGTTTAGCGCAGAATTGAGTGTAAAACAGTAGTGAGCTCACTTCGTACAAGTCCAATAAAGTTTAAGAAGAGTCACTGAAGAAGACGTTTCTCCATTTGTTGAAGTGAACCACCTAATTCCCCGTAATAGGTTCTTTCAACACAAGGTGTTTCGAAACAAAATGTTAATGTATGGCAGATGGGAGGAGTTTTGCAAATAGCAATGTCGTTCAATACCTCTTGAGGGATGCGAGTATTCAAAGGTCTTTTTGCTTTTTAAACCAGCGCCTAATTCACCGTTTCGATGAAAAATTTTCACTACACGCAACTTTTTTGCAAAAAATTGGATCTCAAAAGAAAAAAAATCATTCTTTGATTTTCACAACACAAAATTTTTCAGATTAGCAAAACGTCGTGCCGTGAGATTCCCTCCTTTAGAAAATCACGGATGGGTTAAACTGTCGTGGCCGGAAAATTTCCTGCGATAAGATAGTTTAGGATAAGGTGGTTGCAGGATCATCTACTAGAATGAGGGTGGAACTGGATTCGCTGAAAGTATTTTAACCTTGGAGTTATGAGTCAGGAACTTGACCGTAGAAGTAAATTGAATAACACATGTTCAAAATATTTTATGGTCGTGTTCTTTTTTTGCACTTAAAGTAATTCCCCATTTCGATTTGAGCTGTCTAGGAAACATGAAATTGATATTTGTCCTAATAAGGTTTCAGAAAATGTGGTCGATATTCACAGACAAAAGAAAGCATCAAGGTACTGGTTACCGATCAGCAAATCGTCTACGCCCCGTTAGTGCAACGAATGGTAAACCTGACAGAGCCAAAACGTTGCAGTGCACCGTAATACTAACTCATTTCTAGTTGTAAGAGGGTCCTGAGGGTGAGAGGAGGGGGGGGGGGGGGGGGGGGGCTACAATTCCCAGTGCCAAATTCGGAACAAAAAGCTTTGAGCAAAGTTTTCTGTCTTTAAATTTTTATATACCCTCATTAAACCATCTAATCAAGGTCAAATTCAAAATCAGAAAAACGAACATCTGGGGTTTCGGTTAAATTGTGCACCTGCTCTTGAAGAAAATCGATTTACTAGCAAGGAACTGCCTATTTCCAGGGGCGCTAAATGGAACGACCTATGTGCAAATTTTAATCATATGATAGAGAGTGTTGATCATAGAGTTGACATTTATTATGTTTTCTGTGCGTGAAAAAATCTACCGAATATTTTATTTTTTGTTTTTATTTGTTGCAGCAGATACGAACGTATTTTCTACCGAAATTCACCTGTTGCATTGCGCTTGCCATATACCGTACTGAAAAACTGACCAACTCACTCGCTTTGACGTGAGTGTATATAATGGGCGACAATAGTGCAGAAATAATTCTGGCCTTTGATACAAACCCAAAACTACTCAATTTTCCTGAGAAACTGAAAACAGCAAGTGGCAAATTAGGATAAACATGGTCACGCTCCTGCACCATCTCAGTTCAGGTTGCCTGTAGACTGCGAGCAGTTTCACTTTTTCCCTCAGATAACGCGCGCAAAGCGAGGGTAAAATTATGCAAATTAAAAAACGAGTAGAAAGAGACTGCTCGCAGTCTGGGTTGCCTGTCAAGCAGTTTTTATACCTTAGAGAAACGAGGATGTTACTTCTTCACTCTAAATGGGGTGCTAGTCCATCGCAGGATTACCCCTAGCAGTACGTCGAAGGTTACCATTAATGTTGTACACCAGGGCGAAGAGAGAAAATTTGTCTAAGGGTCTGTTTATATGGAGAAAAAAGTTGTTCCGAGCTACTCTGGGCGAGAAATTCCCTTGCAAAACAATACGAACTCTTTCAGTTCATGAGAAACACAAAGTCAGCAAGGTAGTGGAGTCACCCTTTTCGAAGGTAGGTGACTTGGGTAACCACAACATATAAGCACTTTGGCTCGGCTAACCAGGCCAATTCTTTGTATGTTACGTATTACGTTAAGTCTGTTTTAGCTTTAAAAACGAGTATTGTGGCTGAAATTATTAGTCAAGAGGATAAATTTTAATTAAGAGTGGGAACACTAGAGGGATATTGAAGTTATGAATAATTAAGTAGGGCAAATGAATAATTTACTAGGGTGAGCTTTGAGTCAACTGGAAAAACATATAAGAGGGTGACCCGCCTAACCAAGTAAACAGCACGACGATGTACAGTCCACCTTAGCTTCAAATCAGCGGCCCTCCGATCTTGCAACGAGAAGTTCAATCCAAGTACTAGAGACTTGGAGAGAGTGCATTGAAAAAAGATGAGTCCTATTACAAGTTTCTAAGTTATTTAGTCCGTTCTAATCCTAGTGACCAAATCCCATCTCCAACGTGTCAAATCCCATTTTCAGTCCCCAGAGCGAAAAAGTTGAATCCCAGTTTCCGTTTCACCTGCCCTGGACACTCACTTCTAGCGAATGATTTTGACGGTGTGGTGAAACGTCGCGCACGTCGCAGCAGTACTGCCACCACCCAACTATATGAATCCTGGGATATGCGATAGGCCCTCCTTTAAGTAAACACTGAAATCTCAAATATACGGTCAAACCTATATCAAGCGCCGGACTCCTTTCACTAACGGACACCAAGCAAGGAAAGTACCAAAAGTTTGTTTCCATGTTTGCTGTAAAAAGTAACTACCTGTTTTAAGCGGCGCTGACTCTTAAAGGTACCTAAAGTGATTTTCTCGTTTGTCATAAACCTTAAGTAAACGAACGGTTTATAATGAAATCATCGCCAATAGAATTAATTATACACCTCTGAACCTTCCTGGAAGGATCCGAGCTGTGGATTACTTCTGGACAATCCAAGCAAGAAAAAGAAAGAACCTTCTTTCGGTCACGATAGTAATTCCGAATCAGCAGAGCCAATTAAAAAGGAAACGTTGTATTGTAAGTTGGAAGCCATAGCATGATCTTGGCATTAACGGGAACTGGAACTGGAGTAACGAAATCCGTGTATCTCATTCTAATCAGACCCATACTAGGACAAACCATCGTCACACGGTACCGTAGGACAGCTGTCTCAATGCAGTTTGCTTGTGTAAAGCTAACTGCTATCATTTGATTCTGTGAACTTTGCGGCATGCAGGTATTAGAATGCATCTACAGTACATGCAGGTATAATAATCAGTATTAGTATAAATCTACTAGTGTTCTATCACGAACGCCGTTCTCTGATTGGCTACGCTACTCGCTATCTATTCTGTGATAGATAGTGAGTAGCGGTTTTCAACAAAATGGCGGCCGCTTCCTCGCGTTTTCGAAGTGTCTGCGATAAGGAAATAGATAATTTACTTGTTTAGTTTTGAACGACTAGTAGATTTATACTAAAACAATTAGATTATTCGCTCTCGATTTCTATCGCGTGATAGCTGATTCGGGCTGCGCCCTCATCAGCTATCACGCGATAGAAATCTCGAGCTCATAATCTAATTGTTAATTATAATGTATCTGCTCTACAGTAAATTTACATGAGGCACCGGTTGTTCAAAGAGCCGCTATCCACTGGACTAAGTTATACGCTCTTCGAACAACCGGGGCCAGGTCTGGAAACATCGAGATTCGAGGTGCAACCTGAAAACAAATTGTTTGCCACGGGACCAGTGATTATTAAGTGTATGATTCAGTCACCATAACATGGCCTTCATCTGGATGTTCTTGTAAAATGAAATCATCAGTGTCTAGCAAAATTTCCGTTTGTTTTGGAAAACCGAGTTATTCTACTCGCACAGGTTGGATATTGGGATGATAATACTATTTGTAGCAAAATCTCTGCTGTGTCTCGTTAGCTATCTATCATCTCATATCCAACACGCAATGATCGACAGTATATAAGCAGTAGGTCTTAATTAGCTTGCTGATTTCATTTGGCAAGTTAAAAAGAAATCCATTGAGTGGCTGCTATTTTCCGGCTACGGCAATGACCGCTAAGCCAATCCAAACTCTGGTTTGAATTACCCATAAAGTACGACCGGTCTCTCTTTTACTCGAGAAAGAACGCAAGCATTCTCGAGCCCAGAGCCGCTCGGCTTTGACTACGTCATAAGGACGGCGCAAGATATTCGAGGGGCGAGTCGCGCGCGCAACTCGCCCCTCGAATATCGTGCTCGCTCAGTTTTTTTTTTTGCGTTTTTCTCCGCGGTTTCTCGAGCAAAAGGGACTGCTCGCAGTCTAAATTATCCAATGATCCTGTTTTAAAGATGTAAGGTTTTACTCACTTTGTGGACACATGACAAAACACGGTTTTCCTGTTTTAGCTCTATGTGCTCTCTAAACGAAGATGGCCTCAGAACCGTATAAAGATTGACGTACCAAACCATTCTACCACTATCCAGCTGAAACTGCTTCTGTTCGTAGAAGTGGTCCTTGAAAGGTTATAAAGTCAAAAAAAAAAAAAAAAGGTGCGCCTTAATTTTGTTGAGAGTTTTCCCTAGGCCTTGGTTTTCCTCTCTCCACAACAACAACAACAACAACAATTTATTAATACTTATGCTTTGGTTACAGTAGTTTTTTTTAAAAAAAATTAATTTCATTTAAAGGGGAATTATCGTGGGATTTTGGACGATAAAATAAGACCTTCAATCAGCTGCCAAATAATTCTAGAATGACGAGAGGAAAGAAATCAACTCAATTCTTGAAAGGAACAACTCATGATCTGTTCTAGCACATTTTGGCAACAAAAATGCGAGAACTTGAAAAACATTAGTCTAACATTTTTCAAGTTTCAATCCATATCGGCCTACTCTGTCTCTGGCCAGAGGCACTAATTGATAGTTTTATTGCACTGGGGTATTAATTTAAAACAAATTAACATGGCAATTATTTCGTGGTTTCTGGAAAGCCATTAGTGGATGGAATCAATTAAGTTGTATTGTATTGTATTGTATTGTACTCTTGTACAGACAAGCATTTCGCGTTTTGAAATGACAGCAAATTTGCGTGATACTTCCCCTTTTTTAAAAAAGTTAAAGTTCTGCCTGCCTGGACTTGCACAATAAGCAAAACACACACAAATTTAAAAGTAGACAAATGGAATTTAAAATAATGCATGACTAAATAAAATGCAATAACTAGAGTTAATTATTCAAAGCCATCACTTACAAGACTTTCACCGACGCTCAGTTCGTGCACTGGGACAAAATGTGCGACTAACATGACGAATCCACCTTAGGTGACGAGTGATGGCAACACACATCCCTGCGTGCTTTCCGGTCGTAGTGCTTTCCTTCTGGTGAGAGTATTTTTATGCTTTCGGTTTCGATTCTCAGACTACGTACGTACTTTCGGTAACATCGGAGAAGGTTCTCAACGGGTCTAGAGTTAAAATGCCTGGTTATATGCTATCCAGTGCGGACCAGCAAACTATTGGAAGAAAGTACGTGTGCAATTCATGTCGTCTTCTGTTACGAGATGCGATGCAGACTGGATGTGGGCATTTCTACTGCGTTTCCTGTCTTGGGGCTTTATTTGTGTAAGCTCTTGATTGTTTCCTAACTTACCTATGTGTAGCATTTTGTATTCCGTTTTTTTGTTTCTGGTGTCTCTTTCGTATGCCAGCCAATGGTAGTATTAAATAGAGGAGTTCAATTTACGATACTGAGGCAAAACCCGGGGGCAAAACGCGCTTGACGTTGTAATTGGGTTTATTTTGAAGCCGATTTCTAGATCTGTTGAGATCCATTGATTTTACAAGCAAATTTTAGACAAAGGTTATTTTTGGAGACGCTGGTCTCGTTGTTTTTTATTATTTGATTAATTATGAGGGTTTACAAGATACCGAAACTAGACGTATTAATAATTAATACAATTAAGAATTAATAAATAATTAGAATAAATAATTAAGACAGAAGTCGTTATAATCGTGGATTAAAGGGGTAGTGTCAGCTAGTTGTGTTGTTACTTTGAATGGCCAAAAAACATTTGCGTCGATGGAATTGTAAAATAATTGTTCTGTTTTGTTTGCAGTAACTCTACTACTCCACAGAAACAAATGTTAGTTATCTTTGGCCACGGATGGCCAAGATTGAAATGGATTGAAACTTGAAAAAATTGGCCAATTTTTTTAAGTTCTTCCAGCGTATTTGGAGAAAAAACCTGATTATAGTTTGTTCTTCTCAGGAGAAATCACTAAATATTTCATTTTGGATGCCCTAAGAGCAATTTGATGTTAGCAAAAATTCAACAAAAATAATTGTGAGACATCCGCGTCAAACGTCTGAGTTGAAATAAAGGCGCATTTCAGGAGTTTTAGACGTGTTTACCTTTGCCACGGCTATGGAAATTGATCGAAAGGGTCGTGGAACGCCTGCGCCATTTTCAGAGAACAGGATCTAGCAAGAAACCGGCTTAAAATAATGAAAAGATCCCGCAAAAATAATTGTAAAACATCCGGTTCGAACGTCTGGGTCTAAGTAAAGGCCGTTTCAGGAGTTTTAAACGTGTTAACCTTTCGGTGGAAGTACATGTATAAAAAGTTGAAGCAGATCAAGGTGATCGAAGGGTTGTGGAACGCCTGGGACATTTTCACAGGGGTGTCTCGAAAACAAAGACCTCTAAAACGAAGATCCTAAGACCCCGAAAACTCGAAAACAAAGACCCTCCAAAATTTCCAAGTATAAGTACAAAAAAAATAAAATTATGGCAAAAAATACATTATTTCATACCTCAAGTGAAATTTAATTCCTTCCTGGTTATCCGCCATCTTAAGCTGAGCAACCGCGTTTCTTGGAATACTGACCGGAAGTGTGTTTTCCGCTCCACTGGACGGGAAGCGTGTTTCCGAACGTCTCAGTTGCGCTGCTGGGTTTTTATTTAATTACCAACTACAAAGAAACGTCTGGGAATTACAACCACGCGATCGTGAGAGCAAAAGAAATGAAGCCTACGGCTTTTTATTATGAAAGTTGCTGTAACGATTTTGAGGTTCTTCAATCCCGAGTATATCCATACATTTATCTCTATAGCAAACCAGCCGTGAACTGCTACTAAGCCATAGTTCGCTGGAAAAAATACAGGGAAATGTATGGAAAGTTCAAAACACGACTGGACGCTTTCTGGCACAGCTTACATCCCTCCAATTTTTTTCCTAAAATCCTTTTCCTAGTACCAAAAGTTTCCAATTCATGAATATTTCAGAAGCGATATTTTATGAAAATTATTTGACATCGGATTTCCATACAAACACTGTTATTTCAAGCCTGTTTGCCTACTCGTCAAAATGGCATCGAACACCATGATAAGGCCTATTTTACAGGGAGGCTGATGAATTTTGTTAAAAATAGGAATCGACACTCGGGATTGAAGAACTTCAAAATCATTACAGCAACTTTCATAGTAGAAAGCCTTGGCTTCATTTCTTTTGCTCTCACAATCGCGTGGTTGTAATTCCCAGAAGGAGGGATTTAACACTCGTTTCTTTGTAGTTGGTAATTAAATAAAAACCCAGCAGCGCAACTGAGATGTTCGGAAATGTGCTTCCGGTCCAGTGGAGCGGGAAACACACTTCCGGTCAGTATTCCAAGAAACACAGTTGCTCAGCTCAAGATGGCGGATAACCATGGTAGGACCACAGGAAGGAATTAAGTTTCACTCGAGGTATGAAATAATGTATTTTTTGCCATAGTTTTATGTTTTTGTACTCATACTTGAAAATTTTGGGGGCCTTCGTTTTCGAGTTTTCGGGGTCTTAGGGTCTTAGGCTCTTCGTTTTAGAGGTCTTCATTTTCGAGACACCCTTTTCACAGGACTACAATCAATGACAAAATGTTTTGGGAAGGTTACTCAACAAGGCAACAGATAGTGGGTATGAAATAAAGACATCGGCACATTTATTACTTTCTTATGTTGAGGCCTTTGTTTGTCGGTTCCCCTTCCCGCCTGCTCCCCTGTTCAATGTTGGATTCCCCACAATTCATTTATGCGTAAAGATTCACTTTTGAAGCTCAACATTGAAACAGGGGAGGGGAGGAAGGTCTAATCAAGGTAGAACTTTGGAATCTTCCCAAGATTTTTTTCGTCAATCGTCTGCCAAAATGGGGTGTGGTCATCGGGTCTCTAAACTTAATGAAAGTTTTCTAGGAACATTTTGCACACCTCATTTCTAACATTTGAGGCGAGTTACAGTTTATGTTATATTGTTCTCCATGTTTCCCAAAGGAATGGGTTTCTTTTTGCAATTAATGTGTACTTTAAAAGAAGTGTAGTTTTCTAAATACCTTCATATGTAGCATATTCTTATCATATGTAGCATATTCTTATCACTTATTGCTATTGCCTTTGATTTCGCTGTAAACCACAAAGTTCATTGTGGAACAGAATGCAAGTGTCCATTTTCAGTCTTTAATATTATTTTAGGGTGGTGGCGGATAGTTACAATCAGTCGATAGAGAGGCTAATCTCAAGGAGTGGCGTCGTGTCCGTGCCATTTAGTGTTTACAATATGGCAAGCCTTAGTGACCACGTTAGGGAACGCGAGTGGCTACTAGTGTATTTAATAACCTATAGTAAAGCAGATCTAGAGAAAATACCAACAAGAGAAGCCTTTTCCAAAGTACGGCTGACGCGCCAATTGTTTTTAATAAAGAAGGGGCAATTTTCCACTCAAACACTGCAATGATGAATGTCCGTTTGCAATATAATTTTTCCATTTCTGGAAACAAATTCCCCCAGCAGAGAAACTACAATTAGTGCCTTGCGGACATTACTTTGCTCAACTGATTTGCCAACACAGTAATTGACTTCCTGACAACTGCAACATTACCAACTTGATCTCCTTATCGCTAACATCAATACTCTACCGCCGGGAACAACATTACTCCATTTTTGTTTTATTAAAATAGGGTATTTAAATATTGCCTACTAAAACTAAAGTAAGCACATTTCCTAAATCTACTTTAGCTAGTGAACATTGTAGTGGTCCAATCTATAAAATCATAATGATTGCTCTTTTAAGGGTGAAATGGGACATTACTCCATAAACATGCATTAAATTTAATTGCTTTGAGGTATTTGTTATTCAAAAAGAAAAGCGTTGGTGGAGTATTGTTGTGAATGACAGTAACGGCAGGGTGATTTGACAAATTAATGACATGTATGAAGAATTCAATGACAAATCAACACATTTGCATGGAAGTTGTAGCAAAAAGAGAGCAAGCTTGCCATATTTTTAAGCATTTTCCTATGGAGTAATGTTGCTGTCGTTTGTTTACATCTCTCAAAAATAATTGTGATTGTCAGGTGACGCTATAAAAAAGCGGACTAATTCAAGTAACAGTTTGTTATCGTTCTCATAGGGAAAAACCCACTTTAACCTTATTATTAAAGTAGGACAGCTATAATTTTCATTTCATGTTTCATCAGTATTAAAACGTTCGGTACTAAGACTAACAAAGTGCAATAGGTTGGCAGATAAGGCATAGCATAACGCTATTACTTTGTTGGCCCGTATTGGAAGGATACTATAGCCACAAAGTTCAATGATCTATAAAAGCGAAAGCAATAGAAAGCATGTATTGGCGCTACATGTTTCATGCATAAAAGAATTGTTTTAGGTCCATCACTATATTTAATAATTGAAACTACGCCTTGAATGTTTATAAAACCGAAATTTTCTGGCTTGTCACCGCTCATATCACGGCTTGTCATGCTATCATCAACCAACAATGATATGTTTTATGCATTTCGTAAAATTAATGTTTATTAATCTAAGATACCGGCAATAGATGGAAGACTATTTGTACATATGTAAAACATAACCTTAACTGTCCATCTTAAGGACAGTGCCTACTAATACCGAAGTATTTTTGTGCGCTTTTTTCTTAGCAAGGCCTATTGGAATCCAAAAAGAAAATTGGGGGTAACCACGCATTTTTTAGAGATAATTAAGCAATAATATCTCTAAAAAATGCCAAAATATAAAGCAATGTATGGGATTTTTTTCTAAATTGACGCTTAATTATCTCTGAAAAATGCGTGGTTACCCCCAATTTTCTTTTGAGATACCAAAAGCATTTGGTAAGTTCTGCTTTATCCATATAGTTTTAAACTGCGCAAAAATATTCCCGTATTAGTAGGCACCACCCATAGGAAACCCGAGTATCTCGCGATGCGCAGAACGTATGCGCAGTAACAATAGTAGGCACCGTCCTTAAAAGCTTCAGATGTTATAACGACAAACAGAACTTGTTTCATTTTCATACAATCAACGACAAAATGTTTTGGAAAGGTTACTCAACAAGGCAACAGATAGTGGGTATAAAATAAAGACATCGGCACATTTATTACTTTCGTATGTTGAGGCCTTTGTTTGTCGGTTCCCCTTCCCGCCTGCTCCCCTGTTCAATGTTGGATTCCCCACAATTCATTTATGCATAAAGATTTACTTTTGAAGCTCAACATTGAAACAGGCCCGGGAGGGGAGGAAGGTCTAATCGAGGTAGAAATTTGGAATCTTCCCAAGATTTTTTTCGTCGATTGTAGATCCCAGGTTTTCGCATGTTGGAAGAAAGTGCATATGAATCTGATATGGACAACTTACTTAAACTTCAGTATTGTTACCAATAATTATTAGTGTACACCAGGTCGCCAAAGGGCAAAGTCAAAAGGACAACATGAACTTAAAACATTGAATGTATTTTTTTGAATCAGCAATTAAAGATTTTATCATTTCACTCTTTTTTAAAAGCCAGTGATTGAGATTTTGAAGAAAAGATTGCTTGTAATAAACATGGAATATGGTTAATATAGTTTTAATTTTGATTTTTCTTAAGGCCCAAATACTGTCTGGAAAACGTTGAAAATAGCATTTCCAAGCATCTAAATTTCAAAAGTTTCTGAAGGGGCATGCCTCCAGACTATACCTGCCAACTCTCACGCATTATGCGTGAGTCTCACGTCTGGGAACTAGAGACATCGATCTCACGCATTGAGGACAATTTCTCACGCCTGACTCATAAATCCGGACGAGTTGTTCTAAAAAATCTTCATTTCATTTCAGATTTGTTATGTATTATTTCTTTGCTCCCTACAACAATCGCAAAAGCTTTCAAATGTCTACAATCTGTTTGAATCGTAAGTGTTCAAAGGTCGTCGGAATATCGCCGGACATTTTCGGCAACGTTCAGAAGTCTTCGGAAAATCATCGGAAATCTTCGGAATTTAGTGGCTCGGACGTTTTCGGAAATCCCGGTCATGACGAGACAAAAATGTCACGTGTTGGACTCAGAAAAAGTTGGCAGGTATACCAGACCCCCCTAGGAAGCTCGTGCCTTTGGCACTTGAAAAGAAGGCTGCCCCCTAATTTCCCGGTGGGAATGGCTACTTCAAAACTTATTGACAGCACTGCTTATTATCTCTGAGAAATGCACGGTTACCCTCAATTTTCGTTTTGAATACCAAAAGCACTTGCTAAATTCTGCTTTCTCCGCATAGTTTTAAAATGTGCAAAAATAGCCCTGTATAATTTAGTAGGCACCACCCATAGGAAACTTGAGTATCTCGAGATGTGTAGAACGTATGCGCAGAAACAAATGGGGGAACCGTCCTTAAGAGGAAACAAGTTCAAGGTGATTCCGTTGAGTTGCACTGCCCATTCTATCTGGGCAAAATTTCTTGCTTCGCTAGTGTGCGCACATTAAAAACAGTTTTCCTATTTCCGACTAAACAAGCAACATGCTGACCTAGCTTTTATCTAGCTTTGTTAACCTAGCTATTATCCTCTTTATTTTTTCTGAGTATGCCTGTGTCATTTGCTGATTGATACAACATTCTCGTTTATCCTCTTTATGTCTAAAATTTTTAGAAAAAAATCGATGACCTGTAGAAAAATGAGTTATGCCACAAAAATAATAGTGCATACTGAGAACTCGCACACAAGAAGCAATTTGGGTTGATACTGCTTCATATTTTGCTTCCCTGCCAAGAATTTCACCTTTAATTGCTGATTATGCTGATGGTTTTTCAAAGACTTGATTTATCTATGTTGTTTCTGTTACCACCAGACATGGCAAGTAGTCTTATATCAAATGAACTCAAAGTGAATATTGCAAGTTATTATGGGGTAAATTGAGTGGATCATAGCTCTTTCATGGACGTCTTTTTTTTTTATTTCATTTCTTGAAATTGTACATAGTAGTGAACAATCACAGAAAGTTTGAGAAAATTTTCACGGCAGCTTTTATTTTGCGGAATAACCGTAACCCTTCAAGTTTACTGCTAATAAGCAGAATTATACTGTACTTATGCACAAAGACAAGTAATTTACTAACAGATGTATAGATATCCACACTGCATGTACATTGTGTTGAGATCAATTATGTAGCACTATACCAAACCCTGGAGATAGGCTTGCACTATGTATTGTATTTTTGGCTAAGTATGTATTTAAGCCAGATTTGGCCCTAAAGCACAGAAGGAAATCCCAAGAATCATTCAACAGTGCATGGTCAAAAGTTGAAAGACAACTTAGGCTGGCCTTCTTGAATTCACTCCCACAGGTCTGGTTGAATTTTAACAGAGCGACAAAAAGTGTTGAATAATCAAGTAACAAGCAGTTGGCCACCCCTCAGGAGCATTTTAGGTTTTCAACAGGCTGTTTTAGTGTCCATCTGTTATTTATTGATCTTAATTTTGAATTTTTAATCATGTTTAAATATCCTTTTATCAATATTTAAACTTCTACCTACAAAGTACATGCCCTTGTTTCTGTCAATATCTTACATTAAATTTTAGGTTTTATAGGTTTCAATATGGGTTTTAGGGGTAAATTATAATTTACCAACTGAAGGTTTCTTCTAGATGCCGCATTTAATATTGCTCATTTTTCTCTATGGATTTTGTTTTAGAAATGGAACATCAAGAATGACCTGTTTGCAAGACCAGGAAGAAGTTCTTCCAAACGAGGTATACCCTAATTATTAATATTAATTAATTATAATTTGTGTTCAACATAGATTAGAATGATCACATTCCTTATACAGATTGCACTGGAGTCGAGATTCTATGGGACACTGAATGAATGGATCTTGGGATGTGTATCTGGTATCCCTCCCGCAGATTTTGAGGGGGCAGAATGAGATGACATCATCACTAAATTGGCAAAAGAGAGAGAGCCTGGGATGGTGATCATCAAATGTCGCTCCCTAATCTTTGATTATCATTAACTAGTATGGGAAGTTAAGACTTTATACGTTTGACTCAGACATACCAACTCTCCCAGATATGGAGCAAAAAAGTCCTGGTTTCTTATAGTTGTCAGTAAATCTCCCGAATGAAAGCTTTTTCTCCACAAAATTTTGCTTTCTCAAACCGGTAATAAGTTGCATTTGCCTGGGTGCATTTTTTTGCATCTTTTACCCAATCTGTTATGTATGCAGAAACTTTTGAAATTTGTTTATTTGAGCATTTAAAATCTGCTCAAAAGTTAAACAAACAAAGTTTCTGACATGATTACTGGTCTCTGTGCCAAAACAGGGCTCATCTGGAGCAATTTTGAATTGAAGGCAAGAAATGCATTTATGATTTAGTCTTCCCCAAAACCCATCCCTTATTCCATCACTAATTCACTCTTTTTTTATATATATAAATAAATACATTTTAAACAGTCCAAAGGAAATTTTCCATGCATAAAGTTTCTGGCAGTGGCACAACAAAGTGGGTTAATTGTCAGAGTAAAATGGAGGGCCAGGGTTGGGGCCAGGGACTGAGACAGCTAGGCTAGTGTCTGTGTAAGTTTTGTTCTATATTTTTTCATTATTTTCTTTATTTGATATTATTAATTTTTTTGATGATAAACATGTTTTCATATTTATTGTCAAGGTTTTTCCTGATAACTTCATGCGGCGTGAAGTACAAGCCCTTGTAGTCCACTGCACATTCATGGATGATGGATGCGAGTGGATAGGAGAAGTCAGGCATTTGGAGGTACATGTAAAAAAAGTCTGTAGCAACCTTTCGCAGAGGTTAATTAAGAAGCAGTCATAAAATCAAAATTATTTACGTGGGATGCCTGAGGCAGACCACATTGAGGCTTCGATCAAGTTCCATTTCTTCGTATTCTTCACCATAGTCAAGAATTAACATTATATTTATTAGGTTTTGACTGAATATCTTTTTCTTCGTTGCAGTCACAAATTGTAATGTCTTTAATTAATTTATTCATGATTTAACCTAAAATACTCCTCTTCTCCCTTACAAGGGATATTTTTGTCCTCTATTGTTTTTATATTGTTTTCAATAAACATGGCCCAATCAGGATCTGCACCTACATTTTATTAATGTCACTGTTCCATGTTAAAAACAAAAGATTAAGGACAATATATAAGCAGACAAAACACAGCTGGACACTGTTTGGTGTAATGGGGGACACATCTCATGTGGTTGGCATGAAAAGTCACTTCAATTGTGTGACCATTTAAGGTTCACTTATCTTCTCTGTACCACCCACAGTATGGAAAGGGTATTGGCAGGTCCAGTGATTGTAGGACCTTTTAAGCCTCACTTATCTTCCCCGCACTACCCGCTGACAGGAAAGAACAAGAGTATTGGCAGATCCGTTAGCTAGGTGACCTTTAAAGCCTCACCTATGTCACCAGCACTGTACAGTGTACGCTTCCACTGAACACGTATAGCTAGTGCTGGGTCGGATTGGATTATTGGCAGGTAAATATTACTGGCAAAATCTTGGGGGAAGTTGCTGCAGAATCTTACCCACACACCCGCTCAGGAGAAGTGTACCATGTTTACATAAGAACAACACCTGGGAATGGAGGGCAGGACTTTTGTTAAAAAACACAGAGCTAATTTCCTACTACTGAATAGAGATCTTGCCACAAGGAAAAGTGTACCTTGAACAGTGAACCTAAGGCTCTAAGCTTTTATAGTCATACAGAAACTACAAGTGTAACCAATAGGAATTATTGTACCATTTAAAAGCTGGATAACATGCAGTAAAATGTTATTTATTTTATGGAAAGCTTTTGTCTTACATGTAAAACATTGATTCAATATTTCTTTCATGTCATATGTGCAAATGATATTGCACACCTTGTGGTGGTAACTCCTGTTAAATAAACTCTTATCTATCCATAATCGGGAATCATTGTTGCAGACCTATTTGCCTTTGATAAAGGACAGACATCATGCTGAATCAGACAAAACAAGAACAATAAACTTGATGGAGTTTGTGTAATTCGACCAGCTAAGTGTGTTTGTCCCTAAATTCGAATTCAGAGGCTTTGTTTCTTTCACACTTCAATAAACTTGTAAGGACATACATGGGATCATTCGCAATGAACAATCTGGTAGCATTTTTATCTCAGTCTGTGAATTCATGAGGTTTTATAATAGATTTTTATCCTGGTGTAACATTTGACACAGATATGTTTAACTGAGATCAAGGCTTAAAGTGCACCTAACCCCAATATGTTTTTTTCTCTTAAATAAATCTTTACACCTGTTCGAAACATATTGCGCTATTTAGCGCCTTTTTATAACCAAATCTTGACTTTTTACAGGCTGTAAAAGTTACGAAATCTACCCATCATCTGTCCCATGACCGCGAGCTAGTAAGGGACATGGGTCTATTCCTGAATTGACGTCACAAACTGATTTGCATTGTATTAAGTCTTTGTGAAAATGCATGCAAAGCAGTTTGTGACGTCAATTCAGGAATAGACCCATGCCCCTTACTAGCTCGGTTATGGGACAGATGATGGCTAGATTTTGTAACTTTTACAGCCTATAAAAAGTCAAGATTTGGTTGAAAAAAGGCGCAAAAAGGCTCAATGTGCTTCGAACAGGTGCAAAGATTTATTTAAGCGAAAAAAAAATTTGGGGGTTAGGTGCACTTTAAGTAAATGTGCTAATTAGATGAGTTCAGTTCAGTTTATTGACTCTTGACATACATGTAAATCTTAAAAGAAATGTACACTGCCCGCAAATATAGCAAGAGCTAGTCAAGGTGAGCTGTGGTTACAAGCAATATTTACAGAACAAGAGAAAGAAAAAAAATTAAATTAAGTTAGGTATGTAGATCTCAACATCCAAAATGCAGCAAGTTGATGTTGAAATAGATAGCATACCATCTATGATAGCATTTTTGTATTTGTGAATTCATGCAGACCCATGCAGCCGGATTTTCGCGTAGTGTATAAAAAAATTATTTTCCAACCCTCCAATTCAAGCTGCGACCACTTTGGGCGCCATGGCGACTAAAAGTTCGTCACTGGCGACCAGCCTGTGAACAAGAGTTGCCAATTTGGCAACCAAGGAATTAGCAGATCAAAAGAAAAAAGTTGAATCGTCCGCACTTAAAGATGAAGTCTTAAGTATTTTCTAGGTGAATAGATCGTACATTTAATTTTTCAGATCTTCCTGTTTAAAACTAGGCTAAATAACTAAACTTAAACACGGAGCGATCCTATAAAAGGGAAGGACACGCCCCCCCGTGATCGATAGATACTAATCCGCTGGAAGTATCAGTAATAAATTCTAAACTTCTATGCACAAGTCAAAAATAAAAACATGTATCTAAACACATTTCGTACATGATCATGCATACATGTATTTGGCATGCATAATTTGCTAATTCGAAAAGTCACCAAAGATATAAACAAAACATGACCTGATGTTGCTCTCATGTATCTTATGGATGAAATGATAATGGCAATGGCTCTCACATCAGTATTAAAATTATCCAGTACTAAATATATTCTAAGTTTATACAGTAAGCAATAGAGAGGCCGACTTCAAAAAGATTACCAGCTCCGTCGTCTTGCGTGCGGTCTCTCGCCGCTTGAGACACTTCACTTTTCTCCTCCGTTGCCCGCTCCGTTGTTTCTTCTAGGCTTCACTTCCGCGACTTTGTGTCTTTACTTAGCTCTCCCTCACTAAACGACACAAAGGATCGAAGCGATTCCATCTCGGAAGCCGGTTTCAGAAGAACAACCTATTTCGAGACAGAGTTTGTTTACGAACTTTATTTTTAATCATTTCGGAAATATCTCGAAAGGATAAGATTTTACCAGCCAATAAATGAATTTCTGATCTCAAAATAGACGGATAACTTAACTTTCTAAATTCTTCTCCTGTAGCCACATTCGTTGGATTGATTTTGAACAAAATAATTCGAACTAAAACAGCTTTTCCGCCGACTCGTCACGTCCTTTCGAATCGAATTTGCGGGAACTTGAACATGCTAAAATAAGACCTTTGGTAATCAACCAATCCGATACGCGCGTTTGGGATTTTTGATTGACAGTCTGAACTGTTCAGCCTGGTCTTATAGGATCGCTCCGTGTTTAAAACAGCAGTTAAATGCACCAAGTGAACATCTTTGTTCTGCATGACTGAGTAACGTTTGGTTGCCTAGCACATGAAGAGCTTTAATATAGTACGGTGATGAAATGAACGTGGAAGTAATTATTGAAAGTGTAGTTCCAGAAAATATTTGAGCGGCTAGCTGGGGGGTGTTCACATGAAGAATTTCTCCAGAGGGTAGGGAAATTTATGGAAAAGTCCTCAGCAAGGCATAAAATTGGCTGACACAAATTGTCAGTCGCCATTGCGGAAAAATAATCATTATCAAAACAAATTAGTCTGTGGATTCACGTCGTGGTACTTAAAGGGGCAGTATCATGGGAGATCGATGGGAGATATCATGATTTTTTGCCAAAATTCACTAAATTTAAACTTTGAACACTGTGTTAATTAATTTCTCAATCGCTTATTTAAAGAAACATTAATAGTGATTCTAAGACGAAAGGTTGAACCAAAATATAGTACAACCGGCGATTTTTAGTGCGTTGCAACAGCGAAATTTGAAAACGTTCGCCAGACGTTTTCAAATTTGAACCCCTCTCTATCTTGGTCATCTGCTGGCGAAAATATCCTTGGATAGTTTCTTTGCATTTTGATAGTCTTTTAATGGAATTTCGTCATAATATCTTGGCTTTTATCAACCGAATAGCGTCTTTCTGATTTTCGATGTGTTACTAAAAATAGTGTGATACTGTCCCTTTAATCTAAATCATCATCTCTGTACTGAGTTTTTTTTTAATGAAATGAATTTGACAAAGAAAAGAAGTTTCTGTTTTCAACGGTTATACGTCAAGTCTTTATCAAATCAACGTCGCTTTTCATGTCCAACGAAATTTATGCCCAACCGTTATTGAAATTTGCATACTTTGTGAAAGTTTTGCATTCAGTGCTGGATCAAATTATTCGCTGTATAGAAATACTTCAGAATCCTTTCCCTTTTTTTTTCAAGAAATCTTTTTTGTGAAATATTGTATCGAAGAAAATACTCTTTTTGTGGCCGCGGTAAATTTTCCGTCAGAAATAAATTCAACAAACACGACAGCGCTACACGCGCGTTGTACATTTCGTGGTGCCAGAAATAGATTCTTGTACATACAGCCAGCTTTTGACTGGGTTTTCAAAGTTTTTCAAATTCTACTTGATAAATACAGCATCACATATTTGATGTGCAACTGTATGTAAGCTTTAAAGAGTCTCTGTCAACCAGTGCGCTTTGCGGGCGTAGAGTCGTGTGGCGGCCATTTTCGCTTATATCGAAATTTCAGTTCTCAGAGTCCTGGCTTTTTCTGAGGATCTTCTGCGCTATGTGAACGATTCATGGTCCGGTGTGTTAAGACATCATTACATCACAGAATTTCTCTATATATTTGGGTTTTTTTTTTTTATTGAATTAAGTTTGTGCCAAAAAAACCCGATTTTGTTGTGGTCGGGCCAACTGTCGCGATCTCTGCCAAAACGTGGTAGGCCGCCAAAGAATGAAAAAAACAAGACGATTCTGTTGCGAGAGAGCACTTTCAACCTCTAGAACCAGAAGACGATTGATCTTGGTTTTCAGCGAAACACCAATAGCGAATTTGCGGAGGTTTCTGGTCTCCACGCTTGCAACTATAGTGGCATCACATCTTGACATGCATCTCGACACGGACAGCCGCGGTATTTCCCAGATTTCTTTGAACACATTGTTGAACAGCTGCGAGTCTAAGAGGCAATTGCAAAATAAACAAGCTTACATATTTAGGGATATTTTCGTTCAAGATGTCGTAAATAAATTTATCTAGTTCTCTACTCACCACGCGGTTTAGTGGGACCGAAATTTGTTGACTTGTCCCTGAATAAGTCGAAGCAGCTTGTAATCTTCGGGTTGCAATGGCAACCGGAGAGCCATTATAATTTTCCACCACCTCTTTCTCTGCCGAATCTTCCATTTCTACTTCATGACTTAGGTCCACCATCTTTGAAAGTGTACTCAACTGATCCTTTGACAAGAAGAAATTCGAGAGCTTCCAAAGATGGCTGCCGCGTGGCGTAAACAATAACACATGCGCGCAAAGGCCTGTGGTTGAAAGAGACTCTTTAAGCACCACTCTTCTCTTTCATTAATTACCACCACATCCACCAAGAATAGTCTGTGGGCTCGCTTTTCCTCGCCCGCAATTATTAACTTTGCAAAAATATTAATAATTATTAACTATAAGTATTAATAATTAATAAATTATCATTATTAATATATTCTGGTGATTAAAATATTTCCTTTGGCGGCTAAAACAAAGGAGTTGCATGGTTGCCAAATGGCCACTGACTGAAAAATCTAACTTGCTCAGGGTTGTTTTCTAGTAACTAGTATTAGAAAAGTAAACAAACTGCAAGGCTGATACTACGTGAAAGAGTTGACTTTGCGAGACAACAACCCGACAGAAACCGACAAAACAGGGCTGCAACCGTGGACAGCTGTTTCGTTCTTATTGGAACTCGTCAGCACGGTGTAGCAGTTCTATATGAAACTAGCGACAGAGCCAGCTCAAATAAAAGACAAAGCATCGAATTTAGGTCTCTTGTAGATCCTACGTCAACTGACAGCATTATCGTTCGCGGTCCTTTGCAGTTTTCACGTTTACTTCATTTTTTGGGGCCGTAGGTCTTTACGGATCCGATATGCTGTGCCTTTTAAGCATGGTTTTGTCCATGCGTTTCAATGTTAAGATGGTTTTGGCCATCTACATTCAGTTGCCTTTGCGAGACAGGAATTCGATGCTTTGTCTGCTTTCTCCCTGAGGCAAGTGGTGTGGCAACGCGTGATTCGGGGAGCGGGCAGGTTCAAAGTACGAAACTTGATAGGACATGGGTTTTGTTGCATTTTATTTGAGCTGGCTCTGTCGCTAGTTTCATATAGAACTGCTACACTGTGCTGACGAGTTCCAATAAGAACGAAACAGCTGTCCACGGTTGCAGCCCTGTTTTGTCGGTTTCTGTCGGGTTGTTGTCTCGCAAAGTCAACTCTTTCACGTAGTATCAGCCTTGCAGTTTGTGTTACAGTTTATTTTTGGCTGATTAGGTCTCTTGTAGATCCTACGTCAACTGACAGCATTATCGTTCGCGGTCCTTTGCAGTTTTCACGTCTATTAGAAAAGTAATGGCAAATAGTATATTGTCTACGATAGCGTAAATTTTTGTCTCTGTGAATTCATGCACAGCCATCCAGCTGGATTTTCGTGTAGCACTAGTTGTATTAAAAAATACTTTTCTAGTACGTAACTAGTAAAAAGTAACAGCAAGTTGAAATAAACAGTATTGTCAACGATAACATTTTTGTCTCTGTGAATTCATGCACAGGCATGCAGCCAGATTTTTGTGCAGTGTATTAAAAAATACTTTTCTAGTACGTAACTAGTAAAAAGTAACAGCAAGTTGAAATAAACAGTATTGTCAACGATAACATTTTTGTCTGTGTGAATTCATGCACAGGCATGCAGCCAGATTTTTGTGCAGTGTATTAAAAAATACTTTTCTAGTACGTAACTAGTAAAAAGTAACAGCAAGTTGAAATAAACAGTATTGTCAACGATAACATTTTTGTCTGTGTGAATTCATGCACAGGCATGCAGCCAGATTTTTGTGCAGTGTATTAAAAAATACTTTTCTAGTAACTAGTAAAAAGTAACAGCAAGTTGAAATAAACAGTATTGTCAACGATAACATTTTTGTCTGTGTGAATTCATGCACAGGCATGCAGTCAGATTTTTGTGCAGTGTATTAAAAAATACTTTTCTAGTAACTAGTAAAAAGTAACAGCAAGTTGAAATAAACAGTATTGTCAACGATAACATTTTTGTCTGTGTGAATTCATGCACAGGCATGCAGCCAGATTTTTGTGCAGTGTATTAAAAAATACTTTTCTAGTAACTAGTAAAAATTAACAGCGAGTTGAATTAAACAGTATATTGTCAACGATAGCATTTTTGTCTCTGTGAATTCATGCACAGGCATGCAGCCAGATTTTTGTGCAGTGTATTAAAATTACTTTTCTAGTAACTAGTAAAAAGTAACAGCAAGTTCAAATAAATAGTATATTGTCCACGATAGCATTTTTGTCTCTGTGAATTCATGCAGCCGGATTTTTGTGCAGTGTATTATATAATACTTTTCTAGTAACTAGTAAGATGTAACAGCAAGTTGAAATAAATAGTATATTGTCTACACTTGCATTTTTGTTTCTGTGAATTCATGCACACCCATGTAGCCGGATTTTTGTGCAGTGTATTAAAAAATACTTTTCTAGTAACTAGTAAAAAGTAATAGCAAGTCGAAATAAAGTCAGTATATTGTCTACGATAGCATTTTTCTCTCTGTGAATTCATGCACAGGCATTTGATTATCTGAGGTCAAGGCTTTCAATGTGCTAATTAGATCTCAATGTTCAAAATGTTTATTGCTTCATAGCAGCGGTATTTTCTGCAAAGTGTATAAAAAATACCTTTCTAATAGCTAGTAAATGGTAGCAGCAAGTAGAAATAAAGTATTTATACTGTCTTGTATAGCACTTCCTCAATAATTAAAGACATTCCAAAAATATTGTGTAAATGTCATATGAAAGCAATAATTTTTCTCTGTCAGACCCATCACAAACTCGGGTTTACTTCTAGTATCATTCACTTTGCCACTTTCCAATCCAATCTCATAGCTTCAGGGTGAAAGAATGAAAGGCTCCTGTGAGCCAACTTTGAATGCAGAAGTGAAAAGTGGTAACGTACCGTAAAGTGATACTTGCCGCATTACGGAATGTGTTATGTATAAACAATTAAACAATTAAATAACACATGCACTCTGATTCCTTCCGATACGTGAAGCAACACAAAGGTGGATGTGTGCGTTTTTTTTGGTGGTTTTGTGTGGTTGCCAATCTACAAGAAAACATCCAGTTTTTCTTGTTGCCGAATGAAACTTGATACATGTGAATGATTTTGGTTGCCTATAGCACGTGACCTAAATCTTGCTGTTCTCATCATGGTAATATTCCTTTCCTCGTTCAAACGATGGCTGTTGTCGCGTTTTATAACATCGGAAAAAGGTTTTAAAACCTTGCTAAAGTTGCTTTTTGGCTAAATCCAAGTGAACATAAATATAATAATACATCAAGCGCTGCAATGCAAATTTTCAGTGGTTAAATTTTTTCTGTTGAATCTATCTTATCGCTCTGGAGCTTGAATGAATTTTATTGTGGCTTTTGTCTGGGCGAATTTCGTCTGCTATAGTTGCGAGGACATGTGTTTGTTTACACAAGATTACACCGAGTTGTCATGTTTGATCAATAAAATAGAAAAACACACATACAGGTTTCCTAAATAAAAAATTTATTCAGATAGGTCTTTTTACGGGCCTAAGAAGCAAAAGCGTATAATTTTTGCCGCGAGGTGACTTGCAAGCGATTTGAAGTCAATTTTGAAGCAAATTTTATTTTATCAGAGCACGTTTTTGAAACATAATTTTGCAAGAACTGTTCGGAATATAAAAAATTAGTCTATTAGAATAGTATTGTATTTCAGTACAAATTCACAATCAAACCTGTAATTATTTGTGTGTTGTTTTCTTAGAAACACTGGAACTTTACCAAGGAACTCCGCGGGTTGATTTGAGATCTGCCGGATCATCGGGCTAATAAAACCACCAATCAAAGAACAATATATTTTCTTTTTTCACCGTTAATGCTTGATTTCTGCTGTTGAAACTGTCGAGCATCCCTTAGAAGTTCCTCTTTTGATTCACAGTTTCCAAGAGGTGTGTTTCCCTTCCGAAAATGCAAAATTGGCTAATTTTGACCAGCGCCAGAGTGAAATTCTGCTCCATTACGATCACTCTTTTACTGTGTTTGCCCGAAAGTTAATAACCTACCAACCAACCAACCAACCAAGTAAAAAACCCCAACCATCGCTAAAACTCGTTCATTGCGCATGCGCAGATTCACAAGTATTATCCCTGCAGACACATTCAAGATTGTGTTCACCATCAAAATTAAGAGATTATTTGCCCAGTTACTTTGTTTTTATTCAGGCTGGGTTAGAAGCAGTAGAAATGCAGTTATAAATTTGGAAAGGAAACTTCAAAAATTAACATTCAGTGAACATGATGATTTTTTGCGATAGAGAATTAAAAGCTGCATAAAAAAGTCGAAAAACCTTAAAATGAATCAAGTCAAATTGAAATGAACAAACCATCATAGCCAAATGTGTGCTATGTAAGGTATCAAATGCACTCCTTTAATATGTAATTATAACAGCTAGTTAATGTACAAATTAACAGTGACTGGGGGTAGCCATTCAAAGTTAATGCTTGCATTGACCAAAACACCCCGCATGAATGCCTCCAGGCATCTTGTTTGTACTTTTTTATGCTTTGTAATGAGTTATATAGCTCTCACTATTGTAAATCTGCCACCTCCCATCAAGAAAACCATGCAGGCCCAAATGTAACAAGCCACCCATAGAAGTTACAAATTATTGGAACAATGAACTTTTATGGTCACTGAGTGTAAAAAAAAAATTTATATATATGTAGTTTATTTTACTTTTCATTTTTTGCTTGTTGCCTTGAGTTTCTTCAGTCCTTGCTCCAATGTTTTATCTGCTTGTTTGTGCTTCATTTTATGATTAAAGCGGAAATCGTACCCCTTAAATCAAACAAACAAAACATTAAAAGAAACAGACAAATGGGGAAATGTTTCCTGAAGAAATTCAAGGCCTCATGCATAAAATCTGGTGAATCTGAACTTAAACAACTAAAAACAATCTGAAAATAATGCACTATTGCTAGTAAGGTTGGTTATGCACCGACCCCTTCAGTAATTATTATAATAATTTATTTTGTAACATTGATCAGAAAATAATTTTTGTCTTATCACAGAGCCACACTAACAGCTGTGGGTTCCTGAAGATCCCCTGTCTTCATCCTGAGTGTGGCATGTTGGTAAAAAAAGCTGAACTTTCAGAGCACTTGGAAAACGAATGCGAGTGTAGACTAGAAAGTTGCGGATTCTGCAAAAGACGACTCAACCTTAACGAGATGCAGGTACTAATAGTATACAGTTTAATCTCTCCGCAACGGCCACCTTGGGGACAGAAGAAAGTGGCCGTTGTAGAGAGGTGGCCGTTATGGGGAGGTAGGGGTGTAATATGACGCCTTTTTTTTCGGGAAGTACAACAATCATGTTTAATGTGCCAAGTTCATGGTTACTGTAGCCTATAATGGCAATCCAATCTTAAATAATACATATAGATAAAATACACAATAAAACGTAAATAGTGTTTTGAATCAGAATGTTAACAAGACGAAATGAGCAAGGTTCGCAACATTCGCTATATTATTGTAGACAATTTATGCTTACTGCAGCATATAAATGGAACACAATCAAAATACGTATATCATTAAAATGGATACAGAAACGTAGTGTTCCGAAGACAAATGTCGATTACTGCATCAGTTTATAAAAAAAGGTTTTTACAAAAAAGTACTGTACTGGCCGTTGTCAAGAGGTTATTTTGGCAGTTGTTGATGCACTTTAGTGGCCGTTGCCGTTGTAGAGAGGTTTAAACAAGAGCTAATGTATGGACTGTCCGCCAGGACAAAATAAAGTGGCCGTTATAGAGAGGTGGCCGTTGTGGAGTAGGTGGCTGTTAGTGGAGGTTCGGCTGTCATTGACTGGAAAATCAAAGTATGAGTGTCAAAGTTTAATATTTATTTTTTTTTTTAGCAGTCTTGCAAGTGCAATGATTGTGTGAACTGGAGCATAAGTTTGGATGAATGGGGATATGATTTTGGGTTTCTCGAAATTATTAAATTTGAATAGATTGCTTGCATTTCATTCTCTTTCAAAATATACATGTATGTATATCTGTAGTCTGTTGAAACACAAAAGAAGCACCAAGCAAGGAATTGGGTCGAGGGGAGACTGGAAGAGATGAGAATGTGGCACCCAAAGGGCGCAACAGACTGCAGAATTGCTGAATCCATAATGTTTACGTTGTATAAAGATGTTACTTTCTCTCACACCACCGGTAGCCATACCAAGACAATTGTTGCAGCCTGACCCTTATTGTTAAAAGTGTGTACAACTTACAAACAATACAAATGGAATAACTACCAAAACTACAAGGTTCGTACATTCATACTAACATAGTGTACAAACTGAATGCTGAGGGTGGGTGGGTGGGAGGGTCAGTAATGGTGGATGCAACAAAAACAACTACCCACCTTAAGGTCACATGACCTATACCCAGGCCCCCAGCGGTGTGTGAGATAAACATTCTCCACTTATGTTGTTCCACTCAGCCAGTGGAAATTTACCCTTAAGGCTGACACAATTGAGAAAAATAGTATCATCTGAAACTAACAAGCCAATTTCTAAACAAATTGTTGGGGGCACGTGTATTTCCTGGAAGACTTTTATGAAATATATCTTACCAGATATGATGCACTTGATTGCATGCAATTAATTTTTTATAGAGTTTATTATTATACAGTGTATACACCAGTACCTGGAACAAATAGAAGTTTTAAAGGGCACATACTCTGATGTTACAGATGCCATTTCTCAGATAAAAATAAATTAAGCAAGTCCAGCATCAAAGATTACTATAAACTACTAATACTTACTAATGAGTTAAATTATACTGGCATGAGTTAAAGGACTTGGTTTTACACTTTAAGTACCATATTGGCCATTGACAACATCACTATTTTCCAGTTTGTGAAACCTTGTGCCAACCAAAGAGTAACTCGCCATAGTTCTAATGATGATGTAATAATTCCTTTTTATCCCACAACACTCTTCTAAACTAGCTATTTTAATTGCCTGCCTTCCTCAGTACCTTCCTCCTCTTTATTTCACCAATTTAAGTCCTGTCCTGTTAACTACTATAACAATGCAGTTCCTAATGCTTATCTGAGTTATGGTGTGGATAACTTTAGCACCTGGAAGTCTATTTGTCCTAAACGCTGCTGTTACTAATACTTAAATAACATTGTTGTTGTTACTAGTTATTAGTAAAAACAGTAATTTTATTGTTGACCAGTGAGGGGGTGGGGTGGGGTAGATAATGTGTTCGCTCTCTGTTATACATAATTTGAATGACATTTAATTTTTTAGACATTACCATTACTTTTTAACAATTATTTTGCCAAAGGTGAAGTAAATATTGGTGAATATTCCTTGAGAGGAACATTCACCAATATTTACGGAGCCTGAGGAGAATAATTACTCTGGTGATTATCAGAGAAAAACAAGAACCATCCGAAAAATGGCGATTTTGTTTGTTTGTTTCAAATTGACATGTGTCAATGAATATAGACATGCAGTCTGGTGATCACATGCTCAATTAATAAACTGCACAGTATTCTTTGCTGCTTCATTGAGACGAAGCATTGGCTTCTGTGAATGAATGTTGGGTTTTTCTGGCCTGTTTACCAGAATAGATGGAGATGAACCAAGCTGTTTGGTGTAAAACTCGAGCCGGGATCACAAGTGTTAGTATTTTGTTGCACAATTTCTTGTTTCTTGTTGTTTTTTAACGGACGTTTATAAATTGCCCTCGGAGATAAGCTACTTCAGGCATGAATTAAGTCCGTTATTGGCTTGACTAAACAAGTACACAGTTGTCGCTGATGAAATTTTTTGTTGTGAGTTAGTGACTTTAGACGGTGGTCGAGAGCCGCTAGAACAACAACAAACTAGCTTCAGATTATAAAAACTGTCCTCTTTTCTCCACACTGAAATGTAAAACTCAGAGAGACATTTATTCATCTTGTTTACTTCCATGCTTTCAAATTCTGTCTTAAATTCCTTTTCTTTGTGAAATCACTGTCTGTTAAATAAAGAAAATCTTTTGCGAATTTAACTTAAACTTAATTTGTTGTCTTCATTTTAAGCCATCGACATTGACAACATGCCATTTAAAAGGGTTTTTTATTACAATTAGCAAAATTTTCATATCTTGCCTTTGAAAAGTGTCACCTTGAACTTAGCTGCAGAATTGCATTTTCTTTCATCCTATTTACTTCTTCCTCAGAAACATTAATGAATCACTAAGGGGCCGTTTTGAAAATTAGTGCTCCTGCTATAATCACCTTGCACCCGGTGATTATAGCAGAATATGATGCAGTCCTCGACCAATCAGATCAACAGAATCTCTATAATCACCTGGGAGTGAGTAATTATACTAATACTACATATTAGTATTATTATATTAAAATTTAATTGGTGCACTTAATATAATGGAACCTAGCTCTGTTGGGCAGTCTCTAGCCTTCCTTTTTTTAATTTTACTTTGATTACTTTTTTTATCTACTGCATTAACTTCATTTTACATGGGAGTTAACTAGTGAAGGTGGAAGTTTTGTAAATAAATAAATACTTTGTATAGAGTGCCAGGATTTAAATTGAAAGTAATCAACTGAGAATATTGTACTATCAGAGTGGAACTCAGATTTCGCTCCACAAATTGTTACTGATATTGTGAGGCATAATTGTCATTTTAGTATTTAAAGGTTTGTGACTTGTACATAACATGGCTTGTGCATAAGTGTTTTTTTTCCCTTCAGTTGCATCGTGAGAGGGAGTGCCCAGCATATCCAGTGGAGTGTGAAAAATGCCACAAAGATGGCATTCCTCGGGCAAAGGTAACACATCTGCAGCCATAATTTAATCGTTGACACATTTTTTGTACTCAGTACCTATATTGTGTCTTTTTTTGTGTGCTCAAACCAGTGGGCTTTGCTCTGGACATTTGGCCATTCAGACTTTGCATTAAGATAAAGAAGAAGTAGGTAGTAATTATTTAATAATTACTATCTGCATTTGGCCCATTGGTAAAATTGGTCAATCTTGGTCAGACAATGGTTAAATGGTACTGAGTGCTGCTATGGGGAAGGTGGTTGAAGTAGGTGAGAACTGTTGCCCAAATTTTTTAATAATTAAAGTAACAAACTTGAGAGAGCACTGCACCAGTATCACAAAGGTAGTGGATTCTAATATTGTAATCCTGTCCAAGCCTGAATTTTTTGCAGGCTTTCTTTTTGCAGCTGTTTAAGTTGCAAAGTTGATTAGTATACGTGCATAACTGTGATGGTTCCTTATTTATTGATTCTTTCATCCACAGTTGAAATAAATGGAATTCAAATAATATTATTTTAGTTTCAGAGAAAAACTATTGAAGACTAATTCAGTTCAAATTTTAAGATACTAAAATTGTTTTGATTCAAGATACCTGCACTGAAAAAGATTTTTACTAGACATTGGCCGTGTTTATGCTAGAGACGTTAAAGTTGTCTAGACGCATTTAACGTCTGAGACGATTTAATAAAATTTTTAATAAATTTTTTAACAAAGACTAGTGAGCAGCACAACGGAAGACTTCTTGTAGTTGTATACTTATCGTTTATTTACGACGCGTTTCGTCTCTATCGGAGACTTCTTCAGGGAATGAATACAACTGACATAGGACAGCATATATATAGCACATGTTTTGTGCGTAAGTTGTTACGAAACAACTGAAACATGCTGTAAACGGACGTTACAAGAAACGCCTAAATACATATGTTATTGCGTGTTTTTATATTTTGGGGGCCATACGATTAGCGCTAATCGTATGGCCCACAAAAAACAAGCTATTTACATAGATGTGCTAAAGTAGTAGTAGATTTATAACTAACAATGCAGTTTAAATCTGGTAAATGCGTCTAGATAACCTGCTTGATGTAAGCGTGACTGCAATTAAAAGTAGATTTAAATAATACCATGCTACCGCTGCGGGATTTGCGTTTACTAGAGAACCACTTGGCTCTGTTAATGTATTTAACCTCCCGGAATAAAGGGAGTAGAAACCCGACTGGGTAACCGCGAAGCCTGAGGCGCTTCCAGAATTTGTCACGCGTTTCGCTAAAAGCTTTAGACGTCGAACTATTTCTGGCATAGCGCATAAGTTCACCTTTAATAAAGGCTTTCTTGTTGCTCGCGGGATGAAATGACTCAAAAGGAATGTACAGATACACATTAAGTGGCTTTTGATACGTATAGTGAACTGCAAAGTGCTAAAATTATAATCCTTATAAAGGAATAGATCCAGAAACGAAATACTACATTGGTCAATAACATACGTGAGTTTGATACGATCATTCTTGCTGTTGAGATGACTAAGAAACTCTAATAAGGTTTCTTTGGGACCCTCCCAGATAAAAAATATGGCATCAATGAACCACTTGTACAAAAGTAGATTACTAGAAAATTGCGTGACAAGATCCTTTTCTAAGTAATACATAAATGCATTGGCGGCCGTGACCGCAAAAGGGGTTCCCATAGCAATCCCGAATGTTAGGTGAAAAATATCGTCACTAAATTCGGATTTGAGAAAGTTATTCTCAAAAACAAGTATAGAGAACTGAATCAAAAGTGGAGCTTCAGGCGCTCTTGCCTCCCGAAGTAGAAGGTCAAGGGCCACCAATGCTTTCTTAGTATCCGCATTGGATTTCCGAGTTTCGAGGGAGCCAGTCGTACAAGGGTCGTTTAGCCATTTTGAAGAGCCATTTTTCATGAGCGGAGCGCCTGTCTATTTTACGGGGCCGGAACCTTTTCCCTTTGCGTTTTTTGACGACGAACGAGGGCTCGTGACCCGTTTGGTCGAGTTGGAACGCGGTGACTTGGATCGACCCCGCTGTTTCTGTTGACCGCCACGATTCTGCGGCGATGTTGACCTGTTCTGCGGTCGGCGCTGTTGCTGTTGCTTACGTTTCGGCCTACTTCGTCCGTTTTAGCTAAAACTGTGGGCCCCAAAATTATATCACGCACAAAGTATGTCACGCCTTGCCGAAATCTACCGCCTGTTTCCTAGACGCATTACCGCGGGGTTTGTCTTTCCTATATGCAATTCCGTAGGTGTGTTTTTACGTAAATATGAAAACTCTAAGCATGAGTTAGGTATATATACAGGCACATCATGTTGTATTGTTAAACTCCCTGACGAAGTGTGCGTTAGTCACACGAAACGCGTAGGAGAAATAAAGAAGTTATACAACAACAGTTCGCAGAGTGCTGCTCACTAGTTTAGTTTTTATTAAATTATTAATTTATTAAATAATTTTATTAAATAGCCGTCTGGTATAAAAACGGGACGCATAAAAGTAGACCTAAGCTCAACTTCACTCCACTTTCTGCCCCGAGACTCCTTCAAGTTCTTCTTGGCCGCCATGTTGTTTAAGCGCTAATCCTCGATCTCTAACTCGTGCTAGTCGTCTGTGGACGAGTCAGGGCTAAATGCGTCCCAATAAGGGCGTCCCGTTTTTATACTAAACGCATTTAACGTCTGAGACGTTAAAGTCGTCTGTTAAGTGCGTCTAAACGACGCACTTAACTAAAGAAGTTAATGTCGTCAAACGTTTAAAAAATAAAGTGCATCTGTCTCATTTACCGTTTTTATACTAGACGTTAAAGTCGTCTCGAGACGACTTTAACGTCTTAACGTCTCAGATGACTTTAACGTCTCTAGCATAAAAACGGCCATTCCAAGGCTGCTGATAGGACCTATTCCCGTTTCGCGTTGCCATGGCCTCAGTTGCTGATTTCAGATCAGCTCTCTTCAGCAGTAATGACATGGCCGGGCACTGTGGTTGGGAATAACCTGAAGACTGAGAATTCTGTGATTCTGTGATATTTTATTCCTCGGTTGGGCCAACCTGAAGCTCCTAGCAGTTGTTTTTCCAAATATACCTATTGCTTTCCCTTACTCTTTAGTCACTTAATTTTGCATTCTTAGTCAGCTGCTTAGTGATAACTAATTGTGATTGATGCTTGATATTGACTCCTTATAACCTTGAATTTCCTGTTATTTCCTTTTCAGTTGTTGGAGCATCAGGATCCAGTTGTGGGAGACTGCGATGGTGTATTGGGACCTTGTCCATTCTCACAGATTGGCTGTCCCGAAACTGAGGTACATGAGTTTGGATGCCTGTTTAACACCGACTTGAACCCAAGTCCAAACCGACCAACTTTCATGCGATCTTCCACTTTAATACTGTCCGAGACCAATCGGATCCCTTTCCAGTCTTCTTGGGTAAACTTTGAATTGTTGTAGGCATAAAGTGCTGACCCCTATTTGAAGATATACCATATGAAAACATTATGGGTGTCCCTTACAAAGCAGGTATAAATAAGGAAGGAAAGGAGGGAGGGAGGGAGGGAATGGAAAACTGAGAGAAAAAGTGGCACAGAAAAATGGTATTTGTTAGAAGACAGGTTGAAGGAGGAATGGGCAAAAATTACACGTTCAAGATTTCACAATATTTGTTTTTGTAAACAGGTATATAGGCTGGCCTTTTCAAACCAAGGATGGTACCAAACAACGAACTTAATTATTAAGCCTAATAAGTTTAAGCCTAATTTACTGATTATTAATCGGGCCGATTTGGCCTATTTTGATAAACAAAATGAGTGAGCGGACGAAAATCGAGCTGATTTAATATAATCTGTGAGAGTGCTACAGATGTTTTGAATGAGGTCGATTTTCACCCCTTTCTACACCAACAGAAAGAAAAAAATCGGCCGGCAAATTATAATGGTAAATTGGCCCATGCGGTTGAACCTACTAATCCGGCCGATAAATTATTGGTATGTGTAAATTGCTGAGAGAATCACGCAGAGCCAGACTACTTTATCTTATTTCCAAGAGAGAAAATGTACAGTATATCAATAATAAATAAATGTCGTAAGATGAGAGCATACACATCGTATAATTTATGAAGGAACACTTTGTAGGAACCTATATACGAAGTACCCTTTGAAGACTTTCATATTTTTTTATCCATCCAGCAAGAAGAAATGCCTGTGGAGTGATACTAAGTTTAGTTTCGGTAATCCCCCAGTAGGCAGGTGACTAAAGAGATCCAGTCTGGAAGGATCCAAACGATTGTAAGGAATCGGAATAATCTCAGATAGACTGCAGACAAGGCCAGAAACCTAAACTTCCGGAAAGAAAGGGCTTTGACTAGCCATGTAAAAATTCAGCCGAAAAGGAGATCATAGTTGAAAGCAGCAAGTCAATGTGTACTTGTAAGCGTTACTGCGCTACTCGTACATGCTGATCTCGTAATATAATCGGAAGGAAATCCTCTTTCCTTGTTCCCATTGCCATATTATCTTTTTTTCTCCTCTCTATTTGAATGCCTGGACTGAAAAGGTTGCAGACCTCAACAGACTGTGCAATCTATCACTGACAGACAACCGAAGAGAAACCAGTTCAGTTCATATTCTCAACATTCTAGAAAGCACTTAATTCCCATGGAGAATAACCGTTACCTTTCTTGTAAAACAATTGATCCTAGAAAATTGAATAAGAACCTAAGACCCTAACAATAGGAGAAATCTTCAAAGTAATTCCAGCAAATTTGATCTTTACGACTAAAGTACATTATATAGTTGACTACAAGTCGAGCTCGCACAGGTTTTCTTTTGGTGAAAAAAGAAATTGCTTGGGGGAGGGCGTTGTGTGAGCAAGAGTAAGCAAGAGAGGGCCACTGTACATCAACTTAACAAAATAAAACAAAACAAAACAAAAAAATTATACTGAGACAAATTATTTGGGTGAAGAAACCATGATCCATTGTATGGAAAAAGGTTGCGGCAGTACATTTTACCACTGTACCTTGCGAACCTAACACAGCCAATAGGTACATAGAAGCCATATTTATGGAGAAATTCGTCCCTGTACTAACGACATTCCAGGTGTAGTCAATCGATAGAAATTGATATCGCAAATCAATCGATTTCAATCGATATCAATTGGTGATTGATATCGATTGAAATCAGTAATCGATAACAATCGAACTCAGAAAAAATTTATTATCGTTTAAGATAATGGATAATAATTGATAACAATCTCTAATCCCAAGCCGAAGGAGTCCCTGGAGGAGTATTTGTTTCAATTGACTGAAATTATAAAAATACTAATTTCGTCGATTGTTATCGATTATTGCTTTATCGATTGACTACGCCTAACAACATTTTGTATGCTAGGAACTCTTTTGTGCGATTTTTTGCGCGTTTTTGTACTTTAAGAACTATGGGTAAATGTACCATTCGCCATCGCTTTTCTGTTCGGTGGATTTTATAAACACAGCACAAGCAGTTGACTCTACTTTACTAATGCCAAAATATAACTAATATCATAACCTAATGGTACATTACGTTAGGTATTTTACAGTGCGTTTTCATTCACGTGAATGTGGGCCATATTGGTTTACTGAGGCAAAAGAGGTCTAGTTTGGGACACCAACATGGCCGCCATTTCTTTGTTTTGGGACACCAACATGGCCGCCGTGACGTCATGTGAAAACACTCTATAGTGACACTTGTCTATGATCTACGATATTGTCAAATAATTGCTAAATTTCCGTCATGCTCACTGGATCATAGAATCCTTGTGTAAAACAGTGTTAATAAGTGTTGATATCTCTAGAGCAGGAAAAATAAGTGAATGACCATCACAGTTATGTACGAAACTAATGCAGTTGTGAAAAGAAAGAGGCTTGCACGGGATTCAAACCCATGACCTCTGTAGTTAATGCATAGGTGTGACAATCAGGAAACAATTTCAATTCCCTCATTCGTGCTCACTCCATTACATTCTTAGGGCCTTCTTACTAATCCACATTGCACGCCCAATAGTTTGCTGTTAATCACATGTAATTGATTGTAGTATTCTTAGATCTTGTGGGAAAATTTCTTCTAAATAAGAAGGCTTGGAACTGAATCTGTTTTGATCGCCTGATTATTTTGTGACAGGTTCTCAGTCACCGTCAAAAGAAAGAACACCTGGAACAAGCTAACACGTTCCACACCACCCTGGTGCTGCAGTGCGCACTGCGAATGGGCCGAGAAATGGAGGCACTTTTAATGCACAATCCTAGAATGATGTCCAGAAGCCCCAACATGTTCGCAAACTACGATGCTATTATTTCTGATATACTCGCTCGAGTGCAAACCGGTGCAGCGGAAAACAGGGATTTACGCGAGAAGTGCCGAGAGCATAGTGAAAGAATCACCTCGCTAGAGAGAAAACTGGCTTTAGGGAATTTCCCAGCTGCTACGCCATCAGGACAAGGGAGTGGTGATTCTGGCGGAAGTGCACAAAACCCTGAGATTACAAGAAGGCTTACAAACGTCGAAAACAGGACCGCTGACCACGAGGTGCTTTTGGTGGAGAATAACCGAACAATAGAACAGGCAAACGGAGGAGTGAGTAACCGGCATCTGTTTGATACTTTACAGGCCATCAGAGATTTACGCGAAAAATTTCGAGAGAACAGCGAAAGAATGAACTTGTTGGAAAGAGAACTGGCTGCACGGAATCTCTTGCCCGCTGCGCCGTCTGCTCTAGGATCTGGTGATTTTAGTCGGGGTGCAAGAAACCTTGGGAACATGGAAAACAGGGCCGATGACCATGGGGGGCTTTTGGATGAGAATAGCCGTACGATAGAACAGGCAAACCGAGAATGGGGTAACATTAGGCGGCAGGTTGATACCTTTCAGGAGACAGTGAGGAGGTTGGAGCGAAGATGTGATTACATAGAACACACACTGGCTCTTAGAAATGTTACCCTTGCTGATTTAGAGGAGTACATCAGACAACAGGAGTTTTCAAGCTACGATGGCGAACTGCTTTGGAAGATAGACAAGTTTTCACGCCTAAGAAATCAAGCCGTCAGTGGTCAGCAGGTGTCCTTCTACAGTCCGTGCTTCTACACCGGTCGCTATGGATACAAGATGTGCGCACGCATCTATTTAAACGGAGATGGCATGGGGCGAGGAACACACATTTCAGTGTTCTTTGTTGTCATGCGCGGTCAGTATGATGCATTACTCCGCTGGCCATTCAGACATAAGGTCACATTCATGCTGATGGATCAGGATAATGTGGAACACGTGATCGACGCCTTCAGGCCTGATCCAAGTAGCTCATCCTTCCAGAGGCCGAGAAGAGAGACCAACATCGCCAGTGGGTGCCCCATGTTCTTCCCTCTGGCTGAACTGAACAATCACGCTTATGTGCGTGACGACACGATGTTTATAAAAATTATAGTAGATACTTCAGATCTATAGGCATCAATGTAAAACAGCTTGCAACTGTTGGTACAAGCCTCAAAAGAAAATTTCTTGCCTGAATAAGGAATAATCAACCTCGTTCTCAGGTTCTTTCGTCTCCCCACCTAAGAGGGTGTAACCCGAAAACTAGCGACTACAGAATACTACACAGTAGCTGAGAAATACTAGAACTTTAATTTGAAGAGAATGTAGAGTTAAAATCATTGAATAATTTCCATGGATAATCTGTTGGAAATTGTTTCCACTGGCTTCCTAAAATCTCCGTTACCAGCAATATACCTACCGGTAATACAAAAGTAACATTGCTGAATTTCCCTACAGTGTCTCTATTTTAAAGTTGATACGTTACTTCCAGAAGTTTCTCTTGAGTTAGTTTGGAAACAGCTGCTTTTTTAGTGGCTTGTATGACTCTTGGCCAATGTTTGTATGAATGCTTTTTTTTATGTGTTTGTAATTTTTGTTGCCTTTTTTGTTACACCTTTACTTGAAAAGAAGAGGCTTAGCAGAAAAGCATTATACACCTTTGAAATTACATTACTCAAGGTAATCTTTAGATCGACTGCTGTTTAAGACACTTAAAAGCTTTTCTTTGAGAATTGAAATAGGAGCCTATGAGCTCCTACTAAATGGCTGTTATTAAAAGTAAGAGGTCCCAAACTTCCACACTGGTGGTGGAACACACAAGTGCAGCCAGTATGGTGCATTGTCTACTAACCACTCAGATCACGTTCGTGTTTTATTACACCCATTTTGAAATCACTGGTGAACCTTGCAATCTGATTGGCTCTCAGCAGAGCGATTTTTTTCACGAATCGCACCGTTCCTTTTTACTCTAAAAGATGAAAATGAAATAATAATAACCAATCAAATTTCATGGCTTACCTGCACTAGCCAATCAGATTGCAGAAAAATAGGGAAAAAGAGTCACTTTTGGGGCAAATTTTGAAATCTCTTTTGCCCAAATTCCACCTTTTCCGGAAAAAGCCAGGTTTCCTGAAGTGGATAAATAAATATTAATATTGACAAAAACTGTGTGATTTCAAAATGGGTGTAATAAAGTGGTAATTTAACTTCGTGTCGTGCAATTTTGGTCTGAAATCATACTTGCGATTTGAAATCGAACGAGCGCGTAATCACGCGTATGATTTCAGACCAAATTGCACTCCATTCAGTTCAGTTACCGTTATAAATCTTCTTTAATCAAGATAACCTATAACGTGGCTTCTTTTTTAGACCCGATCTTAGCTGTGTGTTGTACTTTTTAGTTTCACTCCTTTGTGAGACGATACCATTTTCTTAAACATTTTATATAGTAAATAAATGGTGTATAAATGGAAACAAATTGCTTGGGACACTTCCAGGGCTTTGCCCGGGAGAAAAGATTTTTAAATTTTTATTTAAAAATAAAAATTTATTCTTAGTTTTATGTTGTTGCCATTCTGTGCTATTAAATAGGCCTTATCACGATTTTCGACGCCATTTTGACGAGTAGGTAAACACTTCTTGAGATATCACTGTTTGGTTGTATGGAAATCCGATGTCAAATAATTTTCATAAAACACCGCTTCTGAGAACTTCATGAATTGGAAACTTTACGCGCTATGCAAAGGATTTTACAGAAAATAACTGAGGAATGTCGCTGTGCTAAAAGGCATCTACAGTGGAACCTCGATTTAACGAAGTCGCTGGGGACCGGCCAAATTTGTTCGTTAAATCGAGGGTTCGTTATATCGAAAACCTCGATATAACGAACGTGAGGGGAAACGACCAAAATCTTCGTTATATCGAGGTCATAGTTAATGATTGATTCTTAACACAGGTGACTTCTGTCACGCAATTCATTGCAGTTTTCGTCACACAGAAGTGCCGCGTTTTGAGAGGCAATTCATTTAGTATGGTGGCTTTCAGTGGTAATTATTTTCACCTTTGAGCAGACGCGCAGCTTTTGTTTACAAAAAAAAAGACACTTTCAGAGTGTTGATCTGTTCAGCGTTTATCTTCTGTCGCGTGTTGACATTGTAATTCGTTATATCAAGGTATATTTTACGTTTGGGCTTCCGGATTATGTTCGTTATATCGAGGTTCTATTCCATACATTTTACTGTAACTTTGGCCGGGACATAGAATATCGTTCGATATATCGAGGACTTCGTTAAATAGAGGTTCGTTTAATCGAGGTTCCACTGTAGTTGCGTTTTGACATTTTCATACATTTGTCTTTATCAGATAGCGAACCAGCCGTGAACTCCTACTAAAAATAGTTCGCGGGAAAAAATACAGGGAAATGTATGGAAAGTTCAAAACACGACTGGACGCTTTCTGGCACAGCTACATCCCTCCATTTTTTTTTCTCAAAATCCTTTTGCCAGTGCCAAAAGTTTCCAATTCATGAATTTTTTAGAAGCGATGTTTTATGAATATTTGACATCGCATTTCTATGCAAACACTGTTTTTTCATTACGTGTTTGCCTACTCGTCAAAATGGCGTCGAAAACCGTGATAAGCTTATTTCTTTCTTACTTTTAATTTTAACGACATATTTGTCCTCCCGAATCTCTAAAGCAATCATTTCTTTTTTTTTGGGGGGGGGGGGGGGGGGGGGAGAGGCATCTGCGAACGTGACGTGACCCTTCGCTGTAGAAGACGCTAGTTTTTCTTCACAATTTAATTCGAATTTCTAAGGTGGGTAATGTCTTTCCGAGCAGATATTTCCCGAAACAAACCGTTGGTTGTCCTTGTCTTGTCCTTATTTCACTAGTGTAAACCGATGAGACGAATGAGCACAAGGAAATCAAAAATACAGCGTGTCTCAAACTAGTTCACACAAGTTTCCTTATGACTGTGCATGTGATTATGCCACAAGTGTGGACTAAGGGCCAATTAATAAAGTGCACTTATAACCAATAATCTGGACCCTCTTCATTACACGCGCAACTGAAACAAATACAAGAAACATTAACCAGTCCGCCAATCCTTTCTCACGGCCGAAAGTGAAGTCAAAAAAGGCGTTTTTGGTCGCCATTTTGGAAAACTTAGCACCATGTCCGGGCATAGTGCGTGGACGCGAAGAGTGACTACCCCCTTTAATTTGTTCGTGATTTCATTGTAGAGGAGGTATAGTTTGCAAAGGTGGATAATTTTGTGAAATTTCGTTTATTAACATAGTGGTCTTGTTCTTTTACCTGAAATGTTCGCGATCTTTTAGTTACTTGAAAAACTCACTTGAAAACTCAAAGGTGCAGAATCTTCCTACCAAAAATGTTCTTATTGCCCTGAAATAAAGTGGTTTTTTTTTGTTTTCGCAAATTTTAATAGAATAAGTGAAGTCTCTGTTCAGCAGCATTCGATTTCAGTGCACTTTTAAGAGTTCCTCTCATTCAATTACTCCTTAGCGGTAGGAAGAAGGGATTGCTCTTTATCCATCACTGGTATTCGGTTGCAGGATGAATAACTGCCAGCCTGGATTTGAAGCCGTTGGAGAAATTAAAGCTTAATTATCTCTGAAAAATGCATGGTTACCCCCAATTTTCATTTTGGATACCAAGAGCACTTGCTAAGTTCTGCTTTCTCCGCATAGTTTTAAACCGCGCAAAGGTATCCCTGTTTTAGTAGGCACCCCCCACAGGAAACCCGAGTATCTCGAGTGCGCAGTAACAAATGTAGGCAGTTTCAATATGAATCGTTGGAGTTTACCCCAATTCTGAGATAACCCGTGCAATATTTTCAAAAAGTGTTTTGATTCCCATGACCTTACAGTACCGACTATTCTTTTTAGCTAAAAATGAGAGAAATCGTTTCTGATTTCATTCTCTGATCACTTTTCTCAGCGGTTCTGCGGTTTTGCGTACATCTTACAGTGACTCTGGTATCCAACGGTGTCCCAGTCGCCAAACATATTTTAGGGCGATAGCGGATTACTACAAAACAGCAATCACGGGGAACATGTTACCAAGGCTCGTGTAGAATTCAGTAAATGATTACTTTGGCAACCGTGTCTTTTCTCTTTTCAACCTTCGATGTTTTTTCCTTTCTCAGTTCTACATTTTGCGTTAAAAGGAGAGGTCAGGATTTTCTTGGCCAAACTACTTTTTGTATCTCCATTCCATCTTGCATAGTCGATTGTTTTTTCATGGCAATGAGTCTGATTACAATTTTTCGAAAATATTTTCTTAAATGCAATTTGGCGTTCGAAGCTCACTTGGTTCAACGATTTCAAAGGGCAAGGTGGGCTACCTGTGTTGTTATTTTGTGTCAGGATCGATCGAGTCAACCTGGGAACGAGATCCTCGGCTGATGGGACATAATAGTCAGTCTTACATGAAGTACTACCCCACGAAGAGGTAAGGCTTGAAAATTTTTAGCTCTAACAAAATGGTACCGCCTGTGGAATCCTGAGCTTCAGTTGACTCTACGGCGTTTTTCGCTACGAAAATGTAAGCTTATTAGCACTTGAGTTTGTTTGCACAGTTGCGTTTATATCCTAGTTTTTCTTGACACTGTTGTGCTGTTCAAACGTTAGATAAATCGAAATCTGTCACTGCAGAGTAGTTAAGTCTTACGTACATGTACCACGATGTTCAGTGAAGTTTTATCTGTATCACGCACATGCTTACATACATAAGCTTACGGTACTTAGTCTAGTAAGCTTAATTTAGTTGTTAAAGCAGATCGGAGGGGGTAGCCCCCATTACACTCTTGAGTGTGGATTGCAATGTACAGACTGTCGTTATGTAAGGAAGAATTGATCTTTCGTATTTTGGCAAATTGTTATTCATGATACAGTTCATTGTACTTTTATATTGTTGATTATTTCATTTAAGCTTATTTTTTATGAATATGTCAAGCAGCTTATCAGCTTTCGCCTACGTTAAAATTGGAACGCGGTTTTGTGGAATGAGGGATCGTCTGAAGAACAATTTTACGGAAAGTTTTGTTTTACGAGTTGTTTATATTGAGGTCCTGTGTGCCTTGTTGCAGGAGGTTTGTACATGACAAAAAATTGTTACAGTTTTTGTTTTAATATACGAAGAAAGTTTTGACAGATTTCCATTAATTTTGTTAACAAAACTTCACTCTCACAAAATGTTGATCCACCGAAATATTGTGAAATTAAGATGGTGTAGAAAGTTCCAGGGAAAGGTTTTTACAGCCCCTTACATTGAATTGTATAACTGTAATTGCACCACTGGTACACTGGCCCTCTTCCAAAAATGAGGAGCGTGATTTTGAGTTAGAGTTGCAAAATGTATACGTTATCCAGGGTGTATTCCGTGTATGCCCAACGTAACAGGCACGCTGAGAATTTTGAAGTTTTTCACCTACACTGTATGAGGTAAATTTAAGTACTCTACCTCTGATTATGCCACTTTATGCCAAAGTCCATGATTGTGTGCTAGTGTGCCAGTATCCCGAGTGATTTGTAAACCCAGGCTGAAGACTATCGGTGTAACATACTAGTTAAACTGCAGTTAGGTATTTGTAATACTCTGGAACTGTACTGTGATAATATCTCTTTCCCTTTTTTTTTTTTTTGCAGTTAGCATCTCGATTGTCAATTGACCTCTTGAAGTCTAAAGTCTTGCCAGTGACTACAAATATTAGGGTTTGAACAATGTTAATAAAAATGAGGCTCCCTAGAGGGCCTTTGATTCCAAAACCAGCGAAGGAACAGAACTGGCAGATGTGATTGCATGATCAGTATATTTTCCGAAAATGCCAGGCTACGCCATATTAGACATCGACAAGAAGAATCTTGACAAAGAGTTTCTTTGTGAATGCTGTGATTCTGTATTACGTGGTGCAAAAAGGGCAGGATGCGGTCACTTTTTCTGTAGTTCCTGTGTTGAATATCGTTTTCGGTAAGTTGAAATAATGATAAGTTGAAATCCTAAATTATTTTACAGCGAATGAGTAAAGCTGTTATTAATACTGTAGTAATAATGACTCTTCCAATACTCCATTGTTCTTGTTGTTGTTCTCATAATTTATAAATGTTTTTATATTAATTTTTGGTAAAGACCATTTGATAGCACATCATTCCACTTCTGAGGTGACATACAGAGAGCATGAGCCTTCAGCAACAGTTGTATCCTAAAGACATCTAAGGGAGCAAATTGTGATCTTTGTCAGTTTGAGTGCTTTTAACAGTCTGTGTGCAAGCCAGTATAGTGACTGTTGTGTGTTGAAATCAAAATTGGTTCAGATAAGCTGTATTTTTGCACACTGACTGTTTATCATGCACAGTGGAAGAAAATTAACAAGTTCTTTATTCGTTTTTTAAGCAAAAGGCTGAAAAACAAGGAACCTGCAGCTGATGCATAATACGTTTAAAACTCTAATAATCTGACAAGACAAAAGGACAAAAGGGGAACTAACATTTGCCTGATCAATGTATAATCTGTTGCTTTCTCAGAGCAGTGCTTTGCTAGAGTTAATTGAAACCCAACAATAATTATTTAATTCTTTACTAATATTAATATAACTTCATTGCAGTGGTAGGACTCTCTGATTATTAAACTTTTGCTGCCACCAGACCTGATCTTTATTAGCAAACAACTTGAAAGTGATTTCTGTACTTAAAATGAAAGGTGTTAGTTGCCAATTACATGTAGATAATCAAACATTTCGCTATGTTAACCTATTTGATTAGCTGTACCTGACTTATGAATCCAAGTAGTGGTTTTCTTTTCCATTCAGCAAAACAACTCACTCAAAAATAACTTCAATTTAAAACAATAACTTCTGTGCCGGGGTGATATCGGATGTCAACATGTAAAGGTGCCACTGGCAGCCGCTATCAATCCATTTATTTGATCTCACCCACCCACCCAACCCACACATGAATGTGAAAGACAGATGCAATCAGAGATAGAAATATATACATGTCCCCCACTCTTTACAAACATTGTGTGGGTTCTTCAGCACCCAAGTGTTGTGAGATACGATGGAATCTACGGTTTATCATCATCCGAGAAGACTAGAAGGCCTAACCACTTGTAGATGCCACTACAACGGCAGTGCTGTCTCCTCAGTTATTTAAAGACACTGGGTGATGGTCCGGCTGGGGTTTGAACCCGCGACCTCCTGCACAGTAGCCTGGTGCTCTACCAACTGAGCTAACCGGTCGCCTTACCACTCTGGTACCTACATGTATAGAAAAATTGTTGACAAGTGTCTCTTGATTACAACTTGAAAAAAGTTAAGGGTAACATATGTAATTTTGATTAGTTCTTGCATTTTTGTTTTCAAACATGCAATAACAGATCATGAGTTGTTCCTTTCAAGAATTAAATTTAGTTCTTTTGTCTGGTGTTCTAGAAAAAGATCAAGTCGCGATGAAATTTCCCGGCTTGTTTTTTTTAAAATTTTGTTGTGAGACGTTTTTTTACGTGATAGTTATTAGCAGCCGTAATGAAGCCTTGAAAACTTGTAGAAGAGTGTGGTAATGATTCATTATTGCTCTTTGTTTACTAGGAAGAATAAAGGAGCAGTGTCATACTGTCCAGAAACTAGGAGGCCACTTTTTTATTTTGAGGTGAGAATGCAAGTGTGTACCCTTGCCCTCTGTCTTTTCCCATAGTTAGAATCCTTTTCACTTCTTCAATGTAATGATTTTCGTAGTCTTTATATTTCTTAAGTAAGAATACCATACATTATTACAATCCGGTCATCCATGCAGTTCATCAGGGAACAATTAAAAAGGGAAGGCTTAACTTACATTTGTTTTTACAAGTTTTATAAAACTTTTGCTCACTGGACTTGCTTGCTGAAATAAAGCTAAGCTTTTGGTTAGACCTCTAACCCTTTTCACTAAGTACATGTAACCTCGACCCTGGAAACGAGGCAGAGTTCCCTTTAACACACAGGTTTATGGACATGTATATTTATGGTGCAGAAATTAAGTTTCACTCTTTTTCAAGCCAGTGCATCCCTGGGGTGTGTGTTGGAGGAGGGGAGAGGGTTTATAGAGCGTTGTTTCCTATCTTCAGCCTTTCCAGCTTTCCTTGGTATTCCCACATACTTCATTGTTTAATTGGTAATTATGTCTACACAGAAAATTATATTAGTAACACTTTTTCAGCCCTCAGCAGTAAAACCAAGTCAAAATAAAATCCCTTCAAGATTTCTGTACTCAAAAAGAAGTTAATGGCATGATGATTTAATAGTGATGTTGCTGATGTTGATTTGGCACCAAAAGTTACATGAAATGCAAAACAATAAATTATCTTTCAGTGCTTATGGTTTTGTACTCTGTAAGTCTAACAAAGTGGAAGCAAGTGGAAAACATACAGACCAATGTTTCTGAACTGAAATGAAGTCCACATGTCAAATTTCAGTTACTTTTGAGCAAACCAAAAAACGACCAAAAATCCAGGAGGGCGTTCTTGCCTATAATTATAATTATAATTATAATTATAATTATAGAGTTTTAATTATTTTTAATTGATCAATCCTATGTTTTCCAGCTTTGTCTCTGTCAAATGTATCCCCCCCCCCAAGAAAAAAAAAAAAAAAAAAAATTATAACAATAGTAATAAAAAATATAACATGCATGTATATACAGGGAATGATGTAGCTTAGAAAAACCCCAACAGGCTCATTTCTAACCCAACCTGCTCTTTCAGACTGTGCACCTCTAAAATTAGCCCCAAGTATTTGTAGACCTTCTGTTGAAATTTCAGCCATTGATTAGGTCTTTTTCAGAAGGTGAAATTCACCATTAGCTGGCTATTGGTGACATCCTGTCCTGGTATTAAAAAAAAGGGTGGGACCCATGAAATGCAAAATGAACCCCTAATTTCCTGGTACTAGAGAGTTCTCAACTTAACTAGGCCGTACCAACAATAGTGGAAACTCTGTAATGCTACAAACTGTATGTACATGTATAATTCAGCGAGTTTGACTGAGCCAGATGTCTGAGGTTTGCAGTCCTGCATGTCTGATGTAAAGCTTTATGCAGCTAACCCCTGGTTACAAATTAAATAAGTTTTTGAGTTGCCAAAAGGAAACCAAACCTCATTGCAAAATTACTTTATCAATTATGATGAATACTGTATGTACTGTACAGTGTAAATCTGAAAAATTGTTTTGCATTTACCGTATAGGATTGAAGGATCAATGAACAGTCTCAGGATTATTTCAATAAGAGAAATGCATTAAGAAATGACAAATGCTCAATCTTTTTTTTTTAGTTCTTGCCTGCAGATGACAATTTTTGTGACAAAGTGCACAACTTATCAGTTCACTGTTTGTTCTTGAGTGAGGGATGTCCATGGACAGGAATACTGCAGAATTTTGAGGTACATGTAAGATGATTATAAAGCTGCATTAACAGCTTTAAACCAACTTGAGGTACTCACACTTGCCACAACAAGACTTTATTACCCTAATTAAAAAAAGTTATTAATACAATTTTAGTTGATTTTGAAATATTAAGGGCTTACCAGGGCTCTTTGACACTGTGTTCCAGATAAGGAATAGGTCTCAGCTCAGAAATCCAAGAAAGCTGGCTTTGACTGGCTGATAAATTTAATGGTCAACTTGAGAAGATTTGGAGAGACTTACATTGCCTACTAAATGCTTCATCAACACTGTTTGAGACAAATCAATAATTTTTACAAAAACTAGGATTGTGCTCTCCACTCAGTAGCTGGTCATGGCAAATGACAAGACAAGATGCTACATGTACAGTTAACACTCTGTATCTGAATGAATGATGTCTGAATGATTTAACTGTCTTATGTTGAATTTTAGGGTCTTTTTTTTTGCTCAAAGTGTTTGAATTTTTCCATCTGGCCTTCAATCTAGGTAGAGAACATCGCTCTGTCTTTTCTCACTGGTTTAAACTTATTTTTGGAGAAAAAGAAGGGCAAAATTTTGAGTCAGCGCAATTCAATACATGTATAAGACAGTTAATGAGTTGTGCTCTAAAGCCCTTGGCTTATTCAATGTATCAAGTGCATAGTTTATTTAGTTTATTTATTTTGCCACACCACAAATATAATGAAAACGAAAAAAAAATAGATTGAAAAAAAAGATGTAAAAATGTCGAGGAGACCTAAAGAAAACTATGAAGCTTGTATTAATCAGGTATCCTCAGTTATTGTTTTACAAGATAAAATCAATAAAGAAGATAAGAACATGACAACGGATACAATTACAATTCCATACAATTACAAAGTCAAATGAAGGGATACAATACGAAAAGACAAGCTACAAGAAAAGTTAATACCTAAACACATTTGTATGAAAACTACTAATAGTTGTTACAGAAAAATGCCTTAAGTGCTTTCCTAAAGGAGACAGAGGAGGACGAGTTGAAAATTTCAGTACACAACTTGGAGTTGTAAAATTTCAGGTCCTTGGTGAAAAACGGAAAATTGTTTGATTGTTAGTTCGACAAAGAGGCAAACGATATAAATGAGAGTTTCTCGTATGATAAGAATGAATTTCTTTCTGTAAGGTGAATTTACAGTCAAATTTCAAAGGAAGGGTACAGTTTTGGTAAGAGTACATGAATAAACCTAACTGAAATAGGCGTATGTCATGAAATATGCATAGTTAGTACAAAAAACATTATTTTGCACTTTGCTAGTGTCATTTAATTTATTTGACTTATCATATAGTAATTATAATTATTATAACTAGTAGTTCCTAACAGAAGGTGAAGTGCAGCATACTGATGCTGTAGTAGTAAAGACTGTGGCTGTCACATTTGTTTGACTCAAAGAGACACTTTCAATAAGCAATTGACCAGAAGGACCTGTCTTATTCCAACTTAATCCGATCACATTGGATTGAGTTGGCAAGTTGGCCACCTTCAACATTCGCTCAGTTTGGCTTTTTGTGATTGCACCGTAATGGAGTGCTGACCTGTAGGTCACCACATTTGTATGGCCCTGTATGCATGAGATTATTCATTAATACAGGGTACTTTGGATCTGCAGTAGTTAGACTTATGGATGATGTGTGAGATTTGGCCAGCTTCAGTTCGTTTGTCACACGAGTTCATGAGCCTTTCATGTATTTTTGATGTATTAAGCTTCTTGATACGCTGCGAAAATGATTCAACAACTACTTTAATTGAAAACAAAAAAAAAGAAAATTAGTAGGAGAAATATTCACCTTATCAGAAGGTCTGGAGAGAGTAAACATCTTAAAAGCATGAAGGAAATGCAGCATTATTTATTTAATAGTAGTCAGCAGTGTTGTCGAAAAGCATTCATGAAGGCAAAAGCTGGGAAATCCATCCTCTAGCTCAAATGAAATCCCTTATCTATATGTCCAACGTTAAAAAAGCAATACTATTACTACTACTGCTACTAATTAAATAATAATTATAACAGTTATAATAATAATAATAATAATAATAATAATAATAATAATAATAATAATAATAATATGTGGATGTACTCGGAGATTATTCAAGAGATGTCAGGAAGGCACTTAAAGAGCTAGTGGGAGATAAAAGCGACACAATAGCTCTGCAGATACAGAAATCAGTTATGACAAGCTCACTCAACATTGCCAGGCGCTTTAAGCTTTTGAAATAATGGACATTAGGCATTTTATTATACTTTTATTTTTATTTATTTTTTAAGTGTTTTCATTGCGATGAACAGAACTTTTAGTATTTAGATTGAGGATTTTATGAATGATAAATAGTTTTAGAATTTATTTACTAGGATTTTTATGATTAGAAGTTCGGAGTTTAATTGTATGGACTTTGGTCACTACATTGATTGGCTACGGCTGGTTACCCAATCATTGTTTAGGTAATCTGGGCATCCAGAAGTTTTTACTGCCATTTTATAATAATGATGATGATGATGATCATCATCATCATCGATAAGCTGCTAGCGAGGTTTTAGGATTAGAACGTTTAATATTCTTCACATTTAGGATTAATAGGGTTTTTTGAATTTTTATCACTTTTCTCATTTTAGTGTATGATTGGTCGTATGAATGACTTTTATTTCTTTTAAATTTACTATTATTACTATTATTATTTTTTTTAAAAATTTTGCTATAAAAATTGAAAGCTATGTTTTGCTTCAAAATACTCTCTTTTTTAATTATCGCAATTGAATAATTGTAAATAGGGTTTTAATAGTTCTTTATTCTACTTTTAACATGTAAATACAAATTTTGCTTGGAATATTTTAATAAAGAGATTGATCATTATTATTTAAAAAACAATAATAATAATAATAAAATCTCTAAAATTTTTTAATTAAATCAAGATCAAGACCAGATGAGTCAAGAATTTTTGTTCGCTAATCTTTTTATCATGAATAATTTAAGAAAATTTGTGCAGATAATAATATTTTCTTGTTGATGTAAATTTAGCAGTTACAGGAACGTTTCTGATCAAGTGCATGCATGAATTGTTACCAGCAAAGAAAATGCTAGCAGGTAATCCTCTGATAAACTAGTCAGAGTCCCTCTAGAATATGACTTCCACTCCCACAGAATACATTATGTGTTGAGTCTCAGGTCTACACGTAGAGATTGATATGTGGTACTTCAAGAAAGCATTTGTCATGGCTGCATTAATTTTAAATTAGAAATTTAACAATAACAATAATAACAAAATATAAAAATAACAATAACAGTAACAATAACAATAACAATAACAATAACATTAATTTTATAGTAATGATGATGATGACCATCATCATCCTCATGATTAATGATTAATTAATGACACTGGAACATTGGATTTTTGACCCCAAGAAGGTTCAGAATGATGCAAAAGAGGAAAAAAAAAAAGAGTTTTCCAATGAACATTTACAGTGTGAAATTTTATCACCTTGTGCGCGTGCTGTTGTAGTGTGCTGTTGTAGGTGCTGTATTTGAATTAGAGTTGCACAATGATTGCATGGTTAGATGGTTGTGAAATGAGTTACAAAAAAATCATGCTAATATCTAAGAAAGTTGTGATTCTTACTAAATTTGGCACAACAAAATCATTTCTGAACTCGATCGTTTATAATCTAATATCATGCTAACAGCAAATTGTGCTTATTGCATTAGTCAGCTGATTAGGTGCAGTATTATTTAAATAGGATAACCTAGCTGACTGTTTTCTAAATTGTTCTTGCACCAGTTCATTACATCAAGGAGGTACAGGGATGGTGCTGTGGTAAGAGCACTCACTCCCTACTAATGTGCTTCAATTCCTGGACTATACACTGTAGGACTATTCATAAATTAAGATGAGTTTGTTATTGTTGCTCAAGAGGCTCTCCAGGTACTTTGTTTTCAGCCTCTCCTTTAGAACCATCATTTTCCAATTCCAATTCTTTATGGAGAGTATCCATTTAAATTAATACTCTGTGCTTATAACACTGTTGACACAAAGTGATTTATTTATTGTATGTAAGAGTGGTTTATGCCATTTGTTAAGCCTATCCTTACAAAATACACACAGTTAAATTACATGTTGATGTAAGTTTGATGGTTTGTAATACTTTGAACTCTCACACCCATATATATGGTGGGTGCATGGAGAAGTGTTCTCAGGTGATTTGGTGCTCTTCCCTGTCTCTTGTAGGAGGCCGGGGTGGTGTGTGCATTTTAGTTTTAATAAACCTCAGTCTCTGTCTCGCATGCAGTCAGTTACATGGTCTTGCCGGTTGGAACATTGTTCTACTTGTATTCGTGCCATATGTGTAGTCTTATAACTGACAATTTTTAAACCAGCTTTCACTAGTTTAAGATGCACAAGTCTATATCATTCAGAGTACTTTTGTTGCAATTTTACCAAACAGGAACATGTAGGTTATTGTGCTTTTGCTACCTTTGACGGAAAAAAGATGGAACTTTGTGGAAATGGAAATGGATCAAACGCAGCACATAGTAATCAAATGGATGTGGACATCAAACTAGACTGCAACGAGGGAACACTACCTCAGGAAAGTGCAGTGGTGAGTTTTGTATGTCATGTGTGATCGATTTATGATTTGAATTGTTTTGGGCAATCATTAACATTTGAATAATGTACTCTTTAAAATTGTGTTGGAAATTAGTCCCTTTAGCCACCTTAGGATTTTATGTTTTAAATGCTAGACCTTGCAAAATTAAAATGTGTACGAGTCCGGAATTTGGGTAAAAGAGCACAAAGGTACTAGTTAAGGGCAGTGATAACAATACATTTCATTGTATTTCATGCTTATGGTAGACTTTACAGAAGCAGCATTCAGTGGCTGAAGAGTTTAATGGAAGCCAGGGAGACTTAAATGACAGCTTACAGGTAGCAGAGGTCAGTTTGCAGTTCTAACTAAAGTACATTACTTGGAACGACTTGAGATCATGCTATTACCTGATAGGTGCTATCACATCCTCAGAATTTCTACAATAATTTGTGGTTGTTTAGCTAAAAAAAAAACACGGGAAGTGTTTACAGTGTGACACGCTGTACCATAGCCACCCAACAAACTTTTTTTTACTAGTTAGGCAATCAGGGTATCTTCCCTCTTGTTCATAAAATACAAAACAACATGTTTTCAATAATTCTAGTTGTGTCACTTACCTGTTAGACTTTGCAAGGAGGCGTGACGGTTAATCAAATTTGCGTATCCTGATATATTGGCTTACTTGTAAAAAAAAGTTTGTTGGGTGGCCAAGGTAAGGCACATCGCACTGTACGAGAGCAACAATAATTTTATTGCTCTGTTTGTCATTGAAAACATCAGCCTCTTCATGGCTCATACTCAAAATGAAAGTCTTGTTGGACTAATTTTCAGAATTTACTTCGAAGAAATGTGAATCAGTTGAAACCCTGATCATGCCACAACCGAAAGGCCGTGAATTGTTGGTCACATTACTAACAGGGTCATGTGATTAGAAAATGACAGCATAGGTGAGCTTTGGTCTGGCCCGTGTTGTGGTTGTAAACAGGGTTGAACCTTTCCTCTTATTTTGCGTTAGAGGACGTCCTACTCTATTGGCTGTGATTATCCGAATGGATTTCATTATTGTCATTATCATTATAATGTTACTGTAATTTTGGTGAATTTGCCAATTTTGTGTCAAATTCACGGCTAAACTAACAGCCAAATAGACAATTTTGACGATATGGAGACAAAAGACTAAACTGTAAAATAGGCCAAAAATTAAATTGACTGATTTTATGATTTTAGCCAATATGATGAATTTGCTTAATGGTCCCTAGACTGGAAAATCCGCCAATTGGTACCATAACAGCGGTTATATCAGGCCCAACACGAGCATAAACACAAACGTAAGCTTAAGGGTAAAAGATTCACCTTTCTCTTACCCTCGCCTTTTATGTTCATGGCTATATGCTTTTGTTGCAAACCCCTCGTAAAAATCCTGTCAAATCTGCCATTCTGTCATATTTCCCGGTTGATGCTTAATTTGCTAATTTCATGGAATGCTTGACTCAAACCCCGCTGAGTTTTTCGACTCTTTAGTTGCCCGGGGAGAGGGTGCTCTTTTGTAATAAGTGTAATTTGATAGTAGTTAAAAGGGGCACTGTCACGGAGTCTTCTCTTTCCTTTGGTCGAATCTGCTCAAATATTGGCCAAGATAACTTTTCGCTGACATCAAATTACTTTTATAGCCCCAAGAACAAAATGTTAACCCTGTAAGTGGTTTCTCCTCCCCAGAAGAGAGTATAATCAGCTTTTTTTTTTTTAGCAATTTCTCCAAATACGTTGGAGGAACCTGAAAAAATTGGCCACTCTTTTCAAGTTGACCATCCATGGCCAAAGATAACTAACTCTAGTTTCTATGTAGTAGTAGGGTTACTGCATATGTTTTTTGGCCATTCAAGGTAATATCACAAATAGGTGACACTGCCCCTTTAATTTGTTCAACAGCCTAGCATTACTAGTGATCGCAAGGTAAACTGTGTGTATCCTTGGTGCGACATGTTGGTAAATGTAGATGATCTTCGTGGGCACTTGGAAACGTTCCACCCAAAAAAATGTAAATATTGCAAAGGACAAGTTGATCTCAGTATGTTGGAGGTATGTTTTTTTTGGCAGAATGGTTTTAGGAAATTATTTTATGGTGTTGTGCCAGATCATACTGCCATACTGCTCGTAAGGTGATTCCATCTGGCTGATCTTTACATAAGTCAACAGCCTAAATAAAAAGTTTGCACTCACAATTCAAAATGGAAGTTGGTAGTTTTATTTTTTTTGTTTCTGTAATTCCACAGAAAAATTAAAAAAAAAAAACGTTACCAGCTGTTTCGTAAAAGAAATGAATTTGATGCTAGAATCTCAGTAAAGAAATGCCAATATGTTCCATGGTCCTCTCCCGCTCCTCCTTGTGTTCCCCTTCCCTTCCCCTTCTTTACTTCATTCTTCTCCTCCTCTTACTCCTCCTCTGATTCCTTCTCCTCTTTCGTTCCCCCTCCTCCTCCTTCTTTTTCGTTCTCCTTTTACCCCTCCTTCATCTTTCCCTCCTCCTACTTTTCCTCCTTTCACCTTCTTCTCCCCTTCCTCCTTTTCATCCTCTGCTTTCTTTTTTTCCTCCTCCAACTCATCTTCCTGCTCACCCTACTTCTTCTTCTCCCCTTCTTCTTTACCTTCTTCTCCTCCCCCCCCCCCCCCTACTCCTCCTTTTTCTCCTCCCCACCTCCTTCTTCTCTCTCTCCTCCTCTCTTCTTTCCTTCTCCAGTTGACCTGGTAAAGGTTGGTGGTGGTCCCTACCTGAGCTCTGTATCTAGCACCATTTCTGAAGGGGTCAACCTCACCACCTCCACTGAGTTATTCCAGAATTTAAGTAGAGTTATGAGTGCTGGATTTTCTTTGTAAACTTTCCTTATAGCATTGCAAGGAGTGTCCAGCTTGGCCAGTCAAGCCAGGCAAATGTGGAAAAGATCAAACTCCTCAAGCTAAGGTAATTAGTCAATAGCTTACTGGTACCCCCCCTGCCCCCACTAACCCCCATTATTATTATTATTATTATTATTATTATTATTATTATTATTATTATTATTATTATTATTATTATTATTATTATTATTATTATTATTATTATTATTATTATTATTATTATTATTATTATTTTTTATTTTTTTTTTATTTTTTTTTTATTGTAATAAGAGTTGTTTTTCTTTAAGAACCTTATTTTTATTTTCAAATATTTTTTTGCCAGAATACGATCATGATATGATTTTTTTATTGCAAACAAGAAGCTGTTACCAGCTTAAACTCGGGCCATATTTGACTGCGCGGTGCGTAAGCCTACAATCTTTTAGCAGTGATAACCTCCAGCATCGCTTACTCCCCAAAATTGATCGTTATAGAGATAATTATAGTGAGGCAATTTAAGTAACCACCAGATAGAATTGCATTACTTGCAGTCAGAATGAATACATGGGAAAACAACGTTTGTTAAGTAGAATACCTTGTGCTTCATACGGATGCTTTAATTCCCGGGCTTTAATCCTTACGTTTTCACCTTTGATTTGGCAGACAGAAACCATTTGTGCTTTGAAATTAGCTCTGTTAGGCTTGAAAATAGTCACTTTTTTAATCAATATGAATTGTAAATAGGTTTTTTCTAATAGAGATAATGTGATGGAATATGTTAAGCCGGGTGAATAAATGAGCATGATGTATTAATCAGTAAATGACACAGGCATACTCGGAAAAAAATCCGAGTGTTCCTATCAGGAGCACTCGGATTTTTTTCCGAGTATGCCTTTGTCATTAACTGATAAATACATCATTCTCAGGTTTTTTAATAGTTCTTTTTTCCTACTTTTAACCTGTAAATAGCAATTTGTTTGAAATATGTTAATAAAGAGATTTATTATTATTATTATTATTGTTGTTGTTGTTGTTGTTATTATTATTATTATTATTATTATTGATATTATTATTATTATTATTATTATTATTATTATTATTATCATTTATCGAAAAGAATTGTAAATAAGTTTTAATAGCTACTTTTAACCTGTAAATAGCATTTTACTTGGAATATTTTAATAAAAATTGTTTATTATTATTATTATTATTATTATTATTATTATTATTATTATTATTATTATTTATTGAAAAGGGTTAGATCGTCTAGCTGTGTCTATTTAACAATTAGACGGCGAGCTCGAGGTTTCTATCGGCTGATCCCCGAGCCAACTATCAAAGGCGATAGAAACCGAGAGCGAGCCGTCTGATTGTTTTAGCATACCTCAGTGATCGATCTATCAAGTAAAAAAATCTTTTTATTTCATAAATTTTGATATATTTGTACAATGATGCATGCTAAATCGCGCGCACTCTGACAAACTGCCGCCTATCGATCGATAGACGGCACCTGTGTAGCCAATCAGATTGCGCGTTACGCGATAGTCGGTCACTGAGGTATGCTAATTTTGGATAATCTATCAGTGTTAGTGCTATTTACTCCCATGCCACAATATTCCTCGGTGATGCTGCTATAACCCGGGCAAAAGGGCTACAAATGTTGCAAGCATCGTTTCATTTGACAAACGAAATTAGATGGGTCACTGTTCCTCTTTGAAAACTGTACAAACTCTTTTATAAGACTGCTTAAATTGCGGATCGTGTGATTTCATTTGCCAAGAAACTGTGCACCACACTGACGCATTGTGAAGCTGTGAATTGTTAACATGATACCCTGCGATGTGGGAGAAGTAGGGTTAGGAGAGGGGATGGGTCCGGGGTGTATCAATACCCTTCGTTATGGTGAGACTCTGGCCTTTGGGGCTGCCATTATCCCTAGTAGAAGTTAACTATTCCACTTACATTTTTACAGCATGTTAACAGTGACTGGTGTTGTCCTTACTTTTTCAGAAAGAGCAAGTGAATGACACCCTGCCATTATCACGAAAACTCAATTTACCTCTTGCTCACGGGGAAGATGTGAAAGAGACCATTGCTCCCTCATTGAAGAGAACTTTGGCAGGAAATTCCGACGCTCCAAGCGCGTCTTCCCTCAGCTCTCTTGAAGTACTGATCACTGATCAGCATGAGCAAAGACTGAATCGACTTGAAGATAGGGTTGATTTGCTTTCAAAGGAAAACTTTCAGCTAAGGCAGCAGATCCTCTATCTTAATAATGTATTTGATGACATGAATCGCAAAGTTCAACTCTTGGAACAAGCACTTGCTCATGCACGCTTTTGTCAGAGGGAGGACGACGATATAATACAAGCAAACCTGAACTCTCTACGAAATGAGCAGATAAACCTGCAATCCCAGTTTGATCGTGTAATGGCAAACCCCTTGTCACAGGAAGAACGTGCAAGGTTAATAGGGCAGATGGACGCCATCCAGGAGAGGATTGGTAGACTAGAACAACATATGCTGTCGCACAGGAACATGTTAGCTGAGATATCCACTTCAGTTAGATCGTTGGCCAATGCTGTTGCAAGTGACAGGATACCTGAAGTAGACATAAGACCTGTTTAACGATCATCCCGGTTTAGCCGGTACTTTTCTTCTTGTGAGTAGTGCAGTGAATAGTGCTCCATCCACTATGTAGTCAGGCATGTAAGAGTGAGTGAGTGAGTGAGCGAGCGAGCGAGCGAGCGAGTTATTGAGTGAGTGATTGAGCGAGCGAGCGAGTTAATGAGTGAATGATTGAGCGAGCGAGTGAGTGAGTGAGTGTCCGTAACAAACAGGTCCGCAATGCGTGCACAGCACTACCCACATGTTCGCAATACGTACTTATTTTTTTATTACTCTTTTTTTTTTTATAAATTTTCAATTAGCCATACATTACCTCCAGTTATTAAGTTACAATCTAATTCCAGTGTTCTAGATAACCTACATAGTCAGGGAGTCAATGAAGAATTTTGAGGGGCCAATTGGTGTGCTTCTCTGCAAATCCTAAGTTTATACAATAAAGAATTGAAAAATTGTCAAATACTTGTGAATTGTTTCTGGCTAATCTAGACTAGCCACGAACAATTCACAAGTATTTGAAAATCTTAAGTTTACCATTAAATTTTCCAGGTCAAAAAGCCAGCTTTCTTGGGATTTTGACCTAACACCCCTCCCTTATCTGGAACACTGGTTAGCATTAAATAGTCAAAATAATACACACATATATATAGGAGCGGAAAAGGGCATGAATGGTGAAACTTATGTGATGCCCTTTGATTAAAATGTAACTTAATGACTTTTGTATTGCACTCAGGTTACTTACGGTAAAATAGCTTGTAGGTCTGAATTTTATTAAGGCGTAGATTTGTTGGGTTACGATGAGTAGAGACCTTGCCAGTGAGGAGCTGCTGTATTGTAATGAATTTTTGTGTTTCACTGGGACCATGTCTGTCCTAAGTAGGCCATTTTCGATTTTCCTTTGAACCTCATTATGTGAAAACAATCTTTCTGCAAAGCTTTTCTTGTGCAAATTAGCTTTGTTTACATTTCAATGAAAACTGATTTTCATTAAAAAAAAAAAAATACTGTGCACGAAGCCTTGTTTTCATAATGAGGTTCTGGCAACTGAGAAATGGCCTATTACAGATGTACAGCTCACATGAATATTGTAATTCGATTGGGACTAAGTCTGCCCGAAATTAAGCAGGCGTCTGTCTCACAGATGTACAGTTTACATGAATTTTGTTATTCCATTGGGACTAAGTCTGTCTGGAATTAAGTAGGCGTCCGTATTTCAGATCTAGAGTTTACATGAATATTGTAATTCGATTGGGACTAAGTCTGCCCGAAATTAAGCAGGCGTCCGTCTTACAGATGTACAGTTAAGATCAATATTGTTATTCCATTGGGACTAAGTCTGTCTGGAATTAAGTAGGCGTCTGTATTCCAGATTTGCCCTAAATGAAGCAGGCGTCCGTATTAGAGATGTACAGTTTACATGAATATTGTTATTCCATTGGACTTAGTCTGTCTGGAATTACGTAGGCGTCCGTATTCCAGATTTGGAGTTTACATGAATATTGTAATTACATGAATATTGTATTTCTATTCAGACCAAGTCTGCCCGAAATTAAGCAGGCGTCCGTATTAGAGATGTAGGACGGCTTAAGACAATCAGTGGCCTCCAAATCTGTTTATAAGTGGTTTATTTTAGGAAGATAAATAGTTTTCTTGTCTGGGATGCAAGCCTTCTTGTTACCGTCAGCAGCAGACAATGTTTAGATATGACTGATGGCAAAATTGAAAACGGCTTAGAGCGCCGTGGCTTTGTTAACCACCGTCTAAACTGCCTTTTAGAAACCGACCCGTACAGTTAAGATCAACATTGTTATTCCATTGGAATAAGCCTGTCTGGAATTAAGTGGGCGTCCGTATTCCAGATGTGGAGGTTATGTTTCACTGGGACCAAGTGAACTATCTGTAATATAAGGATGCCTGTATTTTAGAATTTTTATTTGATGAGCAGTTTCTCTTTTTATTCACCGACATTTTAATATCTTGTAGTTTTTAGCTTTTTAGATTTAGCTTACAGCTTAATTTATGTTATGCTACAGAAGTTTTGCCGAGAGTGTCAAAGTATTCAATTTAGATTATGAGCTCGAAATCTCTATGGCGTGATTATCACGCATAGAAATCAAGAGCGAATAATCTAATTGTTTTAGTATAAATCTACTTGTCGTTCAAAACTTCAAAGCAAATCCCTTTTTGCAGACACCTCGAGAACGCGAAAAGGCGGCCGCCATTTTGTTGTAAGGCTACTCACTCTACTCACTATCTACAACAGAATAGATAGTGAGTAGCGTAGCCAATAAGAGAACAGCATTCGTGATAGAACGCTAGTAGATTTATACTAATTGTATTTCAGTGGAAGTGTTTTTAGAGGTAGGGTTTGTAAGAGGTTTAGTTTCTGGGACCAAGTAAGCTAAGTATTAAAATTGTCCGTAATAAGCATGTGTCCTCATTGTGGAATTATTAGGAAGTGGAGGTTCGACTATACTGAAATTCCTTTTGTACGAAATAGGTAGGGTATAGTTTACACCTTGTGACAATTAAGCAGTCGTGTAGGTTAATAAGTAGGTAGTTACCTAAATATTATGCATCGAGAAATAGAAAGTAACAGTAAAATTGCGTGTAAATTGTTTCGTAAAGATAGTTGTATCTGCACCATACATTCCATAGATTCAATGATGGTTTAAACCAAAAAGGAACGATCCACCAACGAGTCAACCAGGGAATTCTATGCGTATGTACACATATATAGATTTATACATTTTAAGGGTAGCTTTGGTAAAATAAACGTAACTGCCATCATGGTTTACGTTGTGTAATGTGCTCTTCTTTTTCCCTGACAGAAACGAACCTGCGTTTGATTCCGAACCAAATCCTGCACTTGACAATGCTGCCATTTTTCTTGGCAGTTGCTCAAGTGACAGTCGCTAAAGCCTAGGGACCAGGACTCGTTCTTCTCTTTTTTTTTCTTAACCCTCAAAAGTTCCACTGTCTTCATGAAAATTCTCGTCACTAGAACTAATACATTCATCAAACAAAAAGGTTTAGTTTTCAGGATCGAAAATTTATGTTGAAATACAAGCCGGGACGTCTTGTCACGTGACATTTTATCAACTTAATCATGTGACAAAACGTCCTACCCCACTTAACAAAGATTCCGAGAGGGAATCAAAAGCTTGTGTTTTAACGTAAATTTTTGATCCTGCAAACGAAACCGTTTTGTTTCAGTGATATAATATGACAGGATCAGGGAACTTTTTTTTTCTCTAATACATTCATGTTTATCCTACATTTGCCGTTGGCTGTTTTCAGTTTCTCAGTAAAATTCAGTAGTTTTTATGTTATCATCAAAAGCCAGGATTACCTTGCACTATTCTCAACTCATGTCTGCCGAAAACGTGATTCTAAATCTCTGTAATTTCATTGGCGGTTCTAGGGTTCTAGGGCCTGCCGCCTTACTTTTAGATTAAACCGAGGCTCGTAGAGCTGCAGACCGATCTCGATTTTTCCCTTTCCCCCTATACCCCACTTGGGAGCATGCTAGTGGAGTATTCAAACGGAGTGGATGAGACCGTATATCATACGAGGGTTTAGTAATCACCCAAGGGGCTCTTTTTTGAAGCTTGTAACTTAGGGAACTGCTTGGGGGGGTGGGTATTTAACCTGTGTTTGGGGTATGGGGGTGCCGCTTTGAATTTGAAATACTGACCCTGTTTAGGACGAAAATCACCTTAAATACCTACCCTGTATAAGACAAGGCCCTCTATTTTAAGATCCAATTTAAAATACTGCGAAGAAACAATGAGTTATTGCCATAAAGGGTGGTTTGAACCTTAATTACATCCATTTTGAAATCACTGGTGATCCTTGGAAGCTGATTGGTCCAAAATGGTGCAATTTATTCCCAAATCGCACCATTTTTTGCTCTAAATCGCATCCTTTCTTTAGCCCATCAAAATGGAAATGAAGTAACAAATAGAATATTAATATTGACAATGATACTCTTTGATTTCAAAATGGATGTAATTAAGTGGTAATTGAACTTCGTGTCGTGCAATTTTGGTCTGAAATCATACTTGTGATTTCAAATCAAACTCGCGCTGCGCGCTTGTTTGATTTTGAAATCACGCGTATGATCTCAGACCAAATTGCACTCCACTCAGTTCAATTACCAATATAAATTCAAACAAAAAAAAAAAAAAAAAAAAAAAAGAGCGAGTCATAAAAACTGTTTTTTAAAGTATGATCGTTTATTCACGAGAGCGGTGATGGACGTTCGCGGCCAGGTGAATCTTAGCCTCCCACGCAGTCGTTTTTAAGGGACTCGTACGAGTCCCTTAAAAACGACTGCGTGGGAGGTCACCATTTTTCATCGACATAGTTTAGAAAAACGTGCCCAATTGTTTTGCCTTTCCTCCTATCCCAACTATGGGAAATGGTTATGACAAGTTTGTTCCATAAGGACTCACCTTGTCTGGGGTAGGGGGTTATCGAAGACACCACCTATCTATTACCAAAAAAATTTATGGCTTTAAAGTTTGAGTTGACACAAACATTCAACCAGCAATAGTCGGCATTGCTAGTTAATCTGGATAAATGAGGCTTGAATCTCACTGTCCTTTTTTCACTGCCGGATAGAGAGGAGGCTATGCAATAAAGACACCACCTTTTGAGGTTGAGGAAGTGTGTGTGTGTGTGTGTGTGTGTGTGTGTGTGTGTGTGGGGGGGGGGGGGGGGGGGAGGTACAGGCAGAAGCCACCATCTGTTTTGTGGTTTGGTGGGCCCTGTTCCAGTATAGTAGTTTGACCACTTCCCTAAACTGATAGAGCGGCAGCAGCAGTCGAAGTAGCATTGCACTAATGATTTGTTGAGTGTATTCAGAGTATAAATATTGACATACGGTCTGGCCCACTTATACCAGAGGAAACCTTGCATATATTTTCTATATTAGAGTTAACGTTGTATCAAGCAGGACTGTAACAGTGGAATGCAGCGAATGCATCATTTTTTTTTTCATTAGTAATAACATATGTGGTAGCATTTTACATCAAGTACTAAAGGAACATCTGCAACAGATAATTCGTTAATCGATGTCCAGGATGTCCTCAAGACCAACTATAACCTATTCGATATTCGAACCCGTTTTCCACATTGAGCCAATTGACAACTATTGCGTGATGCGACATGTTAATGTTTATCATATTTACAACTGAAGCTGTTGGTTGAAGCAGTCCAGTGAACGGCAGTTTTGAACAGATGTTTTTATAAAGCGAGAGAGGATCTTGTATAAAGCTTGTACGGAAAGATGTCTAACTGGAATCCGCCACTGCGTGTATTGAAATGGGACTCAAACGTTGAGGTAAGTGGGAGGCCTGTTCTCAGCGAAAACTCGGCTTGCTTCTTTTCGTGAAACGAAATATCTCAAGGATAGTCTGTAAGATTCGAAGTTTGGCCGGCCACCACATCTCATATTTGGCATGTGAACTTCTTTATGGTTCCCAACTACGAAATGGATGATTTTAAGATTTAATTATTTTGGCTTTGCAAAATAACGAGAAGGGAACAACGGTAACTTTTCACACAGATGTATTTGTACAAGTCAATTCAAGAAATGCGTAGTTTGAGTGACGATCGGCTAAGAGATTTGAGTGTACATTTTTCGCATTTTGAAAAGCTTCAAATTTACTAGAAATTGAAAGGCCGATATCTCCAATGTAATCTCGATTAAGAAATAGCCATTCATCCAAAACAAAGATTATTTGCTGGTTTAATGATTTCATAAATAGAAAAATGGGTGAAATGTAACAGCCGGTCGAAAGGAGTGTTATGGAAGCTTCCACGCTTTTGCCATTTTGGTCGCCACATTTAGTCAAGACAAGATATCACTACGTCATGTCAAAACAACCAATATATTGATATCTGGTGTTCCGAATTGAATCATCGCCATATATTTTTGCTATATTAAAAGCACTCCTATGATTTGGCAAAACGGCGGACTCACAACTTCGGCCTTCTCGGTATTTCGCAAAGTAAAAATAATGGAATCTGTTGAATCATCCATTTCGTAGTTAGGACTCATAAAGAAATTTACATGCCAAATATGAGCGAAATCAGTCAGATGCGGTGGCTGCGACTTATAAACATTCTTCGAATTTTCAGACTTCCAGTCCACACACGTGTACGAAGCAAGCTGATAAGTGTCAGTAATAATCTTCTTGCAGTCCAAAAAATATATTCGATATTACATCACAAAACATTTCTAACAACAGTTATTTACATGGCAAAACATTTCTTAAGTGTAAGCATAAGCATAAGCACAAGGCTGGTTTACATCTGCGATAAGCATAAACACAAGGTTAGCCTACGAGCAAGCTATCTTGGGGGTGGGGGGCGCTCCCCTCCCGCCCCCCATCCCCAAAAGAGCTTGCACAAGGTGATTACCCAGGCGCAGTGAATTAAAATTTAGGCGCCAAAATTGTAAATCCAAGATGGCGGACGCTGAGGAGGTATTCAGTGACGATGAGATGTTGTTGCTTGTTCTTCCTTGAGAAGAAGGAGAAGGCGAAAGGAAGGAGAAATAGAAGCGAAGCCAAAAAGGGTTTCAGTTGGGTTACGGAGATTTCTCGTAGGCGGAAAGAACAAGGCGAACGAAAACATCCCACGAATATAGACCGTTGCGTAGTTTGTTCATCGTGAAAGCTATATGTTTTGTAGGTCTGGTTAAAATCGTCCCTCTCGTCTCTTTGCCGGAGTTGTAGCCTGTGAGTAGGCTCCCGAGTAGAGCATGGGGAGAGGAAAAAGATCGGTGAGCGAAGCGAGCCGAGCACGGTCTGGGGGCCCCATGCAGGGGTGCAAGCCAAAACAACCCGATTGTCATGCATCATCCTTATCGCGAATATTTTACAAAGAGTTTCAGTTTAAGTGGTGGAACTGTCTTGCGTGACTTTGATTTAGTAATTTAGTTTGATTATTTGTTATACAGGGGTATAGGTGGTTTTCACCTCACACATCGTCACGCAAGTGAAAAAATAAAATCCTCAACCATTCAATAGATAAAGTCAAGAAATTGATATGTTGTAGACGAGTGATACATAAACAACGTGTGAAATCCACAGGGCTGTGCGATATCTCCTAATCGAGTTACTCGAGAAAATGTACCACGGAAAATTACAGAGTTTAGTATGGGACGCTATGTTGGTGCCCCGTCTGATGGGCACCAACATGGCGGCCGGAAACCAGCAAAAACATCTGGAGTTTACCTTGGCTATTTCAAAGCCTTTCTTCTCTCTGCTGAACTTTCACACATTGACATTAACGCTTCTATTACATGTTAGCTGATCAGACCTAAAAAAAACACGAGGCGAATCGATGTTTTCATGTACGTGACAAGTTTAGAGCAGCAATCCTTCTGTCACGCACTGCGCAAAAATCTAAAATTCAAACTGCTCTATTTTCAAAACAAAGAATGTTATCCTGCTGAAAACAAGCAAGCCGATGGAAATTTAGATTTTCTTATATGTGATGAAGATAAAAACCCAAAATTGTGTTTAGTTATGAATTTCAGTTTTTTATAACGTCATGTGAAAACCAAGAATACGCAGTATTTTAGCCGAATTTTACGAGACTCGCAACCTCCTTTTATGGCGGTAATGTGCGTCTCGCAGTCTCGATTTAATATTTGGAAGGCTTAGGAAGTCTTGAATTCCAGCTTTGTTTGCTTTTTTAATAAACGACTGATGTGTTCTCTTAACTCGATAAATAATTTTAATAACGCAACCTTCAAATTTCTGATACCAAAATAGGATTAATCCTGAATTGTCTGAATTTCACAAAACTCGTGTAACTGACTTCTGTTCAAGCTCATACCAAGGTAGACTCTCTTGCTCATACTCGAATTTCAATTTCAAGACTCTGAAAGTGGCTTCTTTAACACTTTAAAGTCTCGGTCGCGCAATTTAAAGCAGTCAAAATGTTTTGAGCTAGTCGCTTGTCTCGCCGTCTCGCATTTACCATTCGCTACCCCTTTATATAACTTATATAACTTATATAACTTATATAACTTTATATGACTTAGGTTTAATAGGTTCTTATCATTTTCTTTGTATTTAAATTATACCTTGACAAAATACAAGCTAAATTGCTGTCCGTCACATTTGACTTGTAAAAGTTAAATATTTTAAATGATTACATGCATTTTTGTCATAGTTAGATTGTGTATGTATTAATAAGGAAATGTCCTCGATAGGGATAACTTCGACGTTTCCTTTTATTATTTTTCTATTATAATTTTTGACATAATAAATCTTGTCGTTGTCAGTATGCCTGTAGGCTACTGCCCCTCAGAGAAGGAGGAAATAACATTTACAATGTATGTGTTATTTTCGTCCTTATTCCAGTCTTGGAACAAAGAGTGCGCAGACACGGAAGTGACAACCAAATCTTTGTTTTCTACAACAGTACATCATGGAAACATTTCCTCATGAAATAATAACAACAAGACGGTGCTATTTACGGCTGTGTGTTTAAGTTATATTTAAGCGATTAATCCATTGAACCTTGTAGAATTGCCGTTCTTGGCTTTGACTGAACTCCTGTACGACAAGATTGAGGGGAGCAATAATCCAAGAAGTTCTAACAGGTAATATTTTTTGTTTTGCTATACAGATAACCTCCTCCCTGGCTTATACACAGGAAAGCTTGTCCACTAGCCGCCGTAAGAGGTGTTTATTGTTGCCATAAACATGATTGGTTCTAAACTGTAGCGACTCCTCTGGCAGAAAAATTTGAGGACAGTAGACCCCACAATAGTTTTAAGGATACAATCGGAACCTCGCGCTTATATCATGCAAGGAGCTGTAGCTAGTTGTCTGGCTCCTGTCGTTCAAAGAGTCAGGGTCCCAAAGGGGGGGTCCCTGGAGCCCTGGAGCCCTGAAATTTCTGCTGTGGAGCCCAGAGCCCTATCATTTTACTGGCTGGAGCCCTGATCCTCTTTTGGCTGTGGAGCCCGGAGCCCAAAGACATTTTGCGCGGAGCCAGGAGCCCATCATTTTCCAGTTTGATCATTCGAGTTCCCAGATTGCATTGATTCTTGATTACTGCCTTTTTTTTGTTTGTTTGTGCGTGTTAACGGGCATAAAGAAACAGAATCTGAAGATTAATAATTTCAATACTTAAATCTGAAGATTAATAATTTCAATACTTACCCAGTCCTTAATAGATTATATTGTTTACTGTTCATTTGATTGATGGCCCTTTCCATCCTGTCTTTCGGGTCTTCACCAAGCAGGGTGCATAGACGAAATGACGTTAAATGGTTTAACCTAACACCAAATCCGCCTCGAATCCCAGTGTTTTATACCCTCATAAAAATTCACAAACCGACATTAGTCGGAAGACCTATCATATCTGGGTGTGATGGCCCAACAGAACGCCTATCATCATTCGTAGACAAACTACTTCAGCCAATAGCACAAATACAGGACTCGTATCTTACGACACATTTCATAAGGTTTATTGAAAGCACTAGGGTGCTTAGAAACGCTTTTCTAGTCTCAATTGATGTCACTAGCCTTACATGAATATCCCACAGGAGGAGGGAATCACTATAGTATGCAACGCCGGCATACGAGAACTTTCATGCCAACAACCCTCTTATAGCTACAAATTTCCTCAGAGAAATGCTCAGCCTTATACTGAAGGAGAACTCCTTCCGATTTAAAGGGAAAGACTATTTCCAAACACACGGAACTGCCATGGGCACTAAAATGGCAGTAGCTTTTGCCAACATCTTTATGGCATCTATAGAAAAGGAGATCTTAAGGCAGAGCGTTAACAAACCACTAATGTGGAAAAGGTTAATTGACGATGTATTTTGCTTGTGGGATACAAACAAAGAAGAAACAGAACATTTCATTGAGCAAGCAAATTCGTACCACCCTGTCGGAAACCGGATATTAGCGACAATGAAATGTAGTGAATGTGTATTGTAAACTTGATTGACATGTGAATGAATTTGACCGGTATCAAATAATAAGGAAGAAGGATTTGTTCGACTGAGTATAGAAGGATTTGTACGACTGACTATTGAAGGAGATTGTAACTGCGAGTGTTTATTAAAGAACGTTATACAGTCCTCTTGAGTGGAGTGGAATATTTTCTACACAGTGGTCCTGAACGAGCCGGATATGGCCAGATTTTGGACGAGAGAACGCTAGAAAGTCGAAGAAACGCAACGCAATGGAGAATACTGATGGGACGGTGCCGCCGACAGCTAGTACAGCTGCCGGTACAGAGAATAGTAACAAAGCAATCGAGGTTAGTCTTGCAAAGAAAATAAAAATTAGAGGATCCTTGAGAGGAGCGGCTACGAAACTCCGTAACCGTATCGGCGAACGATTAGCAGATGGAACTGTCTCTGTGGACGCGTTTTATTTGAAAGATAACATTCAAACAATTCAACAAAAGATTGAATCACTAAAGAAACTGGACGAAGAAATTATTGATCTGATGGCGAGTTGTGACGATGACGAAGTAGAGGGGCGCATGGAAATGGAGATTGAAGGGAGTGATTCTGTGCGAACTGATTTGAACAGAATCGTGGACAGAATGGAAGATGCATTGAAACAATTGTCGCCACCGCCCCCAATTCAACAACAGATGCCAACTGAAGGTCAGAATGTTTTCCCTGGGTTTTACGCGTCGACATCACAATTTCCCGCTAGTTCGCCGCCGCCTAAGAAAACAGCCAAATTGCCTAAACTGGAAGTAAAGAAGTTTAGCGGGAGAATACAAGAATGGCAGGAGTTTTGGGATTCCTTCGAAAGCGCCATCGACAAAAATGAAAGCCTCGCAGCGGTAGATAAGTTTGCATACCTGCGGAGTTTAGTTGTCGAACCGGCGAGATCGACAATCGCTGGGTTCTCCCTCACTTCAGCGAACTACACCGCGGCCGTGGAGGTTTTAAAGAAACGATATGGGAAAGAAACTGCCATTCAGAGAGCGCACGTAAATGATCTGCTCAATTTGCCACACGTTTTTAACGACAAGGACACCCCGCGGTTGAGAAAGTTATATGATAGTTGTGAAACACATTTCCGAGGACTAAAGGCTCTCAGCGTAAATGAAAATACCTACTCAGCAGTGGTTGTACCGGCCGTACTGCACAAATTACCCGAGGCCTTTCGACTGACTATCACGCGGGGCACGGATTTCCTAAGCTGGTCCATGGAGGAAATGCTGACCGCATTTTTGAACGAACTGGAACTAAGAGAAGACCATGACCACGTGGTGACCGCGAGTGCTGGATCTCAGGACCAGAAACAGAGTGCATTCAGGAGCAGGGACAGCAGAGTGAGAGGAACCTCGACGAACACTACCTTGCATACGAGACAGGAGACGGATAATTGTGCCTTTTGCCTGGGTAAACACGCCCATGAACACTGTCCTAAAGTAGTTGATGTAAACAAACGTAAGGACATTCTATACAAATTCGCTAGATGTTTTAAGTGTTTGAGGAAAGGACATCGTGTGAGAGACTGTAAGTCTATGGAGTTGTGTAATAATTGTGGCCGAAATCACCACATTTCTGTATGCGAAGTTGCGCCAGTTGCGCGTCCAATTAACGCTAGTCCTAGTAGCTTGCACGTGGGTACGGGTGGGCGTGTAGCCTTACAAACAGCATGCGCTGCTGTTAGCGGGGAGGGAGAACCGCGGAAGGTTAGGGTTTTGTTCGATGCAGGTAGTCATCGCTCCTTCGTGACCGCCAGAGTGGCTCAGCACGCGCAGCTCAGAGTGATTCGCCAAGATTGGCTCGGGATTAGCACGTTTGGACAAACCGCCCGAGATACGCAGCTAAGAGATGTTGTACACATGAAGGTGAGTGCATTAGGGGGTCAGAAAGTTATTGAGATAGAAGCCTATGTAGTGCCTGAAATTTCAACAATTCAAAACAGCCACGTAGAGATTGCAAAATATGAATACCCCCACCTTAAAGGCCTGTGGTTTTCAGACGTGAGTAAGGGAACGGAAGAAATGTTTATCGATGTATTGATTGGCGCGGATTACTTGTGGAGCTTCCAGAAAGGGTGCACAATCAGGGGCAAACCAGACGAGCCTGTTGCCGTGGAAACGGAATTAGGGTGGGTACTATCAGGTCCCATGAAGAGCTCGGGGAATGAGAGTGAAGCCCGTTCGGTGCAAGTTAATCTGATCGGAAGTGCTCGCGAAGAACGCCTAAATTTAGAGAGTGACGTCCATAAGCTGTGGGATATGGAAACGCTAGGCATCGTTGAGTCTGAAGACGAAGTACACGAGGCGTTTGTAAACAGTGTGTCATTTACAGGGAACAGGTATTCCGTTAGATTGCCATGGAAGGAGGGGCACCCAGAACTCCCAAGCAACTACGCTACGAGCTTGCGCCGCCTCAAGACCCAGGTCGCTAGACTGGAAAAGGAACCGGAAGTGTTGATGGAGTATGCGTCGATAATTCAAGATCAACTAGAGGCTGGGATAATAGAAAGGGTGGTAGAGCTTGAGAAGGCGCCTAAAGTTCACTACTTGCCACACCAAGCCGTGATACGTAAGGAGTCAACAACCACGAAGGTGCGGGTTGTGTACGACGCGTCGTCGAGGGAAGGAAAGGTAGGCACGTCCTTGAATGATTGCTTGCATGTTGGGCCCTCGCTGAATCCTTTGCTGTTCAATATATTGTTGCGATTCAGGGAGAATAGAGTGGTACTTGTCGGGGACATAGAAAAGGCGTTTTTGAATGTTGAAGTCGATGTGCAGGATCGAGACTGTTTGCGTTTTCTGTGGATGGAAAAACCTCCCGATTTGTCTCGTATTGTTATATACCGGTTTTCTCGTGTTGTATTTGGGGTTAACGCATCGCCATTTCTGCTTAACGCCACAATTAGACATCACCTTAAGAAGTATGAAGAATGTGACCCAGAATTTGTGCAAAAATTGAGAGATTCGTTTTATGTAGATGATTTTGTGGGGGGTGGAGCGAAGTCGGCAGAAGTTGTAGAGCTGTACCGCAAGACCAATGACCGAATGGTAGACGGAGGCTTCAATCTTAGGAAGTGGCTAACCAACGATTCCCAGGTCAGAGCCAGGATAGAAACCGATGCGAAAGTGGACAGTGGATCAGTAAGTGAAGAAGACATCACCTATGCCAAATCATCGGTGGGGATGCGGCTAGGCTGTAGGGGTCAGAAGGTGTTAGGATTGGCGTGGGACTATGAAGCAGACGTAATCAGTTTTGACTTGACGGAAATTGCTGAACGCGCAAAAGGCCTTCCTGCCACGAAACGAAACACCTTAAGGCTGCTAGCAGGGATCTTTGACCCACTGGGAATTATGGGCCCGGTTACAGTGAAAGTTAAGATTATGTTTCAGGATGTATGTCGTCAAAAGAGTGGTTGGGACGATCCACTTCAAGGTGAAGTCAAGCGAGGTGTTGAAAGTTGGATCAAGAGTCTCCTAGATTGTCAAACGATCACGATCCACCGATGTGTTTGGGATCATTTGCGCGAAGAAGTACTGCATTGTTCTCTCCATGGCTTTGCGGACGCAAGCAAGAAAGCTTACTGTGCTGTTATTTACTTGGTGTACCTAACCAGTACTGGAAGATACACAAGAATGTTGACTTCGAAGACGAGAGTCGCTCCATTGAAGGAATTGTCGATACCGAGGCTAGAGCTCATGTCGGCGATGATGCTGGCGAGGCTTATGAGTAACGTGGAGACGGCGCTTTCTCATCAGGCTGGAGTGAAGCGGTCGAGATTGTGGCTGGACAGCATGACTGCGCTGCATTGGATTATGAACCGTGGGGAATGGAAACAGTTTGTCCGACATCGCGTCAATGAGATTCTAAAGCTGAGTGAAAAAGGGGATTGGAGTCATTGTCCGGGTGAAGAAAACCCAGCTGACATTGGATCGAGGGGAGTGTCCGCGCTGGAGCTTAAGCAAAGTGAGTTGTGGTGGCATGGTCCGATGTGGTTAAAGGAGAAAGAAGACAGTTGGCCGACAGTGAAAGCGATTGAACCCACGACCGAGAGCAGTGAGGAAGAACGTAAAGCCGCAGTTTTGGCAGTACAAGTTGACACGCCTCTCGGTTTAGACAGAGTTGTACAGATTGACAGGTACAGTTGTATAAGAAAGCTTTTGAGAGTGACAGCGTGGATTAAACGCTTTTGTTTCAACGTTCAGAAGAAGACGAAAGAAGAAAGGAAGCGAGAAGCCCTCACATTACAAGAGTTAACAGAGGTGGAAAATGACTGGATTAAAGTGGCACAGAAAGAGTTGAAACGAGACGACAACTACAAGCAACTGGTCGGTACATTTGGACTGTCGGAGGATTGCAATGGTGTACTTCGATGCAAAGGGCGTTTGGAGTACTCAGATTTGCCTCAAGACGCGAAAGAGCCGATAATTTTGCCTAAAGACCATCGCTTAACGTACCTGCAGATTCAACAGTGCCACAAGAGAGTCTTGCATAGCGGAGTGAGAGGCACGCTGGCGGAATTGCGCTCGAGATTCTGGGTACCAAAAGGTAGGCAATTAGTGAAGAAGGTGCTCAGTCAGTGTGTTGTATGCAAGAAGTTGGAAGGAACGTCGTTTGCGCAGCCACCGGTTTCTAGCTTACCGGAATTTAGGGTGAGACCGTCCCCTCCGTTTTCTAAGGTTGGCGTGGATTTCGCCGGGCCATTGTACGTGAAGGCTAGAGGTAAACAGATGAGAAAGGTATACATCGCCCTGTTTTCGTGTTGTGTGACAAGAGCTTTGTATTTGGACCTAGTGGAGGACCTTTCAGCAACAACCTTTCTGCGTTGTTTGAGGAAATTTACCGCCAGAATGGGAACACCCACTTTGATTGTGTCAGACAACGCCAAGACGTTTAAAAGGACAGAGAAAGAACTGCAAACTCTCTACCGTCACCCCGAGATAATAGCGGAACTGGAGAACAGACGAATTGAGTGGCGTTTCAACCTGGAGAGGGCCCCATGGTGGGGTGGATTTTTTGAGCGAATGGTTGGGAGCGTTAAAAGGTGTCTTCAGAAGGTAATCGGTAATGCCAGGTTAACTTTCGATGAGTTGCTGACGGTACTTGTGGAAGTGGAAGGCACTCTGAATTCTAGACCGCTAACGTACGAGTACAACGACCCCGAAGGGGAAGTTTTAACTCCCGCACACTTGATCTACGGAAGAAGACTTCAGTCATTGCCGGAAGTCACTGAAGAGGAAGACGAGAGTGAGAGCACTTGTGCAAGGCGATACAAGTATCTGAACCAGAAGTTGCAACATTTTTGGAAGAGATGGCAGAGAGAGTATTTGACGGATCTACGAGAGTGTCACAAGATGCAAGGTTCTTCCAACCGAAAGTCGCCTAAGGTAGGAGATTTAGTTACAGTTTATAATGAAGGCACAAAGAGAGGTAGTTGGAAGCTAGCAGTTGTAGAAAGGCTCATTGCAGGAAAGGACGAAGAGGTAAGAGGAGCGAGTGTGAGAGTGATCACAAAGGGGAAACAGGTCCGCATGAGCAGGCCTGTACAAAGGCTATTCCCCTTAGAAGTCCGCGCAGCATCACCGAGAGTGAATGAGGGAGGTGCTGCAGTAACAAGGCGGGACAGACCTCGCCGAGCTGCCGCGCTAGATGCTGCCTGGAAGACGAAGGACATGCTACTGAATTCTGAGCATGACTAAACGAAGCGGTTCATCCTTGACTCAAAAGTGAGTCAAGGGTGGGGGGAGTGTCGGAAACCGGATATTAGCGACAATGAAATGTAGTGAATGTGTATTGTAAACTTGATTGACATGTGAATGAATTTGACCGGTATCAAATAATAAGGAAGAAGGATTTGTTCGACTGAGTATAGAAGGATTTGTACGACTGACTATTGAAGGAGATTGTAACTGCGAGTGTTTATTAAAGAACGTTATACAGTCCTCTTGAGTGGAGTGGAATATTTTCTACACACCCTACCATAAAGTTTACCGCTGAAGTCTCACAATAAGAAACAACATTCTTGGATACAACAGTCTATAAAGGAGAGAGATTCGAGAAAGAATCGATTCTCGACGTGCACACACATTACAAACCTACTGAAACATTTCAGTACACAAACTACAACAGTTGCCACCCATCAGGCGTCAAAAAAGGCTTCGTTAAAGGAGAAGCCCTTAGGCTTCTGAGGACAAACTCTTCTAAAGTAGTGTTTGAGGAAAACATTAAAAACTTTAAAACACGCCTGGCATCGAGAGGTTATCCTAGTAACCTGGGCCCAGTTGTTCAAAGCCCGATCAAGCTAATCCTAGATTAACGAGAACTTTGATTCGAGTTTAAATACTGAACAATAAAGATTTTTCAAAAAGATTTTTGTCCCTCAGTTTTGACGTTGAATTTTCTTCATCATTAGCTTAAAATTAGATTTTAAACTCATTTTTTTAACGACTGGGCTGGAAACCTCGGTTAACTTTTAATCGGAGGATTAGCGTTAATCGGCTTTCGAACAACTGGGCCCTGGCGGGACAAAATCCTCTCCGAAGTTAACTTCGCAGAAAGAAAGAACGCTCTTACACAAAAACAGAAAGCGCACAAGAAAATTCTACCCTTCGTGACACAATTTCAACCATCGCTGCCATGTCTGAAAAATATTCTAATGGACAAATGGCATTTAATACAAAACCAGCCGCTACTAAGAGAGATATACAAGGAACCTCCCTTGATCTCTTATAGAAAAGGGAAGTCGCTTAAAGACATGCATGAATGCTTGTTGAAGCAAAACTATAAAGGCTTTTATCAACACAATGGGCACACAGCGGAGTCTTGCAGGTCTGTCAACCCCATTTAAACAAGTTTAATATTTAATCCACTTTTAAATAATAGGAAATAATATAACTGGCTGCTTGGGTTTAAAAAATTGATCGGAATTGATGACTTTTTTATTTGCGTATTTGATTTAGCGTTAAAAATAGATTTTTTACATATCAAGATTGTAGACCAGAGTGGAGCCTGGAGCCCTAAAGCAGATGATGTGGAGCCCTAGAGCCCTGAAATTTTCGCCTTGGAGCCCTGGAGCCCTGCATTTTTAAGACTGGAGCCCTGGAGCCCTAAACCCCTTTGGGACCCTGACTAGACGAAAACACTTTAAACTGCAGAACACTTATGGCAAGATCACCGTGATAGTCACAAGCTATAGTGTAAGCAGCTAAAAAGGTTTCAGTTTAAATTACTGAATGAACGACATTCAACTTCTCAACGACAATTTGAAGAACTTATTTTGGACAAACGTTCCTCCCATTTTCTGCTTCATCACACAACTACAACAGTGCAGTAATAAAATTGAAACGTCCAATGAGTCGAGGAAAGATTGTCCAAAATAAGCTCGTCAAACATGGCATGCAAACTGAATAATTGTCCCCTGTGTGCCGCTCTCAAATAACTGATATGCATGGCAAAATTTACAAAAAATAGCACCTGGGAACACTGACTGAACACGACTCACAGCTTTTTCATGCTGCTATGATTTTGCGGTTCATCAACTGAAATGAAAGAAGATATTTCCCGTCAGGTTTTGATTGTTCTGAGCGATGATCGATCTCGTAGCTCGTAATCTCACCACAATCATTCCGTTATTCCAAAAATGGACCATTCCAAGCGAAACCCTGCTTTTCAATTTCTGAAAGTTCAAACCAGAATCCGGAGCCGAACATACACTTTTAGGGCAGCTGGATGTTGAACTCGCGATTCTAACGCGTGAAGGTTGATAAGGAGGGCGCAAAGGCGAGAAATCAATCACTTATTATGCGAGGAAATTGAGATCAAATAATCCACTTGTTTGACTATAAATCCAAAGTAATACTCCACGAAAATAGAGGAGTTTATTTCATTAAGTTGTTATTTTGAAGTTTAAACTTCTCGAACCGAGCATCTTTTTAATGAGCACTATCTATGTCAAAATAGACGAAGCCAATCCCAATCAGGTTATAGCGCTTTGGATAGAACGTTAGATTTATGCGGTAGTCATATACACTGATGAAGGAAAAATTTCTAGAGGAGCATGATGTAAAAGGGGCTTTTAAGAGCATGTCCATGAGAGGACCAGGCAGTGGTGATACATGCCATCTCACCGATTTCAATGAAACTTGGCCAGATCGAAGGGCCCGCCAAATAACTTCAAAAACCAAAGTGGTTTGGTATTTGGAATTTTCCGGGGGGAGCTAGACTCCCCCCTACTTTTTTTTTTTTTTTTTACAAAAATTTCCATAAAAATTACTCTGGAAAAGGGTAAAGTGAGGGGCTCCTTTAAGGGACAGTGTCACGCTATTTTTAGTAACACATTGAAAATCGGAAAGACGCTATTCGGTTGATAGCAGCCAAGATATAATGACAAATTTTCATTAAAAGACTATCAGAATGCAAAGAAACTATCCACGGATATTTTCGCCGGCAGATGACCAAGATGGAGAGGGGTTCAAATTTGAAAACGTCTGGCGGACGTTTTCAAATTTCGCTGTTGTAACGCACTAAAATCGCCGATTGTACTATATTTTGGTTCAACCTTTCGTCTTAGAATCACTATTAATATTTCTTTAAATTAGCGGTTGAGAAATTAATTAACACAGTGTTCAAAGTTTAACTTTAGTGAATTTTGGCCAAAAATCATGATATCTCTCATTGATCTCCCATGATACTGCCCCTTTAAGTTTGTAGAATTTATGTAATTCTATTGTGGCTCCCCTTGAGCATAATTAATTACATCCTTCATGAGTTATGTGCAGGAGTCTCAGATTATTTGATTAATTACCTGTCAATCAATGCAAGTTAATAATTAACTAAGTAAAATAGCATATTAAAATATGGTGAGTTTGTGGCCAAATATCTCCAATGGCCAAGTCCCAGCCAAAAAGATACAACTATCATGGTTCAGTTTCTCCTTTGGCCTAAGCAAATCGATAAAAAAATTTTTTGGGACCTGATATTTTTTTAGCGCGTATGGCAAGCTCAAACCCTGCACATCTTGCCGGAAGATTTTGGTTTAATACAAGTCCATAGTCGCCGCAGAAAACATCTTGGGAGCGAATTAAAGGGTCTCTCCTAAGCATTTCTATTAGTTGTTGATCTACTGACTCTCGCGTAGATGATATGATAATAATATTTGGAATTTACGCAAACATTATGCGAAAACTGGTAATTGTTGGAGCCGAAAATCAGCATTTACATGTATAAGTTTCTAGCAACTGCACAAAGACATTTAAGTTAATCATTAGCCTGAATATCAATCGACTTACTGGCGCATTTCAAATATCGTATAAACAATGTCATACTTTGTTCAGTATGTTTAGCCATTATTTAGTTATTTATCTAAATTGTCAGCATTCAGGGGAGGGGGGGGGGGGGAGGGGAGGGGATCAACCAAACGGCGCCGTTGATTAATCTGCATTCGAATCTTCGATTTCCAACGTCCATCGTTTACAATTGGTCAGAGTCAACACGTTTGTCAACGCGTGTCTGGCTTTCAACAAAAAGATATTGACAGGGTATCAGTTACAAAGCGCGTGCGTTTGCGTCTTCTTCAAGCGTAATTTTGCCTGCAAGAAGTAAGCTCTCCAACTGGGTCTCGTGCGAGATATATTTGGGGCCCACGACGCTATCCCCACGGTTGGCTTCGCTCGCCGCTCGTTAACCTGCGATCAGGGCGTTCTTTATTTCGGGGGTGTGAAAGTGCACGAAAGTGTGGCAGCGCGGGAGTCGGCGGTCGGGTGTCCTCCCTGGAGACCCCAGATTCAAGAGCTCGCTAGGCTAGCACAAATCAGTTCCCCTCTATTGTGCAAGGAAAGGATCTGATTAGCTGTAGCCCGAGTGTGCCGCAAGTTGTTCCATTTGACAGGTAAGTCCCTTTTTACTGGGGATTACCCTTGTTGGATTTGATAACTGCAGCTAAGCATCATCATTCTGTAGCAGTGCTACAAGCTACGAGCGCGAAACGCAAATCCATTCTCGCACGCGTTCGTCACTGGACGTGCTTTACATTTAAGTTTTAATTTTATCCGTTGCGCAGTGGTAAAGCCTCTTAGGCCTTGAATCTGATATGCTGAGTGATAATGGCAAAAGGCGTTGCATACTCGTTTTCCGCCATACCTCTACGTCTCCGCCTTGCCTTTGCTATCAAGATAACGCGATAGCTTTGGCCATGATATGAGCTCTTTGCTATTTCCATTCTATTGAACAAGAACATGCATCATTTACTTGTAAGCGGCGTTCGGTTGCCGTCACAATACTGGTTAGTACCTTGCGCAAAGTGTACGTTTTTCTATTTAGCCTCTAATCATGCTTCATGGTCATAAAATTGATCTAGAGAGTATACCACAAGGGTGATTTATTTACGTCTTGGTTTAACCTTCTTTAACAAAGCCCGGCAACGGATGTAAAAATTCAATAGACCACCAGGTTTCCTTTGGGACCTTTCAGACTAGCCTGCAAGCCGACAAAGCCTATTCAGGCTTTGCGGATGAAACAAAAGCCAGAAATTTAAGTCTGCTCTCTCAGGCCACCTTGGGGACAGACTTGTTTTGAATACCCAGGCTGTATTGACTACAGGATCGCCTGTGGTATCACTATGTGCCACTCAAGATTCAAATACTTGGCTGTTGTTTTGCCAACGGTTTGTCTGGCCTTTTCGTTACTTGGAAGTAATCGTGGATAAATTAGAGCCACAAAACTGAGTGCTCAATAAGATACAATATAGGTCAAATAAAAAGGTCATTGTATGTTAGACTTTGTGTAGTAATGAACGGAAATTTTGCATTGGACTAGGGTAGATTGGGTCTGCAAAATCTGCGAGCCAGCGAGCCATGCGAGCCACCGTGCGAGCCATGCGTGTCACGCGAGTTATGCGAGCCACAGTACAAATGTTAAGAATTTTTATTTGTTTTATTTACATTCGCATGACAACATTTTGGACGAATTTTTTACTCGGGCCGTAAGCTGGCACGAGTTAAGTTTTCGGTCACGTTATCAAAATAATTCATTCTTTTTTATTTCTTGGGGTTGCGATGGGCCGAGAGATAAGACTTCGGGCCACGAGTTAAGTTCTCGGTCTCGTTTTTTGTACTCGGGCGCCCCAAACTCCCTCATTTTTTTTGCTTCCTTAGTTCACCCTCCCTTTTCCCCGATGTATTCTGCGAGTCACTATTCTTTCGAATCAAAACATTTGGCGTCGGTTGTGAAGTGTTCGTGAACGGTTTCCCTTAGCGCAGAGAGGGTTCTGGAGTCGTTAGAACAAAAAGATGATGGCAATGATAGCATGTCGAGTGGCGAAGAAAGCGAAACGTAAGGAATTATTTATAAAGCCCGTGGATATAGCATAAGAGAAGAGGAGGTAGCTTGAACATGGTGCATTCGGTTTCGTCTGATTGGCAGATTAGTGAGGGTGACAGTTGTGCATACACTTACATACACTTTCCCTTTAAAAATACCCAACTGACGATTTTCAGTGCATTGTGAGACATTTTAGCCAGAAGTAAAATTGGTACCTATTTGATTGTTTTCAACTTGACTTCTGATTGGCTGATTCAAAAAACGTCCTTCGGCCTTAGTGATGGTTTGCGTTGTCCTACTGTAAGAATTAAATATTGCGATCTTATTCATCTTGTTCCGATGCTCTTGTTCTTGTTTTCATGTGAAGGTAAATATAACAAATGAAGATTCTTAACATTTGTACTGTGGCTCGCATGACTCACATGGCTCACCCCTTGGCTCGCATGGCTCGCTGACTCGCAGATTTTCATCACTCGAGTAGGTTGGGCACGGAAAAGAGCTGCATAGTCTAAGAGAGTCTCCGGTTTTCAAAATTCTACTTTTGTGGCTGATTATTAATGAAGATTTGTCTACTTGTCAGAACAATGCTGCACAGTAATTACCCGGGGGGGGGGGGGGTACTTCCTTATAAGAGACTAAT
>NW_028145624.1:392500-435000 GCF_977016875.1 Pavona decussata | reverse complement strand
GCAGAGTCCCAGTCGATTCTGTGGTTCGTTTGTAAATGGTGCTCAGCAATGTGATTGTTGATGTCACCATTTCTAGTTGCTCGTTTGTGGTCAGTCAGTCTTACGTTTAAATTTCTGCCGGTCTCACCAATATAAGTGGCCTGGCAGTCGCAGCATTTGATCTTGTAAACTGCTCCCTGTCTGCGGTTCGGTTCGTCTTCTTTACAATTTTACATTAAATGTCATGCGGTTCTGGAAGAATTTAAAAAAGCCCAAAACTAATGATATCAACCTTCAAACCTTTTTGTCCCCCCCTCTTCCCCAGATCCAGAGTAAAACCTTTCTGAGCCCCCCTAAATAGGGGAGTAAACTTCGCTTGCCCCCTGCCAGCCCCCCCTCCCCATAAATAATGAACACTCCCTAAGATGGGGTCAATAACTGGCAACAAAATAGACTATAATGGGGCAGGGGATCTGAGAGGCCAGCGGCACATACCCAGCAAAACTGAACCCGTGTACCCCCCCCCCCCCCGCCCGGGGTAATTACATGTATAAGTTTTTAGCAACCGCACAAAGACATTTAAGTTAATCATTAGCCTGAATATCAATCGACTTACTCAGTGGCGCATTACAAATATCGTATAAGGTCTATAAGCAATGTCTGACTTTGGAGGTTGGCGAAACTAAAACATTGCATCACGAGGAATGGTCCATTGAACTTTAAATGATACTGTCACCTTCATACAATGTCTTTGATGTGGACAGACAGCTAGGGAGTACACTGTGCGCAGCTACTCAGCACTGTCGCTACTGGCAAGATGTAAGTTTAGGTCCAATGATTTGTTCAATCAAGAATACTGAATATTCGAGAATGCACCTCGGTTGTGCTGTCTGTGTATCTCTAGCTTTTAGTAGTCATTTTAACTGGATAACAATTTTTGGCATGATGTGAGGTTTTGGGAAGGACATTAGAAGACTCGATTTTGGTGTCATCTAGTTACAACAATATTTTGCTGCCTTGTCAAAGATAAAACAATGATTTAATTCAGAAAGTTAATTGCTCACTAGTCCGCGGAGATTCATGTTGGTGGACTTTGGCTTATTTTTAGAATTCTTAATTCTTTACATCAATTTTAAAAATGCTATTTAAAGTACTTGATTATCAAACTACGTATAGTCGGTGCATGTAGTTGAGTAGTTGCGACTAACCCATATCAGACTCATGTTTCTGAGAATGTTTTCATCGTTCATCATGGGCCATTGAACAAAAATGTGCTTCGTAAGCACTAACCAAGTATCGCCTTACTTTTTGCGCTTTTTCGCAATCTCGGTGTTCTACGCTTTCCATTCTACCAAATCTTGTAGTGATCGCCGACATTGTATTAAAACGCAAACTTTCCGTCATCACTGTTCAAGTCCGGATATTTACAATTCTGGACAGAGCTGATTTAAAGGAGTAATTAAGAATTTTCGAGATACTTCTCTCTATGAATGCCAAAGTCTTATTTTTAGTCTTGCATCCGCCATCCTGTATGTGACACGTCATGTGGTCATATTATAGGTGTAAGTTTAGTTCAGGGGCGGGGCAGAAGACTCGTCAAATTTTCGTATCTGAATCATCCAACAAAAGTTGACGTCACATCCGGTCAAATTGGCGCCCAGCAGCCTGCCTCGGCGAAGTCGAATGATGGCGTCCGGGTCAGGCATGATTTCTTCGGATTTTTGAGCCATCAGTATTAGGAACTGTGAACTGTGGATATGAAAGATGTTGTAAAGATATTGCTTCGACTTCATGAGCAAGGGTTTTCCAAAGGAGTGATTTTTTTCTATTGCTTTGACGGAAAATACGAGACAGCTAAGCGTCGTATCATGGCGAAAATTTCACACTCTCAAAACGAGTGGCGTTCAGACTTTTGGCTCTTGTGGCTTCTGATCGTTCGAAAGCTGAAATTTTAATAGCCTATCCCGTGTGCAACATAATGGAGGAGACATCGTCAGTCATTGTTTGCAGTGTTAACATCGGGAACCTAATTATCACTCGACGTGAAGTGTTGGAAGCCTGTATCATTGAAGTGTTCCAATTGTCTTCGTTGTAAGGGACTCGTAATCTTCGAGGTGAGTAAATGTAGTTATCTTCATTTCAAGTTTTTTTCTGCCGACGTGAGTACCTGTACATGTGGGCTTTAGAGTAATAAGTCGGTTTTGTGCTTCGTAGTTCTTTAATAAAGACGCAAGTGACGTTTAATTAAATAGTTCATATCATGTTGTCCTGTAAGTGCGGGCTTGAGGAGGGGCTTGAGTCAGAAAATGTATCTGCCTGGCCTGGTTCATATTGCTACAGCTAGTGTGAGACAGTTGTTAAAGTTATTGATGTCAAGCCATCTTAAACAATAAATTAAATAGCATTATTGCGAATGACATTATTTCTCAAGTATTGAAAGAAACAACCCCTTCACCCTTTACTTCATCTGCACTCTCACCACTTGGGTGCTCATGGGTTAAGGCTTTTTATACATTTGTACTATAATTATGCACATGTGACATCAAACTATGGTAAGAACAAACAGTATGCCACAAGCCAGAGACAACATTAGTGGCATGACCGATGATCTTACCTTGGTTGGATGTCCTCTTTGGGTTATCAAAGGACACATGGAAGGCCAAATGGACGTTGAAAACTCTTTATGGCTGACAATGTCATTTGTACATCATATAATTATTTACCAGTTATTTCAGTTATGTTAGTTGGTGCCCAATATTTAAGGGTGGGGAATTGTCTTTTTCTCTGTGTCCAAGGTTGGGGAAGAGAACATAAAGTAAAAAATTATTGCAAATTCCTGGAGGTTATCTAGCAGCAGAAATTGTTGTCTCCTTTGAACCAATGAAATTCAAAGTTCATTTTGACAAGGAATTTTGAGTTCTGTTCAATTCAGTGAAAAATCAAAAGTTCAATAACCACACAATCAGTTCAAAAACCACACATCAGTTCAGTGACAGTAGACCTCAATATTATAAGAATAACTATAGGTGAATGGTTTTTTTTATTCCAATGGGGCAGATAAGAGGAAAGGGGAGGGGAGAGGGTTTTACGGGAGCGTGGTCCATACAATTCAATAAAAAAACAAAAATTCAATAACCACACAATTAATTTAAAAACCCACATTCGTTCAGTGACAGTAGATAAAAAATTTGTAAGAATAACCATATAGGTGAAATGTTTTTTTATTTCAATGGGACAGGTAGGAGGAGAGGGTTTTACGGTAGCGTGGTCCATATTTGAAAGTAGGCAAAAAGTACAAGTGAAACTAACAAGTATCTATGTATCAAATAATGGTAACAGGCTCACACGCATTTAAAATCTATTGCCCACTTATCCATCAGCCATTGTTTGTCTTTGTAATTATATTTGGCAACAGCTGCCCAATAATGTTGCTTTTTTTTTTTGTACATAGTTCTACTTCCTTCTTGTCAATGATGCAGATTAGTGGCCCGTTGGTAAATTTGTAAAAATCTAGAAGTCCTATGGTTCAATGAAAATCAAAAAGTCAAATAACCATAGCAACAGTTAAAAAAACACACATCAGTTCAGTGACAGTAGACCTTAAATGTAAGAAAAACTATAGGTGATGTGTTTTCAACTTTCTCTCCTTCATGGTTGTCAAGGATGCAAATGAGAGGCCTGTTTGTAAATTTCATATTAGTTCAATTCAAAGAAGGCTTAAAAATTCAGAAAGAGGAATTATATAAATGTGTATATATTCATTAACCACCTGGCCCCAGTTGTTCAAAGAGTGGATAACTTTATCCACTGGATAAGTCACTATCCAGCAGAGTACATGTACTCCAATCAATGCTTTTGGCAAGTTTTCCACGCAATCCCATTCTTAAATTTGACATATGCTTCTACTCTATTCACAAATTATAGGACTATCATAAAAATCTTGCACACATTTTATCTTCTGGATAGCAAACTATCCAGTGGATAAAATTATCCGCCCTTTGAACAACTGGGACCTGAGTGATAGCAGACCTCCAAATTAACAAAATTTACTGGTGTGGGTGTTTTTATTTCAATGGGTCTTGCAGGGGGAAAGGGAAGGGAAGTGGACAAATATGTTTTCATTATATTAATAGGTTTATACATTATGTTACCGTGGTTGATAATTTTCCTTACCTAGATGAAATTTTTAGGGATTTAATGTTTTTAATTTTTCATTTCAATTCTTTTATTTTTAGAGATTTAAACAAAAACTCAAAAGGAAAGAGACCGGCAAATCCCCCCAGACATGGCAAGAAAGGAAACAGACAGTGAAAGGAAGAAAGCAACAAGACCAGAAGTTACACTATTTTAACACACCCCATTCTTATCCTTCGTACCTCGCTCTCCCTGTCCCCTTCCCCTCACACACACACACACACACCCCCACACAAACACCAAAAAAAAAAATGGATTTGTCGTAGTGATACAAAAAGTCAGGGCACTATACAGATTCAAGTCCCAAGACTACACCTGTCCAGTATAATTTTACACAGTACTACATATTCTATACTCTGTATTTAAAATTTTCAATTTTGAAGTTTCTTCATTGTACTACATACTGTATTAAACAAATAATTTTCATGGTATATTTCTCAGAAATTTCACAATAATTATTTCTAACAAAATCCAGTATTTTGGCCTTACAATAAGTGTTTTTTTTGTATAAGAACCTATTTTTCTTTGCCAGGCTAAATAGGTTCTTATATATTTGGGTATTAAAATGCCCAATTTCAGCCTGTAGGTTCTTAAATCACTACGTTCTTATACGTGGGTTTTTACTGTATTGAGGTCTACTGTCACTAAACTGATGTGTGGTTTTTGAACTGATTGTGTGGTTATTGAACTTTTGATTTTTCATTAAATTGAACAGAACTCAAAATTCCTTGTCAAAATGAACTTTGAATTAATAATAATAATAATAATAATAATAATAATAATAATAATAATCTTTTGTTAGGAAGCTTCCATTACTAAACGTGGTTTTCAGAAAGGTCCTATAAAGATTAAATATACAAAAGGTTAAAAAAATACAATATATAAGACAATTCAAACTAGAAGCTGAAACTACAAAGATATCATTGATGGGGTTAAAAACTTCAAATTGATAAAAAATAAAAAAATGATAAAAGCAAAAAAGCTAAAACTACAAAAATTCTTACCGATAGGGTTAATTAAAAAACCTGGCAAACATGTTTCGCTTAAAAAAAATTTCATTGGTTCAAAGGAGACCATATTATTAGAACTTAATGTATCGGTCAATTTCTGCTGCTAGATAACCTCCAGGAATTTGCAATATTTTTTTACTTAATGGTTGTGTTTTCACTAGGCCAATTTACTAGCCGAACATTCTTTCTTGGTGGTTGTTTACAGACTGACATTAACTAGTTAAACATGGTATCTGTTTTCATTGTGCAATTTAACCCGGAATTTGAGCCGCTAAATTAAATATTCAACTTACAAAAGCGCGCAACTTTCAAAAATGGCAGCAGGCGAATTATGTTGATTCTCACTATATTTATGCCAAAAAGAAGGAGTTTCTCTCAGAGGATACGGTTAACGTCTCTACAGATGAGGAGGATGCGACGAAATGTTATCCAACGGCAAGACAACATTCATCGCCGTAAGTGCAAGGCCGTGTGGGCTTATCCGGCAAGACCACAGTTTTGGTTTTGAGGTATTGTTGAAGTCATCTGTCGTTTTTCTGTTTCGCAAAGTGAACCACGAGTCGAACTGAAGCACAAGACTAGCGTCTAGTAAATAATATTGCCAAATTACTTGACAGGCGGCTGTCACTACGTGCAATGTGATTGGCTGCAGTATTTACCAGGGCAAGTTATACCATCTCGCGAGGTAGTATAACTCTGCGTGATTTTCCGGTCTTAAAGGCGAGATAATCTCTTGTTTTCTCTCGTGAAAACAGCTTGCATTTTTGACTCGCTAAACAAAAGACGAACTGTTTTCACCATATTTCCGGACTTTTTCCGGCTTTATCTAGCTAAAATTGTCTTAGTGAAAACACAACCAATGTTCTCTTCCCCAACCTTGGACACAGAGAAAAAGACAATTCCCCACCCTTAAATATTGGGCACCAACTAACATAACCGAAATAACTGGTAAATAATTATATGATGTACAAATGACATTGTCAGCCATAAAGAGTTTTCAACGTCCATTTGGCCTTCCATGTGTCCTTTGATAACCCAAAGAGGACATCCAACCAAGGTAAGATCATCGGTCATGCCACTTATCTGTGGCTTGTGGCATACTGTTTGTTCTTACCATAGTTTGATGTCACATGTGCATAATTATAGTACAAATGTATAAAAAGCCCTGACCCATGAGCACCCAAGTGGTGAGAGTGTAGATGAAGTAAAGGGTGAAGGGGTTGTTTCTTTCAATACTTAAGAAATAATGTCATTCGCAATAATGCTATTTAATTTATTGTTTAAAAATGGCTTGACATCAATAACTTTAACAACTGCCTCACACTAGCTGTAGCAATATGAACCAGGCCAGGCAGATGTACATTTTCTGACTCAAGCCCCTCTTCAAGCCCGCACTTGCAGGACAATATGATATGAACTATTTATTAATTAAACGTCACTTGCGTCTTTATTAAAGAACTACGAAGCACAAAACCGACTTATTACTCTAAAGCCCACATGTAAAGGTACTCACGTCGGCAGAAAAAAACTTGAAATGAAGATAACTACATTTACTCACCTCGAAGATTACGAGTCCCTTACAACGAAGACAATTGGAACACTTCAATGATACAGGCTTCCAACACTTCTCGTCGAGTGATAATTAGGTTCCCGATGTTAACACTGCAAACTATGACTGACGATGTCTCCTCCATTATGTTGCACACGGGATAGGCTATTAAAATTTCAGCTTTCGAACGATCAGAAGCCACAAGAGCCAAAAGTCTGAACGCCACTCGTTTTGAGAGTGTGAAATTTTCGTCATGACACGACGCTTAGCTGTCTCGTATTTTCCGTCAAAACAATAGGAAAAAATCACTCCTTTGGAAAACCCTTGCTCATGAAGTCGAAGCAATATCTTTACAACATCTTTCATATCCACAGTTCACAATTCCTGATACGGATGGCTCAAAAATCCGAAGAAATCATGCCTGACCCGGACGCCATCATTCGACTTCGCCGAGACAAGCTGCTGGGCGCCAATTTGACCGGATGTGAGGTCAACTTTTGTTGGATGATTCAGATACAAAAAAAGTGCCAGGCGCTATGAAGTGTTCTCCCCCGCCCCTGGTTTAGTAAGTTATATACTATTGCCGGATGCACTTTTAAATGTTGTATAGAAAAGGCGCAATATAAGTAATAAATTATTATTATTATTATTATTATTATTATTATTATTATTATTATTATTATTATTATTATTATATACGAAGTCTTATGCGTTATCTCTTGGACAATCGCAACACACACAAAAAAAAAAAAAATAAATAAAAAAGAACGCGAACGAGAACTTAACTCGCTTCCGAGTAATAAGTTCAACATGAAATGTAACTTTCTACAATACTATAGTTTGATTTCGGCTATATCAAGTCAGTTGAAGGCGACTTTGAAAAAGGAAGAGCAATGTCGTGCTACTGAAAACACCCAAACTGAAATCAACAAGCTTATATGCAAAATTATCTATTAAAACTTGATTGATAGACAACAGTATCCTCCTCCTACTGCCGAAAAAAGATTAACAGAACTCAGCTTTAATGCACAAGAACAAAAATGCATTTATTTCCTTCCTCTTTAGGTAACAATGGGAAGTAAAGCTATCTGTCTTTTAAATTATATAAGATTATTCATGTCCTTTATACAAATAACATTCTATATATAAAAAAAACGCTATTTCCCTTATTGTATCAATATTGAGCAAACTATCATGCATTTATTCTCCACATGTGTGATAGCTAGTTTGTTTTGGGGCAAAATGTATCAATTGAACTCGTCCCACACAAAAAAATAACTGCACTTTCAGAAAAAGAAATTATCTACGGTGTGTTAAATGACTGGTCGGCTTTTTCATTAACCCTCAATCTCCTGATCATAGGAAAATACACTGTACTTCCTGTATGCTAATGGGATTAATAAAAAAATGTTCCAATTTGCAGACTACATTAATCTGACTAGTAATAATCATACATATCTGTAATGACAAATACTTGTACATTCTTTGTTAAAAAGTAGCGTAGGTTTTTAATTACGTTAGCAAATTGCTATTTTTTTTTGTTGATATGTTTGATATTGTTAGTTTTGTAAATATTGTTAGTATTGTAATTAGTGCAGGTTGATGTAAGCACATATGTATTGTGAGCTTTGTAATTGTTAGTATTGTAAGTACATGTATAGTAAACATCATTAGCATTGTAAGTTTAGTAAGTATTGTTAGTACTGCAAATCAGATTGTTATTAGTGTAAGTAGTGTTTAGTATTGTAATCATTGTATTCTGTGGTATATAAAGCTAACAAAAATTGTTGAAAGAAATGTTACTAGCACAGCGATGACAGAAAGGTGTCATATCAGGTTTCACTGTTGTTTTACTATTGTTTTATTATCTATATTTTTGCACTTTCCATTCCATTTTGACTTGAAAATGTTCTGAAGTAACGTCAAAACGTCGTCAGATTTTTGAAAAGTACCAAATGTTTTCTCTGGCTTATTGTATTTTAAGAATGCCTTAGCATTGAAATTTGCCGTGAAATGCTATTTTGCTTAATGAAAACAAACTCATTGGCAAATGTCCAATTATAGTAGTGTGCAAATGAGCTCTTCAAATGCCTCATGCTGTATGAGTTGATTTAGTCATTTCTGAACTTACCTTCATCCCAATTTATAGTTGATTTGTCCAAGATAATCACATTCCTCAGTATTGTTCTGGTGACCTTTCATTTTATGGATCTACAAAGTAACTCATTTAAGTCCTCCTTTGGCATAGTTAATCCTAAATTTATTGTCTATCATTAGAACGGAACGAGACTGTTCTGTTTGGAATTCTGCACCCTTTCAAGCCAACCTCTGCCTTGCAAATTCATACTCTTTCTAGAGCTTAACAAGCAGTTGCAAAAGGCTGAGACACTCTCAAGGGGGGGGGGGGGGGTAAGTAATACAATGGCGAGTGTCTATCTGAATACCCAATAACAGTGTGTCTTAACTCTTTCTGAAGTGTCTTGTAGACAGAGAGTTCTTAACCGCTTTGAACAGTGTTTGAGGCTTTAACTGATGTTCTTTGAAGTAAAGCAGTCCAAACCTGCTTGCTTGCCTGATGTTTTACCTCTGGCCACATATAATGAAAAAATATATTTTTTTCCCTATCCTTCAGTTAACCTTGGTCGACAGTGATTCCAGACGATGAACAAAGTCAGCGGAGTAAACTTTGTGGATGCACAAAGTTTTATTGATGACCTTTTGACTGCGTTAATTTTACTCATTTTTGGATACTTTGTAACAAAGGACTATCGACATCAACATGCCTGGATACCAACTAGCGGATCCTGACAAGGCGAAAATTGACAATAAGTACTTTTGTACTTTCTGTAAGTTGCTGTTAAGAGAGGCCATACAGACAAGCTGTGGGCACTCTTATTGCCAGTCATGCTTGGGAAACCTTGTTCAGTAAGTCTAAATTTATTTTTATACATAAATAATTCTTAGGAAAAATGGCTTGTGTAACATTAAGCCTAAAACTCTTTCAATCCCAACATTCACAGTTTACTCCTAAATGATTAGAGGTTATCAAGAACCATCGCAAAAACTAAACCCCTCCCAAGAATCAACGCCATTTATTTTTACTTCTAGTGCTTACCATTTGTTACTAGAACTGGCTGGCCAGCCGAGACCGGTCGGTCCGAAAATGGAATGTACCAATTATTTGAAGGACTGATTCATCAAATTATCCAAAACAGCATAGTCAGAGGGTACTGTACACTAATAGACCTATTCGGCTAAGCCAATGTTGTACTCAGTTTAGACCAATTTAGATCCCCCGGGGTTAAGATTCTTTGTTTATTGCATTTGCATTATAATATAGCATTAACATTTAAATGATATGGAAATACTTAGAACAAAACATTTTACATGTATGCCCAAATGATTTGAATTGGGCACAACATTGCGTTAGTCGAATAGGTCTAAATTTGGAACAAATTATTAAAAAAAAATAAGGTGGCTTATAAACAGTAACTGCCATTCAAATTGTTGCATTCCATTTGCAAAATTATTGAACTAGCCGGCCAGTTCTGACAAATAGAAAGGAGGCCTAATCACATGCTGCATAAGTAGCTAATTTCTTTTAGGTCTCCTTGCCACATTTTCTTTACATAATTAAAGTATATGTAATGGTATGTCTTGTGTGTACTGTTATTTTGTGTGGCAAAATTCTATGATTTCACTTGTTGCTGCCAACTCTCAGTGTTTCCAGTTTTACATGTATTATTTAATAATGTACATGATGATATTACCCTCAGCCCCCAGTGGTGGCGATCATCACTCAATACAAACTATTCCATATAGATGAATGATATTCTCTATTCAGTTCTAGAGACTCAGGTCCAGTGGTCATGGTTTGCCCGGTCGATAAACAAGAACTTTGCTCAAATGAGGTATTTTTTAAATTAAATTGTTAAATAGATCAAGTCAAAAATCTCTGCGTTCAGTATTTTTGGAAAAAGGTGGAAGGTGCAGGATGCGTCCGGGCATCGCCAATACTGTATGTGACGATTGCATTCGTGCCGAACTGTGCGAAACTATAATATAAAAAAAAAATAACATATCCTTGTTTCTAATAACAGTCTACTATATAATTTAATTCCTAAATACATAGATCCTCTGTAATAGCTTTTAAACAGTCATTAACTAAAAGTAAATTTCGTCATCTTTCCCTAGGTTTTTGCAGACAATTTCCTGCGTCGTGAAGTATTTGCCATCATTGTACATTGCACGTTTATGGAAGACGGGTGTCAATGGAAAGGAGAAGTCAGACACTTGGAGGTATTATGTTTACAGAGAATAAAGTAATCCTTGAAGAAGACGGAAAAGTGTATATACAAGTCTCTGCTTGGGTTGTAAATAGCTCTCCCAACCTCCTTTTATGCACTTCATCTCTCAAGAGCAGAAGCCACTTTCTTGGTGGCAGTAATTACATCTTCAAATTTCTCATTCGAGCACCTGGAAAATGCTGCAAAGAAGAAAGTAAAAAAGAGTGACCCATAAAAAGGTGTTTTTAATCATGATCGGTATGTTTAACAAGAGTAGGGGTGGATAATGATGGACATTTGTGGCCAGGTGAACATCCACCATACATTACCGAGTTTAGGAAAACGTGCTCAGTTGTTTGAGTTTCCTTCTATCCCTACTTACGCAACTGGTCATAAGAAGTTTGTTTGAAGAGGACCCAACGTTCAGCTGTCTGGGGTAGGGAGGTTATCAAAGATACCACCTATCTCATGGATATTACTGACAAAATTTTATTGGCTTTCAAATTTGAGTTGGCTCAAAAATATTCAGCTAGCAAGAGTCAGGATTGCAAGATAAACAAGAAAAAGAAGGGTTGAATGTCATTTTTTTACTACTGGATAGAGGGGCGGCTATGCAATAAGATACCATCTGTTAAGTTTGAGGAAGGGGGTGTAGGCAGAGACCACCAATGATCTATTTTGTGGTCAGGTGGGCTGTGTTTAACTGTAGTAGTTTTGTCACTTCCCTAATAATTAGGGAATTATTGTACTAATGTAGCTTTTAAAGTGAGCCATAACGAAAATTATTCACGTCATTTCTTTTATTAAATAGTCTTGAGTATGTTTACCAGACCACAGACTCCAAAGTGGGCCGGCAAAAAACAAAAGTATGAAAGCATTGGACTCAAGGTGGTTGATAATTTGGTGGCAATATTAAGATTTAATTTTGTCACTTATGTCCAGGATCGACCTTGTTAGCAAGAATTTGCTAGCAAATTAGTTTCGCAATTGTCGCAAAGAAAACGGCTATTAGAAAAGTATAGAAGAAATAGCAAAAATCGCAAAAGTAACAAGACATTTTCTTGCCATGAGAAAAGACTGAGTAACAAATATAGCAAAAATCGCAATAATAACAAATGTAACAAGATTCAACACTTAGAAGAACATGAAGGATAGAAGGGCCCCGAAATGTCCGCAAATATCGCAAACATCGCAAAAATAACAAGGATTTTTTCTTGCTAGCAAAAAGCATTCATTACAAATATCGCAAAAATCGCAAGAATAACAAATGTAGCAAGATTCAAGACTAAGAAGAAGATGAAGGCAAGAAGGGGCCCGAAATGTCCGCAAATATCGCAAACATCGCAAAAATAACAAGGATTTTTTCTTGCTAGCAAAAAGCGTTCATTACAAATATCGCAAAAATCGCAAGAATAACAAATGTCACAAGATTCAAGACTTAGGATAAGATGAAGGCAAGATAGGGCCCCGAAATGTCCGCAAATATCGCAAATATCGCAAAAGTAACAAGAATTTTTCTTGCTAGCAAAAACCATTTATTACAAATATCGCAAGAATCGCAAGAATAACAAATGTAACAAGATTCAAGACTTAGGATAAAATGAAGGCAAGAAGGGCCCCGAAATGTCCGCAAATATCGCAAATATCGCAAAAGTAACAAGGATTTTTCTTGCTAGCAAAATCCGTTCATTACAAATATCGCAAGAATCGCAAGAATAACAAATGTAACAAGATTCAAGACTTAGGGGACGATGAAGGCAAGAAGGGCCCCGAAATGTCTGCAAATATCGCAAAAGTAACAAGGATTTTTCTTGCTAGCAAAATCCATTCATTACAAATATCGCAAGAATCGCAAGAATAACAAATGTAACAAGATTCAAGACTTAGGGGACGATGAAGGCAAGAAGGGCCCCGAAATGTCCGCAAATATCGCAAATATCGCAAAAGTAACAAGAATTTTTCTTGCTAGCAAAAACCCTTTATTACAAATATCGCAAGAATCGCAAGAATAACAAATGTTACAAGATTCAAGACTTAGGATAAGATGAAGGCAAGAAGGGCCCCGAAATGTCCGCAAATATCGCAAATATCGCAAAAGTAACAAGGATTTTTCTTGCTAGCAAAATCCGTTCATTACAAATATCGCAAGAATCGCAAGAATAACAAATGTAACAAGATTCAAGACTTAGGGGACGATGAAGGCAAGAAGGGCCCCGAAATGTCCGCAAATATCGCAAAACAGGACAATCTAGTTGAACAACAACCACCAAGTAAATATTATTAAGATGTGTATGCCCGTTCATTTATTTTAAATAACAATATCAGTTCAGACGTGAAGCTACCTTTAATTACGGTCAGTATCAAATACCGTAATATCAATCAGTGTATGCTTCGTTCTTAATTCCATCAACATGGAAATGAAAATGGGTCATCAGATCCACGCATTGTACATGTATGTTTCTGTCCAATACCCATGGTTTTAAAACAGGCATTGCCAGTAATCTGGTAATATTTATCTAGTTAAATTAAACTTATAGTTGAACAAAAAAACCACCAAGTGAATATTATTAATTACTGTCAGTAACAAAATACCGTAATATCAATCAGTGTATGCTTCGTTCTTAATTCCATCAACATACAGCTACAATGCATTAAAAGGAGTTTCGCTCAGTATCAAATACCGTAATATCAATCAGTGTATGCTTCGTTCTTAATTCCATCAACATGGAAATGAAAATGGGTCATCAGATCAGGTACTTGTAGTAGTTCCGCCAAGTGAATTTCTTGGAGACGAAGAAGAACGGCAGATATCCGAGTGGCTACGGAAAGACAAAGGGCACTTCCTTCGCCAAAAATACCGTTCTACCGACAATCACATCTCCGAACAAGAGGAAAAAGAAATACAACAATGTATGACAATATTTCAACAACAGTCTGCCGCTGATGAGGAAGAAATTTTAAAAGAAATAGCTGACATGGAGTACGAAGATATCGTGCCGAATTTCGACTTGAATTTGGACCTAATGTTTGATAAGTAACAATCAACTGTTGCAACACCCATGACAAGGACCCTGGACTATATTCAACATTACTTTCATTAGAACACAAAGTTTACCAATTGCACATTTTTGTAAATAGATTTTTATGTGCTTTCATTTTACCTGATTGTTTCATCGATTTTACTTGGTGTATTGATTTGTCAAAACAACCGCGGACGACCCGTAAATTATTGTTATATTTCTTATTATAAAATGAGTGAAGATACCTTAGGCGGAATGAACAATGCCCTTTCCCGACTGTGTTATGGTTTGTGATGAATTAGTTATATAGTAAAGATACATATTTATCAACGACTACCTATGGTGGCCTTTGGTTATTTTCGGCATTAGAGTAATTCTTCCCAAACCGCTTGTTTCAATCACCTTTTATTGTTACCACCCTTTTCAAAAATAATGAACTTATAACCGAATGTGACGTTTCAGGTCCTTACAAGTGTTCAAAGACCTTATCAGGAGTCAAAGCCATAAAATTTACTACTTTCCGCTACACGTAAAAAAACAAAAACGCTCAAGACAACGCGCGGTTTTTGGGGAAACTTTTACTCATTGCTATCAATATAAACATTATGCTTAAATAGTGCGGCTACAAAAAAATTTACTACAACAAAACGTAACCGGCAAATGTTTAGAGTACTTCAATTCTGTTAATCCTTAATCCTAGTGTCGGCAAGTTTAAAACTTCAAGACCAAAGAAAGTTAATGATGGAAATACACATCTCATGACGATTGTATCTTATCAAGCAATTAAACTTCAGCGCCAAATAATTCGAAAAACCTTCTGTTGTCCTGTCGTGTGTGTTACAATCGGAAAATAAATACACAGTAGAAAGCAATGAGTAGATAATTATGAATAATAAACATTGCTTTGTGATCCGTGAACTCTGTTTAATTACTCTTTTTTAAGATCATTTTCCTAGGGCTCAGTTTATTATCTGTATAACAATGGAACCTCCTCTGTTGAAGCAACGCACCCTTGGGACCGAGACAAAAAAACCTTGTCTTTGACACGCCTGCCAGCCGACATTACACAAAAGAATCATTTATATCACACCTTAGCGGTAACGCGGTCTATTTCATTCCAAACAATACGGCATACGACCGACTCTTATTTAAGCATACATCCTTTTTTGGCCGGCGCATTTAACATTTGGCTGCCTATCGTGGTGGAAGGAATTGACTGTCACGGTACCCTGGACGATGGCGACCAACAATGCTTATGTCAATGGAGTGCTGAACGTTAAGGAACAACTGCAAAAATGCTGGATGGCAGATTTGAACTGGAGCCTTTTACCCGACATTTGCGGGGATTTTGGGGCCCCTCTTGCCTTCAAGTTCTTCTAAGTCTTGAATCTTGTTATATTTGTTATTCTTGCCATTTTTGCGATATTTGTAATGAACGATTTTAGCTAGCAAGGAAAATCCTTGTTACTTTTGCGATATTTGCGATATTTGCGGGGATTTCGGGGCCCCTCTTGCCTTCAAGTTCTTCTAAGTCTTGAATCTTGTTATATTTGTTATTCTTGCGATTTTTGCGATATTTGTAATGAACGATTTTAGCTTGCAAGGAAAATCCTTGTTACTTTTGCGATATTTGCGATATTTGCGGGGATTTCGGGGCCCCTCTTGCCTCCAAGTTCTTCTAAGTCTTGAATCTTGTTATATTTGTTATTCTTGCGATTCTTGCGATATTTGTAATGAACGGTTTTAGCTAGCAAGGAAAATCCTTGTTACTTTTGCGATATTTGCGGGGATTTTGGGGCCCCTCTTGCCTTCAAGTTCTTCTAAGTCTTGAATCTTGTTATATTTGTTATTCTTGCGCTTTTTGCGATATTTGTAATGAACGATTTTAGCTAGCAAGGAAAATCCTTGTTACTTCTGCGATATTTGCGATATTTGCAGGGATTTCGGGGCCCCTCTTGCCTTCAAGTTTTTCTAAGTCTTGAATCTTGTTATATTTGTTATTCTTGCGATTCTTGCGATATTTGTAATGAACGGTTTTAGCTAGCAAGGAAAATCCTTGTTACTTTTGCGATATTTGCGATATTTGCGGGAATTTCGGGGCCCCTCTTGCCTTCAAGTTCTTCTAAGTCTTGAATCTTGTTACATTTGTTATTCTTGCGATTCTTGCGATATTTGTAATGAACGGTTTTAGCTAGCAAGGAAAATCCTTGTTACTTTTGCGATATTTGCGATATTTGCGGGGATTTCGGGGCCCCTCTTTCCTTCAAGTTCTTCTAAGTCTTGAATCTTGTTATATTTGTTATTCTTGCGATTCTTGCGATATTTGTAATGAACGGTTTTAGCTACCAAGGAAAACCCTTGTTACTTTTGCGATATTTGCGATATTTGCGGGAATTTCGGGGCCCCTCTTGCCTTCAAGTTCTTCTAAGTCTTGAATCTTGTTATATTTGTTATTCTTGCGATTCTTGCGATATTTGTAATGAACGATTTTAGCTAGCAAGGAAAATCCTTGTTACTTTTGCGATATTTGCGATATTTGCAGGGATTTCGGGGCCCCTCTTGCCTTCAAGTTCTTCTAAGTCTTGAATCTTGTTATATTTGTTATTCTTGCGATTCTTGCGATATTTGTAATGAACGGTTTTAGCTAGCAAGGAAAATCCTTGTTACTTTTGCGATATTTGCGATATTTGCAGGGATTTCGGGGCCCCTCTTGCCTTCAAGTTCTTCTAAGTCTTGAATCTTGTTATATTTGTTATTCTTGCGATTCTTGCGATATTTTTTAATGAACGGTTTTAGCTAGCAAGGAAAATCCTTGTTACTTTTGCGATATTTGCGATATTTGCGGGGATTTCGGGGCCCCTCTTGCCTTCACGTTCTTCTAAGTCTTGAATCTTGTTATATTTGTTATTCTTGCGCTTTTTGCAATATTTGTAATGAACGGTTTTAGCTAGCAAGGAAAATCCTTGTTACTTTTGCGATATTTGCGGGGATTTTGGGGCCCCTCTTGCCTTCAAGTTCTTCTAAGTCTTGAATCTTGTTACATTTGTTATTCTTGCGATTCTTGCGATATTTGTAATGAACGGTTTTAGCTAGCAAGGAAAATCCTTGTTACTTTTGCGATATTTGCGGGGATTTTGGGGCCCCTCTTGCCTTCAAGTTCTTCTAAGTCTTGAATCTTGTTATATTTCTTATTCTTGCGATTTTTGCGATATTTGTAATGAACGATTTTAGCTTGCAAGGAAAATCCTTGTTACTTTTGCGATATTTGCGATATTTGCAGGGATTTCGGGGCCCCTCTTGCCTTCAAGTTCTTCTAAGTCTTGAATCTTGTTATATTTGTTATTCTTGCGATTCTTGCGATATTTGTAATGAACGGTTTTAGCTAGCAAGGAAAATCCTTGTTACTTTTGCGATATTTGCGATATTTGCGGGAATTTCGGGGCCCCTCTTGCCTTCAAGTTCTTCTAAGTCTTGAATCTTGTTATATTTGTTATTCTTGCGATTCTTGCGATATTTGTAATGAACGATTTTAGCTAGCAAGGAAAATCCTTGTTACTTTTGCGATATTTGCGATATTTGCGGGGATTTCGGGGCCCCTCTTGCCTTCAAGTTCTTCTAAGTCTTGAATCTTGTTATATTTGTTATTCTTGCGATTCTTGCGATATTTGTAAAGAACGGTTTTAGCTAGCAAGGAAAATCCTTGTTACTTTTGCGATATTTGCGGGGATTTCGGGGCCCCTCTTGCCTTCAAGTTCTTCTAAGTCTTGAATCTCGTTTTATTTGTTATTCTTGCGATTCTTGCGATATTTGTAATGAACGGTTTTAGCTAGCAAGGAAAATCCTTGTTACTTTTGCGATATTTGCGATATTTGTGGAGATTTCGGGGTCCTTCTTGCCTTTAAGTTCCTTTAAGTCTTGAATCTTGCTACATTTGTTATTCTTGCGATTTTTGCGATATTTGTAATGAACGATTTTAGCTAGCAAGGAAAATCCTTGTTACTTTTGCGATATTTGCGATATTTGCGGGGATTTCGGGGCCCCTCTTGCCTCCAAGTTCTTCTAAGTCTTGAATCTTGTTATATTTGTTATTCTTGCGATTCTTGCGATATTGGTAATGAACGGTTTTAGCTAGCAAGGAAAATCCTTGTTACTTTTGCGATATTTGCGATATTTGCGGGGATTTCGGGGCCCCTCTTTTCTTCAAGTTCTTCTAAGTCTTGTATCTTGTTATATTTGTTATTCTAGCGATTCTTGCGATATTTGTAGTGAACGGTTTTAGCTAGCAAGGAAAATCCTTGTTACTTTTGCGATATTTGCGATATTTGCGGGGATTTCGGGGCCCCTCTTGCCTTCAAGTTCTTCTAAGTCTTGAATCTTGTTATATTTGTTATTCTTGCGATTCTTGCGATATTTGTAATGAACGGTTTTAGCTAGCAAGGAAAATCCTTGTTACTTTTGCGATATTTGCGATATTTGCGGGAATTTCGGGGCCCCTCTTGCCTTCAAGTTCTTCTAAGTCTTGAATCTTGTTATATTTGTTATTCTTGCGATTCTTGCGATATTTGTAATGAACGGTTTTAGCTAGCAAGGAAAATCCTTGTTACTTTTGCGATATTTGCGATATTTGCGGGGATTTCGGGGCCCCTCTTTTCTTCAAGTTCTTCTAAGTCTTGAATCTTGTTATATTTGTCATTCTTGCGATTCTTGCGATATTTGTAATGAACGGTTTTAGCTAGCAAGGAAAATCCTTGTTACTTTTGCGATATTTGCGATATTTGCGGGAATTTCGGGGCCCCTCTTGCCTTCAAGTTCTTCTAAGTCTTGAATCTTGTTATATTTGTTATTCTTGCGATTCTTGCGATATTTGTAATGAACGATTTTAGCTAGCAAGGAAAATCCTTGTTACTTTTGCGATATTTGCGATATTTGCGGGGATTTCGGGGCCCCTCTTGCCTTCAAGTTCTTCTAAGTCTTGAATCTTGTTATATTTGTTATTCTTGCGATTCTTGCGATATTTGTAAAGAACGGTTTTAGCTAGCAAGGAAAATCCTTGTTACTTTTGCGATATTTGCGGGGATTTCGGGGCCCCTCTTGCCTTCAAGTTCTTCTAAGTCTTGAATCTCGTTTTATTTGTTATTCTTGCGATTCTTGCGATATTTGTAATGAACGGTTTTAGCTAGCAAGGAAAATCCTTGTTACTTTTGCGATATTTGCGATATTTGTGGAGATTTCGGGGCCCTTCTTGCCTTTAAGTTCCTTTAAGTCTTGAATCTTGCTACATTTGTTATTCTTGCGATTTTTGCGATATTTGTAATGAACGATTTTAGCTAGCAAGGAAAATCCTTGTTACTTTTGCGATATTTGCGATATTTGCGGGGATTTCGGGGCCCCTCTTGCCTCCAAGTTCTTCTAAGTCTTGAATCTTGTTATATTTGTTATTCTTGCGATTCTTGCGATATTGGTAATGAACGGTTTTAGCTAGCAAGGAAAATCCTTGTTACTTTTGCGATATTTGCGATATTTGCGGGGATTTCGGGGCCCCTCTTTTCTTCAAGTTCTTCTAAGTCTTGAATCTTGTTATATTTGTTATTCTTGCGATTCTTGCGATATTTGTAGTGAACGGTTTTAGCTAGCAAGGAAAATCCTTGTTACTTTTGCGATATTTGCGATATTTGCGGGGATTTCGGGGCCCCTCTTGCCTTCAAGTTCTTCTAAGTCTTGAATCTTGTTATATTTGTTATTCTTGCGATTCTTGCGATATTGGTAATGAACGGTTTTAGCTAGCAAGGAAAATCCTTGTTACTTTTGCGATATTTGCGATATTTGCGGGGATTTCGGGGCCCCTCTTTTCTTCAAGTTCTTCTAAGTCTTGAATCTTGTTATATTTGTTATTCTTGCGATTCTTGCGATATTTGTAGTGAACGGTTTTAGCTAACAAGGAAAATCGTTGTTACTTTTGCGATATTTGCGATATTTGCGGGGATTTCGGGGCCCCTCTTGCCTTCAAGTTCTTCTAAGTCTTGAATCTTGTTATATTTGTTATTCTTGCGATTCTTGCGATATTTGTAATGAACGGTTTTAGCTAGCAAGGAAAATCCTTGTTACTTTTGCGATATTTGCGATATTTGCGGGAATTTCGGGGCCCCTCTTGCCTTCAAGTTCTTCTAAGTCTTGAATCTTGTTATATTTGTTATTCTTGCGATTCTTGCGATATTTGTAATGAACGGTTTTAGCTAGCAAGGAAAATCCTTGTTACTTTTGCGATATTTGCGATATTTGCGGGGATTTCGGGGCCCCTCTTTTCTTCAAGTTCTTCTAAGTCTTGAATCTTGTTATATTTGTCATTCTTGCGATTCTTGCGATATTTGTAATGAACGGTTTTAGCTAGCAAGGAAAATCCTTGTTACTTTTGCGATATTTGCGATATTTGCGGGAATTTCGGGGCCCCTCTTGCCTTCAAGTTCTTCTAAGTCTTGAATCTTGTTATTCTTGCGATTCTTGCGATATTTGTAATGAACGGTTTTAGCTAGCAAGGAAAATCCTTGTTACTTTTGCGATATTTGCGGGGATTTCGGGGCCCATCTTGCCTTCAAGTTCCTTTAAGTCTTGAATCTTGCTACATTTGTTATTCTTGCGATTCTTGCGATATTTGTAATGAACGGTTTTAGCTAGCAAGGAAAATCCTTGTTACTTTTGCGAAAATAATTTGCTAGCAAATTCTTGCTAACAAGGTCGATCCTGGACATATCTCAATTTTGTCGCTTTACAGGACCACACTAGCAGCTGTGAATACCTGAAAGTTCCTTGTGTACATCCTGAGTGCGGGATGATGGTGAAAAAGGCTCTACTCCCTGAGCACTTGGAAAATGAATGCTTGTATCGGCTGGTAGAGTGTGAACTTTGTCATGCTCAGATACCCTTAAACAGAATGACGGTACAGTAGATCTTGACTTTTATTTGGCGATGTAGCTTACTGAAGGTAGCTTAATTTTAAACACACTGGAGGATGAAATTGTTGTTTCTTTAATTTGTTCTTCCATAAAATTTTTTTTTTTTGGTGTACATTTTTAAATTGTTTTTATTATTCTTTTTGATAAATAATCCTTGCTATACTGTCACCTGTAGTGGTTGTAAGTAGGTTAAACTTATCGGCAAAGGGTAAAAAAGCGGGAATTATTATAAAAGACAAAAACTCTCGCCTTTTCTCTTCTCGTCTCTTCCTGTCATTTCTATTGAAATAACATTTATTCCACCAACAGATTCATGTTTTAGCAATAGCTTCTCAGTCTAGAGAGTTAGTCACTTTCCAGTTAATTCACTTGTGCCAAAAGTTGTGTTATGTCGACCATAACAGAGAAGCTGAGACCTTCTTGTCAGCTCAAACTTCAACAGTAGCTACATGTATCTCTGATGGATCCTCCATGGAATTGGTCATAAATAATAATTATCCTATTAAGGTTACCCGGTACCTCCAGAGGTGTCTTCAGAGGTGTCTCGCGTCCAAATGATGTAGCGCGTCCGGTTTAAACTGTAGATACCTGAACCCTTATATCAAATTAAAGCTTATGGAGCTGGCTATCCAACTAAACCAAGAATTTTGAAATAAAATGAATTGCCGAATTTTTAGCGCTGTTTTCTCTAATAAATTTTTTTCACTTGGAGGAGTCACTTCAAAGAGCTAAAACTCAAAAGGAACTTGTTTGTTTGCCTTCAAATTTGGACGGTAGCTAGTTTAACATATAAACAACAAAAACATGTCTGCGAATTTTTTCTTTCGAAATATTTTTTCTCCGAGAGCGACTTTTGTACGATTACTCCACATTTTTTTCATCCTATTTCGAAAATGCTCTATAACTTTTCACTGCGATTGAATATGGCAAAACGCAGACACGTTTTTTTAGCGCTTTGGGTCCGGAAACTGAGGAGCAAATTAAATTAGCAAAAAACAAAATTCACTTTGACTTGTAGCTTTAAAAAGGTGATTCGGACGCTCGAAATTAGAGGTCGTGAAAAATTCGACAATTCATTTTATTTCAAAATTCTTGGTATGGTTTGAATACCATAAGCTTTAATTTGATGTAGGGGTTTAGGTATCTACAGTTTCAACTGGATGCGCTACATTGCTTAAACGCGAGACACCTCTGAAGGTATCGGGTAACCTTAAGTGGCATTCAAAACAGCGTATCACGATTGCACTGGAGCGCAAGTGCCAAACAGAAATCCTCTTGTAAGCTACCAAGAACCCTGCTTGAGTGCTGTGATGATAACTTCTCAGTGATGCTGGTTAGCTAATTGTAAATTAATTGTGTGTGGCAAATAAACTAAATAAAAGAATAAGATAAAAATTTGGTTGAGTACCAGACTGAGGAGTGGTAGGCCCAGGTTCAATTCCCGGCCGGACCAACACTCAGGGTCTTTGAATGACTGAGGAGAAAGGTGCCCTTGCTCTAAGATCTGCAAATGGTTAGAATTTCTAATCTTCTTGGATAAGGGAGCGAAAAACCGTAGGCCCTTTCTCACAATACATTCACTTAATCAGACTCTGTGGACGTAAGAGAACCACTAGGGATGTAACAAATCTCTGGCAGTGGTCAACCCTAGAGTCTATCTCAAATTTACATTCACGTTAGGGGGCATTCATAACTCATTGTTTCATTCATTGCAAACTGCACCACAAGCAGTCTGGCAAAGACCCCACACAGGGTTGTAAAGTATCACTGAAAAGCCCGACGGGAGCACCAGTCCACAGCAAGATATTTCATATTTGATGCTTGTTTTTGACAATTTCTCGGCTTTAAGCGCAATTGCTTCCAACAAGACTGAAAGCACAAAACATTATTTTTCCAGCAAAAGAGCAAAAGCTGTCTTGAAGGCAAAAAGCAAAAAAACTCAAAAACTGTCTACGCCACTCTCCATGCCATCTTGCGCGTGGAACGCGCGACTATAATTATAAATTTATGTCCAGTCCTCGCACGGTGCAAGGCTTAGTGTGCATGTGGCTAACATGTAAAATACAACAATAAAGAATAGAAAAATAGAAATGTCAACGTCAGCAAAAAACAAGAACGAATTGTCCAAAACAATGCTGATGTGACCTTATACCATAGTATAACCTGATGGGTTAGAATTTTGCTAAGAAGGTCTTAGCAGCAGGTAGTTGCATGCAGTAACACGACTCCACTGATCTGAAGAGAGAGTTTGCCTTTATTTAGTCAGGATAACCAAACAGAATGGCTGGTGTGGTTGTCACAGTGAAGTTTTTATTGGCTACTTCTTCCACAAGCCAGCTTGCTTTTGAGCTTTTATCCTTTGCCCTAAATTTAGTTTTATATATCTACTAGAATTATTTTAGTGATTATTTTCTCTGTTTTCTTGTAGCTTCATCAAGAGAATGAATGCCCAGCGTATCCAGTTGTGTGTGACAAATGCAGTAAAGAGGGAATTCCTCGTGGAAAGGTAAGGATGAGTGTATTCCCAGAGAGAATTTGTGACGGAGGTGGTGCAGTTTGTTCTGAGCCCCTCATTTGTTCCTCTTACGTGTAGTTTCCTTACACTAACACTTTTCTTTTGTGAATTCAATACAGTAATGAGATGCCTTGTTATAGGTCATGGGTGACATAGGGCGCTTTCCTTTTGTCCGCCAAAATTGCCTGGACAGACCTATCAGTCACTTTTAAGGCAGCAGAGTTCCATAAGATTATTCCAAAAATGGTATGCCTTATTTTGAAGAAATCCAAAGGACTAACATATGACCAGTCCTTCAAATTTGTGCATTCCCTTTGGGAACTGTCTGGTCTGGCTGGCCGACTGACCTTATGACAAATGAAATTGTCTGTAGTCGTGTATGAGGAAAAGAAACATAATTTTATCTTACTTTCATGTGTTTACTGCTCGTCGACTCACTGTTATTTGATGTGGTGTCAGGAAAGAGACACGAACGGTCAACACATGCCTCCATTCAGAGGACTGTGGAGAATTCTGGTTTCTGAATAATTGTGAAGTGAAATAAATACCAATTTTTTTACTTTTATAGCTGGCGGATCATCAGAACCCTATTATGGGAGACTGCGAGGGAGTACAGGGTCCTTGTCCATTCTCACAGATGGGTTGTTCCAAAAAACAGGTAATTTTTAAACGGAGTAAGTTCATAAATTAAACGTTTAGCTTTGGAGCTGATGTTGGCAGGTACAATTCTGTTTTCAAATTTAGCTTGAAAACAGTTGTTTATAAAGGAAGTTTTGAAACTTCTCCATATTCTATGTGAACTGGTATCCAATATGTCTCTTTTTGGATCCGATTTCCATTGATCCTCTGAGTTCTGCTACCCGACTTTGTATCTAACGGGCAGAGGTCCCGTAAGCTCCCTTAACGAAAAAACCAAACTGAAGGATAATTGTCCAAAATTCCAATAACAAACCTTAGAGAAAGAAAGGATGAACACTGACCAGGATCCAAATTTTATTGAAGCAAAATTCATAATCCGACACTCTTGAGTTGATAGATCGATAATTGACTGCACATTAATCCATAAAATACCAAATCCTGTCCTTTTTTTTGTACAGGATCTGACAATTGGGCAATGAGCATAGTACAGACTAATTGAATTTCATTCCAGGGTGGTCTCTCCTCAAAACACAGTCATATAGTATGACAGTTACCATCTTAGCGTTCGACTTTAGAGACGAAGTGTATAAGGTTGCCCTAGTCTTACAGTATAAGGTTGTTTACTAGTCTTACAGTCCTAACATATCTCCGAGGAGACCTCTCAGTATAAGCCCGGGGGTTTCTTGAGGTCTCCTCGCCACTTCTTACTTCTTCTTTTACTATTATTATGTACTCTAAACTTATGTACGATCCTAGTCTATTATTCACTGTAACTTTTTATGTTTGTATGTCGTGGTGAATAAATAAATAAATAAAATAAAATAAACTACAATTAATTATTATATACATAGCATGAATGCATGCAATATTTGACAGGTACTCAGCCAAAAGGAAAAGAAGGAACATTTATTGAAGGAAAATAGCCACCACAGCATTCTCCTTCTTCAGTTCGCCCTTCGTTTAAGCGGAGAAATGGAATCCTCACTGAGAAGTGATCCCAGAATTGTTTCCAGAAGTCCACAGATATTCGCGAACTACAATAATGTCATCCAAGATCTCCTTAACCAGATGCAATTAAGCTCGGAGGCAGCGAGGAATTTGCAAGAAAAATTGCGAGAACACAGTGAGAGGATCACCTCCTTAGAGAGAAAACTGGCCTCTGTGAATGTATCGGGTGCAACTCCATCTAGCCAACGTGTTCCTGATCATGATGCGGAAGGTAGCTTACCGAATACCGATATTACCAGAAGACTGACGAACCTTGAGAACAAAACTGTGGACCACGAAGTGCTTTTGGTGGAAAATAATCGTACCACGGTGGAGACGAGTCGAGAAGTGGCAAATGTTAAAAGACAAGTGGAGACTACCCAAGAGACTGCACGGAGAACGGAGAGGCGGATGGAGTCCATTGAACACACACTGGCTCTCAGAAATGTTACCTTGGCTGATTTAGAGGAGTACGTCAGACAACAGGAGTTTTCAAGCTATGATGGTCAGTTAATATGGAAGATCACTGAATATGCACGAAGACGAAACGAAGCCGTCAGTGGTCAGCAGGTGTCTTTCGACAGTCCGTGCTTCTTTACTAGTCGCTATGGCTACAAGATGTGCGCACGGATTTATTTGAACGGAAATGGCGTGGGACGAGGAACACACATTTCACTATTCTTTGTTGTCATGCGCGGAGAGTATGATGCATTACTCCGCTGGCCATTCAGACAGAAGGTCACTATTACAATGTTGGATCAGAATAATGTGGCACACATGACCTACACCTTAAGGCCTGACCCAGATATTCCGGCATTTCAGAGCCCAGGAAGATCAGCAAACATCGGAACCGGGTTCCCTCTATTCTGCTCTCTTACTGAACTGAACAATCACGCTTATGTGCGTGACGACACGATGTATCTAACGATAACTGTGGATGCCGTGGTTACCATTGAGAACCTGGTATGTTTGTATTGCTCAATCTACCTCACACGTGTCTAATAATGTTTAATGCAGGGACACTTTGAATGAATAAATTCAACACAAAACGTAAGTGGACAATAAGCACATTTAAGCTAGTCTGCGAACAAGCTCTCTATTAGAGTCAGCCGCGAGGGGATTATTGCTATATTCTTTCACACCTGACCTAATAGAGAGCTTGCTCGCACGCTACAAAGAAAGAGAAATTATCAGGCAGGTTCTTTAAGTGGATTGGTACAACCATCAACATGAAATTCTATCACATTGTTGGACGAATTTTTTTTTTTGTTTGAAACAAATTTCGTTACAAATTCGTGTATAAATGTTTTAAGCTTGTGCATACTCCAACAGAAATTGGCGCACGAGTTTTAACTTGTAAGTTGGCCATGCTAACTGGTCGGGTCTATAAATCATTACGTGTAAATTAGCATTACTAGCGTTTGGGATTATTTGGAAGGTGCCGTTTCGTCTCACCCCTGACCATCCTAGCATGGTTAGAACGGTAAGGGGTTCAGGACTGTAGCACACACAGCTCTAATGGACACAAGGGTATGCAAGCTTGTCTTTACTTTCCCTCTATTAAATGGGCCGGTGTCGTTTTGCTTTTAAATTCCCATGTAGGGTAATCCACAAGCACGGGAACCTAGGCGATTGGAAGAATTGCTTGCCTTTAGACATGCACAGTTAGAAGAAAAGGTAATTCTGATTTATATGTGCATCATTTTAAGCCGTGGTGAATATTTTAAAAGAGCAAAAACAATAACTAAAGTGTAATTTTCCGCCGTAAGTAAGCATTGGAAAAAAATTGTCTAAAGGAACGAAAAAAAATCAATGGCAACAAATACCTCACAGAACTCTACCTTGCTGAAGTGTTTTGTTACAATTCCTCTACTAAAATATTTTTCCTGTGCTGTTGGTGTTTTAGCTTATTCTGCAAGTGTACCTTGTATTAAAATAATAATATCAATAACAGCAGGAAAAAGACAACAACGTGTCGAGAATGCTGCCTTAGTCAGTGCATAATATGGGAGAAAGACAGATATTACTTGGGTTCGCTAGTTTAAAAATGTGTTCAAGGAATTCCACATTTCCATACACAGATGACTTTACAAATGGCATGCCGATTTCTGTTGACAATCACTGTTTGAAAACCGTCAAGGAGTCGTACCACTATTGGGAACACTGCGTTAAGGGGGTTGGTTTCTATAGAGACTGCGGTGCCGTGTCAGTTGGGAGTGGAAACAAATTTTTGGTTTTAAATAAATGACTTAAATGAGTTTATTTAAGTGTCTAAGTATTTAGCGCTGTAGCGCTAATTGGGGAGGCTATAAACCAGTGAATTGAAATAAATATGCAAACTGAAAAAACATCGTTAAAAATCCCAACTGGTAGGAGGCAAACCAGTTGGCTAATTTACAATGTGTAGCCTTGGATTTGAAAACGGAGCTTTACCGCTACCATGAAACAAATCCAAGTGGTCAGAACGGGACTTGAACCCGAGGCATCCGTATTCCGTCCGGAGCCCTAACCACACGACCACGCCGCCTCCCCAACAGCGTTGCTAAGGAAATTTGGCCACCGTAAATAGATTGGAGCACTGACGTTTCGAACACTAGCCTTTCGTCAGTTAATTTTGTGTGGGCATGTTTTCGGAAGAAGTTCTATTCGAAATTTTATTGTGCTCTGAATGATTTTGTTTTTAGATGTACTCTCAAGTACACGTTGTTTGTAGAGGTTGTTAGAGCAGCTGTTGTTTTAATCTTGTTCAAACGTCAGAGTTTTTCTAATCTCTGTTTATCTTGTGTACTGTAGATGTTGGCTCAGAAGGATTATCTCGAAGCTGAGATTCAACGAGTAGCTGACGATTTGAGAATGGAATTCGTGCTGATCCAAATTGATGTCCTGCGTCGCCAAATGTTGGAACAAAGGAGGCGTACACAAGGAAGAGGTCCTCATGGAGGCCAGGAGGAAGGACAAGAGGAAGGCCAAGATGACGTCCAGGAGAACGGCCAGTAGCGGGTCGCTTGACGTACCAAAGCATTGCAGTGCTTTCCCGTCAGTACGCTAAGTGATGCGAAAGGGATGTGGAGTGCACTGGGTGATGTTACTGATAAGCTAAGTTTAGCTTAACTGATTGAAGTAGCTCCTCAGACGACTTTGTTTCCAGGTGTTTTGACCAACTTTCACATCGCCCTGTAGTGTACCTCAAGGAGTACTTTAGGGGTGATGTTGGGATCGAAAGAGACGTAGGGAAAGTGCTTTAACTGTATTTAGTATAATTACTCAGGTGATTATAGAGATTCTGTTCATCTAATTGGTCGAGGATTGCGTCATATCTTGCTAAAATCACCTCACGCGAGGTGATTATAGCGGTAGTACTAATTTTGAAAATGGCCGCTTAGCGATTTGTTGATGTTTCTGATGAAGAAGTAAATAGGATGAAAGAAAATGCAATTCCGAAAGGCACTAAAGATGAAGCTCCGGGGTGACACTTTTCGAAGGCAAGATATGAAAATTTTGCTGACCGTAATAAAAGAAACCTTGTAAATTGCAGTGGAAATGTTGTCGATGTCGATGGCTTAAAATGAAAACAACAAATTAATTCGCCCACGATTTTCTTTATTTGACAAACTGAGTTCACCAACAAAATGAATTTAAGACAGAATTTGAAAGCCTGGAAGTAAACGAGATGAGGAGAAAAGACGGCAGTTTTTATAATCTGAAAACTAGTTTGTTGTCGGTTCGAGCGGCTCTCGACCACTATATAAAGTCACCGCCTCACAACAAAAATTTTCATCTGCGACAACCATGTACTTGTTTAGTGAAGCCAATAACCACCTGGAGCAGTCTGCAATCTGATTTATAAAAGTCCGTTAACCGGCGAAGCCATCAACAAGAAATTGTGCGATAAAATGCAAAAATTTGTGATCCTCGAGTTTTACACCAAACAGCCTGGTTCATCTCCATCTATTTTGGTAAACGGGTCGCAGAACCCAACATTCATTCACAGAAGTCAATGCTTCGTCTCAATGAAGCGACAGTTGAAGAATACTGACATTCTGCTTGAGGCATGTGCAGTTTATCGCTTTGAATTTTGTTTATGTGCTTTGAATTGAATTCGATTGAGCATGTGATCGGGAGATTGCGCGTCTCTGTTCATTGACGCGTGACAATTTGAAACAAACGAACAAACAAAATCGACATTTTTCGGACGGTTCTTGTTTTTCTCTGATAATCACCTGAGCAATCATACTAAAACAATTATACGCCTCAGGCTCGGTAAATATTGAACAATTAGCTCGTCCAACGAGGCCCGTAGCGCCAAGTTGGCTATAATCATCTCATTTTCAACAAGCGCGGGTGGAATAATTGTTTTAATAAAAACGATCAGGAATTATTGCTAGATCTTACTGATTTCGCTTTGAAAGAACAACCAGAAGACAGTTAAATGGTCGCCATTCCTCGGGCATGGTATAATGGCTCATATACCATGGCCGCTAAGCCAATCAAATCCCTGGAATTGCATTATACAATGATACAGTTTTTAATAATGGTGAATATTCCCCTCGACTTCGTCTCGGGAAATATTGAGCGAGCGAGTGAGCGAGTGAGTGAGAGAGTGAGTGAGCGAGCGAGCGAGTTACTGAGTGAGTGAGTGAGCGAGTGAGTGAGTGAGTGAGTGAGCGAGCGAGTAAGTGAGTGAGTGAGTGTCCGTAACAAACAGGTCCGCAATGCGTGCACAGCACTACCTACATGTTCGCAATACGTACCTATTTTATTATGATTTTTTTTTTTTTTTATAAATTTTCAGTTAGCCATACATTACCTCCAGTTATTAAGTTGCAATCTAGTTCCAATGTTCTAGATAACCTACATAGTCAGGGAGTCAATGAAGAAATTTGAGGAGCCAATTGGTGTGGTTCTCTGCAAATCTTGAGTTTACCATTTAATTTGCCAGGAAGCCAGCTTTCTTGGGATTTTGACCTGACACCCCTCTCTTATCTGGAAGACTGGTTTGCAATAAATAGTTAAATTAATACACATATATCTAGCAGCAGAAAAGGGCATGAATGGTGAAACTAATATGGTGCGTTTTGATTAAAATGTACATTAATGCCCTTAGTATTGTACTCAGGTTACTTTGAACCTCATTATGTGAAAACAACCTTCCTGCAAAGCTTTTCTTGTGCAAATTAGCTTTGTTTGCATTTGAATGAAAACTGATTTTCATTAAAAAAAAATGCTGTGCACAAAGCCTTGTTTTCATAATGGGGTTCTGGCAACTGAGAAATGGCCTATTACAGATGTACAGTTCACATGAATATTGTTATTCGATTGGCACTAAGTCTGCCCGAAATTAAGCAGGCGTCCGTATTAGAGATGTAGGATGGCTTAAGACAATCAGTAGCCTCCAAATCTGATTATGAGTGGTTTATTTTAAGTAGTTAAATAGTTTTCTAGTCTGGGATGCAAGCCTTCTTGTTACCGTCAGCCGCAGACAATGTTTAGATATGACTGTTGGCAAAATTGAAAATGGCTTAGAACGTGGCTTTGTTAAACACCGTCTAAACTGTCTTTTAAAAACCAACCCATACAGTTTAGATCAATATTTTTATTCCACTGGAATAAGCCTGTCTGGAATTAAGTGGGCGTCCGTATTCCAGATGTGGAGGTTAATTTTCACTGGGTCCAAGTGAACTATCTGTAATATAAGGATGCCTGTATTTTAGAATTTTTATTTGATAAGCAATTTCTATTGTTAATTAACCGACATTTTAATTTTTTTGTAGGTTTTAGCTTTTTAGGTTTAGCTTACAGCTTAATTTATGTTATGCTTCAGAAGCTTTGCCCAGAGTGTCAAAGTATTCAATTTAGATTATGAGCTCGAAATCTCTATGGCGTGATTATCACGCATAGAAATCGAGGGCGAATGATCTAATTGTTTTAGAATAAATCTACTGTCGTTCAAAACTTCAAAACAAATCCCCTTTACAGACACCTCGAGAACGGGAAGAGGCGACTGCCATTTTGTTGTAAGGCTACTCACTCTACTCACTATCTACAACAGAATAGACAGTGAGTAGCGTAGCCAATAAGAGAACAGCATTCGTGATAGAACGCTAGTGGATTTATACTAATTGTATTTCAGTGGAAGTGTTTTTAGAGGTAGGGTTTGTACGAGGTTTAGTTTTTGGGACCAAGTAAGCTAAGTATTAAGATTGTCCTTAATAAGCATGTGTCCTCATTGTGAAATTATTCGTAAGTGGAGGTTCGACTATACTGAATTTCCTTTTGTATGAAATAGGTCACCTCGTGACAATTAAGCAGTCGTGTAGGTTAATAAGTAGGTAGGGTCCTAAATATTATGCATCGAGAAATAGAAAGTAACAGTAAAATAGCGCGTATTTTTTTCGTAAAGATAGTTGTATCTGCGCCATATATTCTCGTACCCAGATCTCAGTCGGTTCTGGAATGTCGAAATGGGAGATCTGGGTACGAGATTAGGCGCCATATATTCCATAGATTCAATGATGGTTTAAATTAAAAAGGAACGAGTCAACAAGGGAATTCTATGCGTTTGTACACATATATGGATTTATTAGTTGATTTGTAGAACTGCTGTGAGAGTGCTCGATAGAAAAACTAGAGCATAAATAGATTTAATCCATATATAGATTTATATAGTTTAAGGGTTGCTTTGGTAAAATAAACGTAAATGCCATCATGCTTTACGTTGTGTAATGTGCTCTTCTTTTTCCCTAACAGAGACGAACCCGCGTTTGATTCCGAACCAACTCTTGCACTTGACAATGTTGCCATTTTCTTGGCAGTTGCTCAAGTGACAGTCGCTGAAGCCTAGTTACCAGGACTCGCTCTTCTCTTTTTTTCTTAACCCTCAAAAGTCCTACTGTCTTCATGAAAATTCTCGTCACTAGAACTAATACATTCATCAAACAAAAAGGTTTCGTTTTCAGGATCGAAAATTTATGTTGAAATACAAGCTTTCGATTCCCTCTCGATATGAGCTCCCGGCCATCTACCGGGACGTCTTGTCACGTGATATTTTATCAACTTAATCATGAAAGCTTGTGTTTTAACATAAATGTTCGATCCTGAAAACGAAACCTTTTTGTTTAATATAATATGACAGGATCAGGGAACTTTTTTTTCTCTAATACATTTATGTTTATCCTACATTTGCCGTTGGCTGTTTTCAGTTTCTCAGTAAAATTCAGTAGTTTTTATGTTATCATCAAAAGCCAGGATTACCTTGCACTATTCTCAACTCTTGTCTGCAGAAAACGTGATTCTAAATCTCTCTAATTTCATTAGAGGTTCTAGGGAAGGGGCCTGCCACCTTACTTTTATTAAACCGAGGTTCGTAGAGCCGCAGACCCATCTCGATTTTTCCCTTTCCCCCTATACCCCACTTGGGAGCATGCCAGTGGAGTATTCAAAAGGAGTGGATGAGACCGTATATCAGGGTTTAGTAATCACCCCAGGGGTTCTATTGTGAAGCCTGTAACTTAGGGAACTGTTTTTTTTTTTGGGGGGGGGGGTTGGGTATTTCACCTGTGTTTGGGGTATAGGGGTGCCGCTGTGAGTTTGAAATACTGACCCTGTTTAGGACGAAAATCACCTAAAATGCCTACCCTGTAAAAGGTAACGCCCTCTATTTTAAGATCCTATTTAAAATACTGCGAAGAAACAATGACGAAGGCAACAGTTATTGCCATAAAGGGTTTATGTGGTGGTTTGAACCTAAAGTTAACAAAAAGAGTGAGTCATAAAAATTGAGTTTTTCTTTAAGCATGATCGTTTATTCAAGAGAGCGGAGATGGACGTTCGCGGCCAGGTGAAACTCCACCATCTTTCATCTACACATAGAAAAACGTGCCTAATTGTTTTGCCTTTCCTCCTATCCCAACTATGGGAACTGGTTATAACAAGTTTGTTCCATAAGGATTCACCATGTCTGGGGTAGGGGGTTATCAAAGACACCACCTATCTCATGAATATTACCAACAAAACTTTATGGCTTCAAAGTTTGAGTTGACACAAACATTCAACCAGCAAGAGTCGGCATTGCTAGTTAATCTGGATAAATGAGGCTTGAATTTCACTGTCCTTTTTTCACTGCTGGATAGAGAGGAGGCTATGCAATAAGACACCACCTTTTGAGGTTGAGGAAGCCCGGGGGGGGGGGGGGGGGGGTACAGGCAGAAACCACCATCTGTTTAGTGGTTTGGTGGGCACTGTTCGAGTATAATAGTTTTGACTACTTCCCTACTCTGATAATGTGTTGTCAGCGTTATCTTCATAGGGCAGCAGTAGTCGAAGTAGCATTGCACTAATGATTTGTTGAGTGTATTCAGAGTTGGTATAAATATTGACATACGGTCTGGCCCACTTATACCAGAGGAAACCTTGCATATATTTTCTATATTAGAGTTAACGTTGTATCAAGCAGGACTGTAACATGCAGTGGAATGCACCGAGCGAAAACGGGATTGATATTTGGGTATTTGTTCGGAACTCAAATCGAATGCATCAATTTTTTTCCTTTGGTAATAATATATGAGGTAGAATTTGACATCATATACTAAAGGAACATTTCCAACAGATAATTCGTTAATCGATATCCACTGAGGACGTCCTCTGGCTCAAGATCAGTTATAACCTGTTTGATATTCGAACCTTACGGCACAGCTGTTGGTTGAAGCAGTCCAGTGAACGACAGTTTTGAACAGATGTTTATATAAAGCGAGAGAGGATCTTGTATAAAGCTTCTACGGAAAGATGTCGAACTGGAATTCGCCACTGCGTGTATTGAAAGGGGACTAAAACGTTGAGGTAAGTGGGAGGCCTGTTCTCAGCGAAAACTCGACTTGCCCCTCTTCGTGAAACGAAATATCGCCATAGTCTGTAAGATTCGAACTTGGTCGGCCACCACATCCCACCGATTTCGCTCATATTTGACATGTAAACTTCTTTATGGTTCCCAACCACGAAATGGATGATTTTAAGATTCAATTAATTTGGCTTTGCGAAGTACCGAGAAGGCCGGTCCTGCGAGTCCGCCATTTTGCCAAACCATAGGAGTTGTTGTGAATTCAACTCTCCACTCGTTAACTGGTAGACTCGGTAATTTTTCACACAGATGTATTTGTATAAGTCAATTTAAGAAATGCGCAGTTTCAGTGACGATCGGTTAAGAGATTTGAGGGTACATTTTTTCGCATTTTGAAAAGCTTCAAATTTACTAGAAATTGAAAGGCCGATATCTCCAATGTAATCTCGATTAAGAAATAGCCATTCATCCAAAACAAAGATTATTCACTGGTTTAATGATTTCATAAATAGAAAAATGGGGGAAATGTAACAGAGTCGAAAGAAGTGTTAGGGAAGCTTCCACGCTTTTACCGTTTTGGTCGCCATATTTAGTCAAGACAAGATATCACTACGTCATGTCAAAACAACCAATATATTGATGTCTGGTACTCCGAATTGAATTATCACCATATATTTTTTTTAAAGCACTCCTATGATTTGGCAAAACGGCGGACTCACAACTTAGGCCTTCTCGGTATTTTTCAAAGTAAAAATAATCGAATCTGTTGAATCATCCATTTCGTAGTTAGGACCATAAAGAAGTTTATATGCCAAATATGAGCGAAATCGGTCAGATGCGGTGGCCGCGACTTTTAAATATTCTTTGAATTTTACAGACTTCTTTTACACTTACGAAGCAAGCTGATAAGTGTAAGCATAAGAATAAGCACAAGGCTGGTTTACACCAGCGATCACCTGTGATAAGCATAAACACGAGGTGATATGTACGCGGGCGCAGTGAAATAAAATTTTGGCGCCAAAATTGTAAAACCAAGATGGCGGACGCTGAGGAGGTATTCAGCGACGATGAGATGTGTGGGCTTGTTCTTCTCTTGAGAAGAAGGAGACGGCGAAGGGAAGGAGAAACATAAGAGAAGCCAAAAAGGGTTTCAGTTGGGTGACGGAGATTTTTCGTAGGCGGAAAGAACTACCGTATTTACTCGAATAAGCGCCGCCCCCGAATAAGCGCCGCCATCGATTAAGCGCCGCACATGGAGCGGAATGGTTAATAAGCGCCGCCCTCGAATAAGCGCCGCAGCTCCGGTGCGGCGCTTATTTGAGTATTTCCATAAAATGATAAAAATACACTGCAATCGCTGCAATGCGGTTCTAAGCCAGCAATGGGAATTTACTGTCATCAATAGTGATGTTTTTCAGTTCGAAGTGAGTATATCTTGATGCTCTTTCATTCAGTTCTCTCTTCAAAATGTTCGCGTTCTTCAGTTCTTGCGTGAAGGCTGTAAACTTCGCCAGTACGACAAGCCCAACCTCCCTCTTTCTCTTCCCTGTAACTGTTGCAGCAAGGAAATGTTTTGGCTTTGTGGTATGAGCCTTTTAATAAGCGCCGCCCTCGAATAAGCGCCGCACAGGAGACACGAACAATTAAATAAGCGCCGCGGCGCTTATTCGAGTAAATACGGTAGGCAAACGCAAACATTCCACGAATATTGTATGCTACTCACCAAAAACTACGCAGCGACATCTTTCTAAGCTAAACGTTTTTTTTTTTTTTTTGTCTTTAAAATCAGCACATGACTTGTAATATAAGACAGCATAACTGCGAATAGCCTCGGCAAGACGTTCTTGAAGCTCGGAGGTACACGCCGCCATCTTGATAGAGAACATACTTCCAATTTTGTGACTACTTCCCTGTTTCCTTTTCTTATGCTTGCGTGGCCCCGGTGTACACTTCGTTTCTTGTGCTTATGCTTGCGTCGTACGTCTAAACCAGCCTTTAGACCGTAACTAGTTGTCTGAGAACGCTTTAAAATAAACATATCAGTGATGTATTCAGGACATAGCTTATAATCCGTTGCGTACTTTGTTCATCGTGAAAGCTATATGTTTTGTAGGTCTGGTTAAAATCCTCCTTGTCGTCTCTTTGCCGGAGTTGTAGCCTGTGAGTAGGCTCCCAAGTACAGCATGGAGAGAGGAAAAAGATCGGTGAGCAGGGCGAGCCGAGCACGGTCTGGGGGCCACAGGGGTGCGAGCCAAAACAATCCGATTGTCATGCATCGTTCTATTAAATCGTGAATATTTAAAGAAAAGAGTCTCAGTTTAAGCGGTGGAATCTCATCCAAAGCTGTCTTGCGTGACTTTGATTTAGTAATTTAGTTTGATTATTTGTTATACAGGGGTGGCAAATGGTCCTTCAAAAACTATGAGTCTCGCAGAATTTTACTAGACTCGCAACCTCCTTTTTTTGGCGGTAATGTGCGTCTCGCAGTCTCGATTGTTTGGAAGGCTAGGAAGTCTTGAAGTCCCGATTTGTTTGCTTTTTTGATAAATGACCGACGTGTTCTCTTAACTCGATATATAATTTTAATAACGCAACTTTCAAATTTCTGATACCAAAATAGGATTAATCCTAAATGGTCTGAATTTCACAAAAGCTCGTTTGTAAGACTTCTGCTCATACTCGAATTTAAATTTCAAGGCTCTCAACGTGGCTTCTTTAACACTGTAAAGCCTCGGTGTCGCAATTTAAAATGTTTAAAATGTTTTGGGCTAGCAAGTGAGGAAAAACGCTCGGCTTGCCGTCTCGTATTTACCATTCGCTACCCCTTTAATTATAGGTTCTTATCATTCTCTTTGTATTTAAGCTACACCTTGACAAAATACAAGCTAAATTGCTGTCCGTCATATTTGACCTGTAAAGGTTAAATTTTTAAATTATTACATTTCTGTCATGGTTCGAGTATGTATTAATTAGGGAATGTCCTCGACAGAAATAACTCCGACGTTTCCTTTTATTTTTTCCTACTACTACTATCTTTTTAACATGATAAAATCTTGTTGTTGTTGTTGCCAGTATGCCTGTGGGCTACTACCCGTCAGAGAAGGAGAAAATAATATCCACGAGGTATCTTATTTTTTTTCTTAAGTCCAGCTTTGGAACAAAGAGTGTGTTGACACGGAAGTGACTACTAATTAAGAGTTAAAAAAAATCCGTTCCTTTATGACACCATGGAAACATTTCCTCATCAAATAATATCATGTACAACAAGACGGTGCTTTTTTACGGCTGTGCATTTAAGTTATATTTTACCGATTAATCCATTGAACCTTGTAGAGTTGCCGTCAGTCTTGGCTTTGACTGAACTCCTGTACGACAAGATTGAGGGGAGCAATAATCCAAGAAGTTCTGACAGGTAATATTTTTTGTTTTGCTATACAGATAACCTCCTCCCTGGCTTATACACGGGGAAGCTTGTCCACTAGCTGCCGTAAGAGGTGTTTATTGTTACCATAAACATGATTATTTTAAACTAGCGACTCCTCTGGCAGAAGGATTTGAGGACAGTAGACCCTACAATACTTTTAAGGATACAATCGGAACCTCGCGCTTATATCATGCAAGGAGCTTTAGCTAGTTGTCTGGCTCCGGTTGTTCAAAGAGTAGATAACTTTATCCAGCGGCGATAAATCGCTAACCAGTGGAACGGGATGTACTCAAAATAACTAACATTCTATCATTTTATCAGCTGAATATATAGTGATTTATCCACTGATTAAAGTTAAAGAACCGCGGGCATGAACAGCAAGTAAATTCTGCCACCGAACTTATAATCAGTCTTCATGGGTCTGCACCGAATCTTCCGTCGGCGCCAGGGGTCGGCAATCCGCAGTTCAGCCATTCGCGCACCCACAGACAACCCGGCCAAGTCGACTTAAGTGGTCTTGGTCGACTCGGGGGACGAAGGCTCCTGACTTAAAAGATCATTTTTATCAAAGAAACGCATAATTTGTCAGGGACAAACTTAGGCAAACTGATTGTCTTATGTACGTCTGGTAGCTCGTCTGGGCACAAGACGGATTATGCGTCTGGACGAACTATAGTGCGCCTTTCGAGACGCATCGAAGTCCAGACGAATTACAGGTGTCTAGTATCACAACGGCAAAAATCAGCTCAAGCAGTACAAGTAGTGAAGATGAATTTTTGGAAACATCGTGTTCTGTACGTAACATTATAAATATTATAAATACCACATCTGTCAGAGGACTGAGCAGTACTTAACACATTTTACTTTGTCGTTTCACCACCCCTCTGGAGTCTGACAACTGGAGCTATACAGGCTGTTTTCAGTACTCTACTTCCTCATGCTATTGTCGAGATCGTATGTTTCAATCGTGGTCATCTTGTTTGTAATAGCGAGCGCAGCGCAGGTTGCAGTGTGGGTCCCCTCTCTAGGTTTGGCGCTCTCAAACCAAGATGGCGGCACTGAGTTCCAATTTCGACAATCACATAAGAAAATCAGAAATAAAGGGGACTGTTAACAGTCCAGGGATGATATTGCTTTGCTTCTAAACAGGTTCTGAGTATGTTTGAGAACATACCTATGGACACTGTATATGGTGTGAGGCCTTTAAGAGCCCGATATAGTATGTGATGGTAAGCTTAAAATCGTGGCGCAATACAAGAGACTAGAAATATCGAGGTATTTCGAGATTGTTGGAAACAATATGAGATAACCTTGGTGATATAAAGTGAAACAAAAATTTTTGCGCCATACGAGAGTGGAATCCGGGGGCATAAGCAGGTCTAAGCCGGCATTCTGGTTCACTCGAGAGAAGAATAAGTTACCAGGTGGAGGGGGGAAGGGGGGGGGGGGTGCAATTTTGTGAAAGGTCTCATCAAATAGTAGTAAAAGGGCTGAACAGACTCCCTTCTGCCATGAGGTACCAAGATAACAACTACTCTTCTACAGCTGCATCCCCGCTGTACGTTAAACGTCAAAATAACTGGAATCAGTTCGCGCAGCTATACACTTGTTACTAGACGGCATGCCCATGGACTTGCGAACCACGAGAACTTCAAGTGTGACAGATGGTACTCAACTAAGAAACGCTAAATATATCTACACGGCCACGTGCACAAGCAAATAACAAGCATTCAATGAATTGTAGTAGTCGAGGCCAAGATCACCAAGCATGCCTGCGGTTTTTTTGAGAACTATTTTTGTTTAAATACTGAAATCATTCAACTAGACGACAACACTTTAAACTGCAGAACACTTATGCCAAGATCACCGTGATAGTCACAAGCTATAGTGTAAGCAGCTAAAAAGGTTTCAGTTTAAATTACTAAATGAACGACATTCAACTTCTCAACGACAATTTGAAGAACTTATTTTGGACAAACGTTCCTCTCATTTTCTGCTTCATCACACAACTACAACAGTGCAGTAATAAAATCGAAACGTCCAATGAGTCGAGGAAAGATTGTCCAAAATAAGCTCATCAAACATGGCATGCAAACTGAATGATTGTCCCCTGTGTGCCGCACTCAAATAACTGATATGCATGGCAAAATTTACAAAAAATAGCACCTGGGAACACTGACTGAACACGACTCACAGCTTTTTCATGCTGCTATGATTTTGCGGTTCATCAACTGAAATGAAAGAAGATATTTCCCGTCAGGTTTTGATTGTTCTGAGCGATGATCGATCTCGTAGCTCGTAATCTCACCACAATCTTTCCGTTATTCCAAAAATGGACCATTCCAAGCGAAACCCTGCTTTTCAGTTTCTGAAAGTTCAAACCAGAATCCGGAGCCGAACATACACTTTTAGGGCAGCTGGATGTTGAACTCGCGATTCTAACGCGTGAAGGTTGATAAGGAGGGCGCAAAGGCGAGAAATCAATCACTTATTATGCGAGGAAATTGAGATCAAATAATCCACTTGTTTGACTATAAATCCAAAGTAATACTCCACGAAAATAGAGGAGTTTATTTCATTAAGTTGTTATTTTGAAGTTTAAACTTCTCGAACCGAGCATCTTTTTAATGTGCACTATCTATGTCAAAATAGACGAAGCCAATCCCAATCAGGTTATAGCGCTTTGGATAGAACGTTAGATTTATGCGGTAGTCATATACACTGATGAAGGAAAAATTTCTAGAGGAGCATGATGTAAAAGGGGCTTTTAAGAGCATGTCCATGAGAGGACCAGGCAGTGGTGATACATGCCATCTCACCGATTTCAATGAAACTTGGCCAGATCGAAGGGCCCGCCAAATAACTTCAAAAACCAAAGTGGTTTGGTATTTGGAATTTTCCGGGGGGAGCTAGACTCCCCCCTACTGTTTTTTTTTTTTTTTACAAACATTTCCATAAAAATTACTCTGGAAAAGGGTAAAGTGAGGGGCTCCTTTAAGGGACAGTGTCACGCTATTTTTAGTAACACATTGAAAATCGGAAAGACGCTATTCGGTTGATAGCAGCCAAGATATAATGACAAATTTTCATTAAAAGACTATCAGAATGCAAAGAAACTATCCACGGATATTTTCGCCGGCAGATGACCAAGATGGAGAGGGGTTCAAATTTGAAAACGTCTGGCGGACGTTTTCAAATTTCGCTGTTGTAACGCACTAAAATCGCCGGTTGTACTATATTTTGCTTCAACCTTTCGTCTTAGAATCACTATTAATATTTCTTTAAATTAGCGGTTGAGAAATTAATTAACACAGTGTTCAAAGTTTAAATTTAGTGAATTTTGGCCAAAAATCATGATTTCTCTCATTGATCTCCCATGATACTGCCCCTTTAAGCTTGTAGAATTTATGTAATTCTATTGTGGCTCCCCTTGAGCATAATTACATCCTTCATGAGTTATGTGCAGGAGTCTCAGATTATTTGATTAATTACCTGTCAATCAATGCAAGTTAATAATTAACTAAGTAAAATAGCATATTAAAATATGGTGAGTTTGTGGCCAAATATCTCCAATGGCCAAGTCCCAGCCAAAAAGATACAACTATCATGGTTCAGTTTCTCCTTTGGCCTAAGCAAATCGATAAAAAATTTTTTGGGACCTGATATTTTCAGCGCGTATGGCAAGCTCAAACCCTGCACATCTTGCCGCAAGATTTTGGTTTAATACAAGTCCATAGTCGCCGCAGAAAACATCTTGGGAGCCAATTAAAGGGTCTCTCCTACGCATTTCTATTAGTTGTTGATCTACTGACTCTCGCGTAGATGATATGATAATAATATTTGGAATTTACGCAAACATTATGCGAAGACTGGTAATTGTTGGAGCCGAAAATCAGCATTTACATGTATAAGTTTTTAGCAACCGCACAAAGACATTTAAGTTAATCATTAGCCTGAATATCAATCGACTTACTGGCGCATTTCAAATATCGTATAAACAATGTCATACTTTGTTCAGTATGTTTAGCCATTATTTAGTTATTTATCTAAATTGTCAGCATTCAGGGGGGGGGGGGGGGGGGGGAGGGGAGGGGATCAACCAAACGGCGCCGTTGATTAATCTGCATTCGAATCTTCGATTTCCAACGTCCATCGTTTACAATTGGTCAGAGTCAACACGTTTGTCAACGCGTGTCTGGCTTTCAACAAAAAGATATTGACAGGGCATCAGTTACAAAGCGCGTGCGTTTGCGTCTTCTTCAAGCGTAATTTTGCCTGCAAGAAGTAAGCTCTCCAACTGGGTCTCGTGCGAGATATATTTGGGGCCCACGACGCTATCCCCACGGTTGGCTTCGCTCGCCGCTCGTTAACCTGCGATCAGGGCGTTCTTTATTTCGGGGGTGCGAAAGTGCTCGAAAGTGTGGCAGCGCGGGAGTCGGCGGTCGGGTGTCCTCCCTGGAGACCCCAGATTCAAGAGCTCGCTAGGCTAGCACAAATCAGTTCCCCTCTATTGTGCAAGGAAAGGATCTGATTAGCTGTAGCCCGAGTGTGCCGCAAGTTGTTCCATTTGACAGGTAAGTCCCTTTTTACTGGGGATTACCCTTGTTGGATTTGATAACTGCAGCTAACCATCATCATTCTGTAGCAGTGCTACAAGCTACGAGCGCGAAACGCAAATCCATTCTCGCACGCGTTCGTCACTGGACGTGCTTTACATTTAAGTTTTAATTTTATCCGTTGCGCAGTGGTAAAGCCTCTTAGGCCTTGAATCTGATATGCTGAGTGATAATGGCAAAAGGCGTTGCATACTCGTTTTCCGCCATACCTCTACGTCTCCGCCTTGCCTTTGCTATCAAGATAACGCGATAGCTTTGGCCATGATATGAGCTCTTTGCTATTTCCATTCTATTGAACAAGAACATGCATCATTTACTTGTAAGCGGCGTTCGGTTGCCGTCACAATACTGGTTAGTACCTTGCGCAAAGTGTACGTTTTTCTATTTAGCCTCTAATCATGCTTCATGGTCATAAAATTGATCTAGAGAGTATACCACAAGGGTGATTTATTTACGTCTTGGTTTAACCTTCTTTAACAAAGCCCGGCAACGGATGTA
>NW_028145624.1:352500-387500 GCF_977016875.1 Pavona decussata | reverse complement strand
AGGACATTAGAAGACTCGATTTTGGTGTCATCTAGTTACAACAATATTTTGCTGCCTTGTCAAAGATAAAACAATGATTTAATTCAGAAAGTTAATTGCTCACTAGTCCGCGGAGATTCATGTTGGTGGACTTTGGCTTATTTTTAGAATTCTTAATTCTTTACATCAATTTTAAAAATGCTATTTAAAGTACTTGATTATCAAACTACGTATAGTTGGTGCATGTAGTTGAGTAGTTGCGACTAACCCATAGCAGACTCATGTTTCTGAGAATGTTTTCATCGTTCATCATGGGCCATTGAACAAAAATGTGCTTCGTAAGCACTAACCAAGTATCGCCTTACTTTTTGCGGTTTTTGGCAATCTCGGTGTTCTACGCTTTCCATTCTACCAAATCTTGTAGTGATCGCCGACATTGTATTAAAACGCAAACTTTTGCAACCGTTTTCTGTCATCACTGTTCAAGTCCGGATATTTACAATTCTGGACAGAGCTGATTTAAAGGAGTAATTAAGAATTTTCGAGATACTTCTCTCTATGAATGCCAAAGTCATATTTTTAGTCTTGCATCCGCCATCCTGTATGTGACACGTCATGTGGTCATATTATAGGTGTAAGTTTAGTTATTAAGTTATATACGATGTAAAGTATATGAAATAATTCATATATGAACTGCGGATATAGATGAAAGTGAGAAGTGATCATCGCAGTGAATTTTCCAGTTATATAAGTTATTTTAAGTTATATACTATTGCCGGATGCACTTTTAAATGTTGTATAGAAAAGGCGCAATATAAGTAATAAATTATTATTATTATTATTATTATTATTATTATTATTATTATTATTATTATTATATACGAAGTCTTATGCGTTATCTCTTGGACAATCGCAACACACACACAAAAAAAATAAATAAATAAAAAAGAACGCGAACGAGAACTTAACTCGCTTCCGAGTAATAAGTTCAACATGAAATGTAACTTTCTACAATACTATAGTTTGATTTCGGCTATATCAAGTCAGTTGAAGGCGACTTTGAAAAAGGAAGAGCAATGTCGTGCTACTGAAAACACCCAAACTGAAATCAACAAGCTTATATGCAAAATTATCTATTAAAACTTGATTGATAGACAACAGTATCCTCCTCCTACTGCCGAAAAAAGATTAACAGAACTCAGCTTTAACGCACAAGAACAAAAATGCATTTATTTCCTTCCTCTTTAGGTAACAATGGGAAGTAAAGCTATCTGTCTTTTAAATTATATAAGATTATTCATGTCCTTTATACAAATAACATTCTATATATAAAAAAACCCTATTTCCCTTATTGTATCAATATTGAGCAAACTATCATGCATTTATTCTCCACATGTGTGATAGCTAGTTTGTTTTGGGGCAAAATGTATCAATTGAACTCGTCCCACACAAAAAAATAACTGCACTTTCAGAAAAAGAAATTATCTACGGTGTGTTAAATGACTGGTCGGCTTTTTCATTAACCCTCAATCTCCTGATCATAGGAAAATACACTGTACTTCCTGTATACTAATGGGATTAATAAAAAAATGTTCCAATTTGCAGACTACATTAATCTGACTAGTAATAATCATACATATCTGTAATGACAAATACTTGTACATTCTTTGTTAAAAAGTAGCGTAGGTTTTTAATTACGTTAGCAAATTGCTATTTTTTTTTGTTGATATGTTTGATATTGTTAGTTTTGTAAATATTGTTAGTATTGTAATTAGTGCAGGTTGATGTAAGTACATATGTATTGTGAGCTTTGTAATTGTTAGTATTGTAAGTACATGTATAGTAAACATCATTAGCATTGTAAGTTTAGTAAGTATTGTTAGTACTGCAAATCAGATTGTTATTAGTGTAAGTAGTGTTTAGTATTGTAATCATTGTATTCTGTGGTATATAAAGCTAACAAAAATTGTTGAAAGAAATGTTACTAGCACAGCGATGACAGAAAGGTGTCATATCAGGTTTCACTGTTGTTTTACTATTGTTTTATTATCTATATTTTTGCACTTTCCATTCCATTTTGACTTGAAAATGTTCTGAAGTAACGTCAAAACGTCGTCAGATTTTTGAAAAGTACCAAATGTTTTCTCTGGCTTACTGTATTTTAAGAATGTCTTAGCATTGAAATTTGCCGTGAAATGCTATTTTGCTTAATGAAAACAAACTCATTGGCAAATGTCCAATAGTAGTGTGCAAATGAGCTCTTCAAATGCCTCATGCTGTATGAGTTGATTTAGTCATTTCTGAACTTACCTTCATCCCAATTTATAGTTGATTTGTCCAAGATAATCACATTCCTCAGTATTGCTCCGGTGACCTTTCATTTTATGGATCTACAAAGTAACTCATTTAACAAGCAGTTGCAAAAGGCTGAGACACTCTCAAGGGGGGGGGGGGGGGGGGGTGGAGGGGTAAGTAATACAATGGCGAGTGTCTATCTGAATACCCAATAACAGTGTGTCTTAACTCTTTCTGAAGTGTCTTGTAGACAGAGAGTTCTTAACCGCTTTGAACAGTGTTTGAGGCTTTAACTGATGATCTTTGAAGTAAAGCAGTCCAAACCTGCTTGCTTGCCTGATGTTTTACCTCTGGCCACATATAATGAAAAAATATATTTTTTTCCCTATCCTTCAGTTAACCTTGGTCGACAGTGATTCCAGACGACGAACAAAGTCAGCGGAGTAAACTTTGTGGATGCACAAAGTTTTATTGATGACCTTTTGACTGCGTTAATTTCACTCATTTTTGGATACTTTGTAACAAAGGACTATCGACATCAACATGCCTGGATACCAACTAGCGGATCCTGACAAGGCGAAAATTGACAATATGTACTTTTGTACTTTCTGTAAGTTGTTGTTGAGAGAGGCCATGCAGACAAGCTGTGGACACTCTTATTGCCAGTCATGCTTGGGAAATCTTGTTCAGTAAGTCTAAATTTATTTTTATACCTAAATCATTCTTAGGAAAAATGGCTTGTGTAACATTAAGCCTAAAACTCTTTCAATCCCAGCATTCACAGTTTACTCCTAAATGATTAGAGGTTATCAAGAACCATCGCAAAAACTAAACCCCTCCCAAGACTCATCGCCCTTTATATTTACTTGTAGTGCTTACCATTTGTTACTAGAACTGGCTGGCCAGACTGGTCGGTCCGAAAATGGAATGTACCAATTATTTGAAGGACTAGTGACTCATCAAATTATCCAAAACAGCATAGTCAGAGGGTACTGTACACCAATAGACCTATTCGGCTAACCCAATGTTGTACCCAATTTAGATCCCCCTGGGTTAAGATTCTTTTTTATTGCATTTGCGTGATAATGTAGCATTCACACTTAAATGATATGGAAATGCTTAGAACAAAACATTTTATGCCCGAAGGATTTGAATTGGGTGCAACATTGCGTTAGCCGAATAGGTCTATTTGGAGCAAATTATTAAAAAAAAATTAAGGTGGCGTATAAGCAGTTACTGCCATTCAAATTGTTGCATTCCATTTGCGAAATTATTGAACTAGCCGGCCAGTTCTGACAAATAGAAAGGAGGCCTAATCACATGCTGCATAAGTAGCTAATTTCTTTTGGGTCTCCTCGCCACGTTTTCTTTACATAATTAAAGTATATGTATATAATTGTATGTCTTGTGTGTATGTCATTTTGTTTGGCAAATTCTGTGATTTCACTTGTTGCTGCCATTTTTTTTAACTCTCTGTTTCCAGTTTTACATGTATTATTCAATAATGTACATGATGATATTATCCTCAGCCCCCAGTAGCGGCAATCATCACAATACAAACTATTCCATAAAAATCAGTGAATGATATTCTCCATTCAGTTCCAGAGACTTAGGTCCAGTGGTCATGGTTTGCCCGGTCGATAAACAAGAACTTCGTTTAAATGAGGTATTTTTTAAATTAAATTGTTGAGTAGATCAAATCAAAAATCTCTGCGTTCAGTATTTTTGGAAAAAGGTGGAAGGTGCGAGATGCGTTCGGGCATCACCAATACTGTATGTGACGATTGTATTCGTGCCGAACTGCGCGAAACTATAATAATGATAAAAAAATAACATAGCCTTGTTTCTAATAACAGTCTACTATATGATTTCATTCCTAAATACATAGATCTCCTGTAATGCGTTTTAAACAGTCATTAACTAAAAGTGAATTTCGTCATCTTTCCCTAGGTTTTTGCAGACAATTTACTGCGACGTGAAGTATTTGCTATCGTTGTACATTGCACGTTTATGAAAGACGGGTGTCAATGGAAAGGACAAGTCAGACACTTGGAGGTATTACGTTTACAGAGAATAAAGTAATCCTTGAAGAAGACGGAAAAGTGTATACAGCTGTTTCGACAAAGGTTGTCCAAAAAAGCGTAAAAGCGTACGCGACAATGCCGAAAAGTAGTCTGGCAAATACTCAATAAATTTCAATAAAAGCTCAGAATCCATATTGCCCGCCATCTGAAGTCTTCGCCGTACGGTCAAGGCACTATGGATTCCATGAGTTTTTATTGAAATTTATTGGGTATTTGCCAGACTACTTTCGACATTGCCGCGTACGCTTTTATGCTTTTTTCGGACAACCTTTGTCGAAACAGCTGTATACAAGTCTCTGCTTGGGTTGTAAATAGCTCTCCCAACCTCCTTTAATGCACTTCATCTCTCAAGAGCAGAAGCCACTTTCTTTGTGACAGTAATTACATCTTCAAATTTCATTTGAGCACATTGAAAATGCTGCGAAGAAGAAAGCAAAAAAAGAGTGTGCCATAAAAAGGCGTTTTTAATCATGCTTGGTACGTTTAACTTATTCATGAGAGTACGGGTGGATAATGATGGACATTCGTGGCCAGGCCCCGGTTGTTCAAAGGGCGGATAAGTCTTATCCACTGGATAAGTCGCTATCCAGCGGATAAAATTTATCCACTTGCGTCATTCCGGTTGTTCGAAGCTTGGATAGCGCTTTCCAGCCGCTATCCAGTGGATAAAGTTATCCATGTCAAGGTAGGTCGTATAACTTTTTATCCGGCGGATAAAATGTAGCGGCGAAAGCCCAGCATTGTTCGCTTATAGTCATTTTCATGGTTCTAAACTTAGGAGCAGATTTAACATAGAATTAAGAAATAATTGAAAACAATAAAGCATTATTACCATAATATCAAGGCTTTCAGTATCATTGACTTCTTGTCATCAATTTTTCCACTTAAACCATCAAAGATATTTTTACATTGCATTTAACTCTTTAACGGTACAAGGGTTCAGCATAGTTTTTAACAAGGAGAACTAAACTACACCGCTAACTATGGCATTCTTTCGCTCTCTCACTAAATTAAAAGCGCGCGCGCTAACAATCAATCTCAGTTTCGAGATAGTCTGGGTACTAGGGTATGACGTTGCCGTTTGAATAAAACGTCGTGTTCAAATAATGTCGCGAGCCCGGTTAGATCAACAAACTTTAAAACTGTTTTATCTACATTTTACATTTCCAAGTTGTTTCATCTACGAAAAGACTTAGTCCAGCCAGCTGTAATAATGCAAAATAAGAACTGTTCTTCTGCAGACGCCGGACACTCAGGTACAAAGAAATACAAGTTTATAATTTGCTGAAACTGCATAGAATGATACTTGTCAGCTCAGGTACGTAGGGCCAGCTGTGGTGCCGCAGTTTGAAACGTGTGGTAGAGAGATTCACTCTGAATTTATTACGCGGGATGCCCTGAGGGGGCATACCGTGTCTAAAAACGGGTCGATTTCTTTTTTTTTACGCGGGATGCCCTGAGGGGGTATACCGTGTCTAAAAACGGGTCGATTTCTTTTTTTTACGCGGGATGCCCTGAGGGGGCATACCGTGTCTAAAAACGAGTCGATTTCTTTTTTTTTTTTTTTTTTTTTTTTTTTCTTCCTCGTGTCCACAAATCGGTACATTAATTTATTCATTAAACTCTCCCCTCTCCTACTCGGGATGTTTTGTTCTGATTGTCTTCAACAACAGCAGGCCAATCAAAATCAATTCTTGTTGCTTATATCGCGAGGGAGGGGACCCACTCACCATTACCTGTGTGACGTCAACGCATCATTTGATTTCTTAATTAAAACTGCATTAAATTTGGCGCCATATTGTTTATAACATGTTCTGGACTCAAGTGTGCCGTTTTCAAACGGAAATTTCACCATTTTGAAGCGGTGAATCGAAAGAATAACTTCTAAGAAGCACTCGACATTTAAAACGGTGGAAATTGGTTAGTTCATGGCGAAGGAATCGTGCTTTGTTTGACAGTCTTAGACCACGACGCGAGACTGAAAAGAGGTCATTGAGAAGCTTATGTTATCGTAATGGAATTTGAAAAATTTCCGGTAAAAGTCTGAGTCGCGTAACACAAGGGAAACAACGTAACGCGATCGTCGTGACTCAAACTATTCCATTAGCAAGGATAGATTTATCAATCGGCGAAGCATACAGTTGGAATAAATGAATCAGCCCCAGCATCACGCGTAATGCCAGTGTAGCAGGCATCTTGTTTTTTTTTTTTTCTTCCACGTAGCTACAAATCGGTACATTAATTTATTCATTAAACCCTCCCCTCTCGTACTCGGGATGTATTGTTCTGATTGTCTTCAACAGAAGGAAGCCAATCAAAATCCATTCTTGTGGCTTATATCGCGAGAGAGGGGACCCACTCAGCGCTACCTGTGTGACGTCAACGCATCATTTGATATATTTATTAAAACCCGATTAAATCGTAGCGTCATATTGTTAACATGTTCTGGACTCAAGTGTGCCGTTTTCAAACGGAAATTTCACCATTTTGAAGCGGTGAATCGAAAGAATAACTTCTAAGAAGCACCCGACATTTAAAACGGTAGAAATTGGTGAGTTCCTGGCGAAGGAATCGTGCTTTGTTTGACAGTCTTAGACCACGACGCGAGACTGAAAAGAGGTCATTGAGAAGCTTACGTTATCGTAATGGAATTCCCGCAATTTCCCTTGAAACCTTGAGTAGCGTAACACAAGGCAAACACCGTAACGCGATCGTCGTGACTCAAACTATTCCATTAGCAAGGATAGTTTTATCAATCGGCGAAGCATACAGTTGGAATAAATGAATCAGCCCCAGCATCACGCGTAATGCCAGTTTAGCAGGCATCTTGTTTTTACGCGGAATGCCCTGAGGGGGCATACCGTGTCTAAAAACGGGTCGATTTCTTTTTTTTTTTTTTTTTTTTTTTTTCTTCCTCGTAGCTGCAAATCGGTACATTAATTTATTCATTAAACTCTCCCCTCTCCCACTCGGGATGTATTGTTCTGATTGTCTTCAACAACAGCAGGCCAATCAAAATCCATTCTTGTCGCTTATATCGCTAGGGAGGGGACCCACTCACCCTTACCTGTGTGACGTCAACGCATCATTTGATTTCTTCATTAAAACTGCATTAAATTGTGGCGCCATATTGTTTATAACATATTCTGGACTCAAGTGTGCCGTTTTCAAACATCAATTTCACCATTTTGAAGCGGCAAATCGAAAGAATAACTTCTAAGAAGCACCCGACATTTAAAACGGTGGAAATTGGTGAGTTCATGGCGAAGGAATCGTGCTTTGTTTGACAGTCTTAGACCACGACGCGAGACTGAAAAGAGGTCATTGAGAAGCTTACGTTATCGCAATGGAATTCCCGCAATTTCCCTTGAAACCTTGAGTAGCGTAACACAAGGCAAACACCGTAACGCGATCGTCGTGACTCAAACTATTCCATTAGCAAGGATAGTTTTATCAATCGGCGAAGCATACAGTTGGAATAAATGAATCAGCCCCAGCATCACGCGTAATGCCAGTGTAGCAGGCATCTTGTTCATAATTTTCTCCCTCGCTAAGATGTTTTCATATTTCCTTCGTGGTTTTCGATGTTTGGCATTTTTTGAACTCTCTACCGGGTCTGTTCACTGTGCCCCTGACGAGATTGACAGACCTTCTGAGCAGACGTAGCTTTATTTTGCTTTAGTCACTCTATGCTGTTTCTTTATTATTTTTTTGGTGAGCTCACTAAAATACGTGCATGAAGTTTTTAATAATTACCTAACATTAAGTAATAACTGAACAAAAGCTCGTCGTTTCTCACTCGTTCCGAAAAGATAAGCATTTTAAGTTTGAATTAAAATATCAGAAAATCGATGCATATAAACACCTATGGCTATAAACAAAAGAGCTGTCCACTCGGTCGTTCAGCTGTTCATCTCGTTTCGCGGGTTCGTTCACTCGGTGTTTCGTTCGTTCGTTTTTACCGGCGAGCGCTCGGTGGACCGTTTGTTCGTTAACTCGATCATTCGGCCATCCGTTCGCCCGTTTGGATGTTCGTTCGCTCGGGCTTCCGTTTGTTCGTTCGTTTGCGTTTCTGGTTTGTTCAGTTGTTCCTCCGCTTGCCCAGTTCTTTTTGCTATCCATGGGCATAAACATGTTATAAAGAATAAAATTAAACCATTTAAAAGCTGTATGAAAACATTACGAAGAAACCCTCAATTCAAAAAACAACCGTGTAATTGGCATTTGGTGCTGTTCTTTCGGTCGTGCGGTCATATCTAATGTCTATATGTACAGAGGACTGAAAATTAAAACTCTAATAAGAGATACACACTAATAGCCCTTTTCAAACTAATTATAACCGTGCAATTGGCTTCTTATGCTGATCTTTCGGTTATGGGGCTGGGTCGACTTTCGGTCATGTGGTTTGTTCATTTCGGCTAGTATACATGGGTTTTTTTTTGTCTGATTATTCGGTTAGTCTCTCAATGGCCCTATTGGTTTCAGCCTTATGTTCACTCCTCTTTCCGTCTGTCTGTCCCTTCCCATATAAATCCGTATGGTTCAGTTATTTTCACTAGTGCTACTAGTGACACGGTTTTTTACAAACAAATTAACTTCTTATATGGGCTTAATCCTAAAGTTTAAAAGCTATATTAAAACATATCAGAAGTTTTCCCTTCGTATTTTAATATTAAAGCTGCAATGCTATAGAGAGAGACTTCATCTCTCTCTCCTCTGATCTGGCACACAAAAATCCGGTGGATAGGCCTATCCAGTGGATAAAGTTATCCGCTCTTTGAACAACCGGGGCCTGTTATTGGCTTTCAAGTTTGAGTTGTCACAAAAATATCCAGCTAGCAAAAGTAAGGATTTCTAGATAAACAAGAAAAGTGAGGGTTGAATGTCATTTTGTACTGCTGGATATAGGGGTGGCTATGCAATAAGATACCATCTGTTGAGGTTGAGGAAGGGGATGTAGGCAGAGACCACCATCTATAGACAGGTAGTGTAGTAATGTTGTTCACTTCCCTAATAATTAGGGAATTATTGTACTAATGTAGCTTTTAAAGTGAGCCAAAAGGGAAATAATATAATTCGCGTCATTTGTTTCGTTAAATAGTCTTGAGTATGTTAACCAGCCTACAGACTCCAAAGTGGGCCGGCAAAAACCAGAAGTATGAAAGCATTGGACTCAAGGTGGTTGATAATTTGGTTGCAATATTAAAGAAATAAAAAACGCGCCGAGTGCATTGTTGAGTTATATAAGCACGCGGGAATTTTTAAGAACACGAGAGAAGTGCAGAGAGGCACGAGCCGTAGGCGAGTGCCTCTCTGCACTTCTCGAGTGTTCTTAAAAATTCCCAAGTGCTTATATAACTCAACAATGCACGAGGAACAAGTTTTTTTATTTCTTTTATAAAATATAAACAATCGCAACTCCTCAGACAAGTGCAAATTTTAATGAATCAACATCAAGTTTCTCCTTAGGCGAGATAACGTGTAATTTAATAGCGCGCGCTCTTGCCGATCACGACAGGGCACGCGACAGCGCGCGCAATCAAGTAAAAAGTCAAACTGTTTTAGTTTTTCGTCTCGTCGTAAACAAGTTCAAGAAGTTAACTACAAGTCAAGTTTAAGTTTTAAGGTGTTGAGAGACACGTTCAAGTTAATTAAAAGTCTGGAAACATCGGTACAAGAGACTGTTCTTTGCGAATCGCTGGAGTGACAGCGCATTCTGTCTCTGAATTTCTCAGATTTTTCACAGGCAAAAAATCTGACGTGTGCTCCGTGCATATGTACAATTATAATGCACGCACCATACGTATGCTTCGTGCTTTGTGGAGTTATACAGAACTCAGTTTGACCAATCACAGTGCTTGCTTGACCCTGGCTATTTTATAATAAGATTTAATTTTGTCGCTTTACAGGACCACACTAGCAGCTGTGAATACCTGAAAGTTCCTTGTGTACATCCTGAGTGCGGGATGATGGTGAAAAAGACTCTACTCCCTGAGCACTTGGAAAATAAATACTTGTATTGGCTGGTAGAGTGTGAACTTTGTCATGCTCAGATACTCTTCAACAGAATGACGGTACAGTAGATCTCGACTTTTATTTGGCGATGTAGCTTAATGAAGGTGGCTTAATTTAAAACACGCTTTAGGATGAAATTGTTGTTACTTTTGTTCTTCTTTAAAATTTTATTTTGGTGTACATTTTTAAATTGTTTTATTCTTTTTGATAAATAATCCTTGAAAAAAGACAAGTGTAGTTCAAACTTTGTGTTTGCTATACTGTCACTTGTAGTGGTTGTAAGTAGGTTGGAACTTATCGGCAAAGGGTAAAAAATGGGAATAATTATAAAAGGTGAAAACTCTCGCACTTTTCTCTTCTCGTCTCTTCATGTCATTTCTATTGCAAGACCTTTCTCGCAAGCTTTCTCCTATTCTCTGAAATAACATTTATTCCACCAACAGATTCATGCTTTAGCAATAGCTTCTCAGTCTAGAGAGTTGGGCCTTGTCACTTTCCAGTTGAATCACTTGTGCCAAAAATTGTGTTATGTCGACCATAACAGAGAAGCTGAGACCTTCTTGTCGGCTCAAACTTCAACAGCGGCTACGTGTTTCTCTGATGGATCCCCCGTGTGAATCAGTTATATCCTATTGAGTGGCATTCAAAACAGCGTATCACGATTGCACAAGAACACGAGTGCCGAATAGAAACCCTCTTTTAAGCTACCAAGAACCCTTCTTGAGTGCTGTGATCGTAACTTCTCAGTGATGCTGGTTAACTCATTATAACTTAATTGTGTGTGGCAAATAAACTAAATAAAAAAATTAAAATAAAAATTTAGTTGAGTACCAGACTGAGGGGTGGTAGGCCCAGGTTCAATTCCCGGCCAGACCAATACTCAGGGTCTTTAAATGACTGAGGAAAAACGTGCCTTTGCTCTAAGATCTGCAAATGGTTAGAATTTCTAATCTTCTTGGATAAGGGCGAAAAACCGTAGGCCCCCTCTCACAATACATTCACCTTATCAGACTCTGTAGACGTAAGAGAACCACTAGGGATGTAACAAATCTCTGGCAGTGACCACCCCTAGAGTTTATCTCAAATTTACATTTACGTTAGGGGGCATTTATAACTCATCACTTCATTAATTAAAAAATTTATTTCTGGCACAGTCTGACATGGTCGCACTTCTATCACACCATCCCGTATTACTATTATTGTTGCTTCTATCTATTTACAATCTATTCCCCGCCTAGACTCAAATAAGTGTATTATTATTATTATTTTTTTTTGATGGACAAAATGTAAGTTATTTTAGTATTGTAAGTATAATAAGTATTGTTAACGATGTAGATATAGTTATTGTGTTAAGTATTGTGAGTATTGTAAGAAATGTTAGTAGCGTTCAGTATTGTAAATGTGCAGTCATGTAAGGCAAATAAAAATTGTTATCAATTAAAAAAAAAATCACTTCATTAATTGCAAACTGCACCACAAGCAGTCTGGCAAAGACCTCCACACAGCGTTGTAAATTATCACTGAAAAGCCCGACGGGAGCACCAGTCCACAGCAAGATATTTCATGTTTGATGCTTGTTTTTGACGATTTCTTGGCTTTAAACGCAATCGCTTCCGACAAGACTGAAAGCACAAAACACTATTTTTCCAAAAAAAAGAGCAAAAGCTGTCTTTAAGGCAAAAAGCAAAAATCTCAAAAACTGTCTACGCCACTCTCCACGCCATCTTGCACGTGGAACGCGCGACTTAAATTATAAATTAATGCCCAGTCCTTGCACGGTGCAGGGCTAAGTGCGCACATGGCTAAAACGTAAAATACAACAATAAAGAATAGAAAAATAGAAATGTCAATGTCAGCAAAAAACAAGAACGAATTGTCCAAAACAATGCTGATGTGACTTGATACCATAGGGATACTCCATCTCGACAGACCCTGATTGGCTACATTTTTACCAAGAAGGTCTTAGCAGCAGATATTTGCATGCAGTAAATTGCAGTTATTTAGACAGGACAACCAAACAGAATGGCTGGTGTGGTCGTCAAAGTGAACATTTTATTCCACAAGCCAGCTTGCTTTCGAGCTTTTATCCTCCACCCTAAATTAAGTTTTACATATCTACCAGAATTATGCTAATGATTATTGTTTTGATTTTCTTGTAGCTTCATCAAGAGAATGAATGCCCAGCATATCCAGTTGTGTGTGACAAATGCAGTAAAGAGGGAATTCCTCGTGGAAAGGTAAGAGTGGGTGTATTCCCAGAGAGAATTTGTGACAGAGATGATGCAGTTTGTTATGAGCCCCTCATTTGTTCCTCTTACACATAGTTTCCTTACACTAACACTTTTCTTTTGTGAACTCACTCCAGAAATGAGATGCCATGTTATAGGTCATGCGTGACATAGGGCGCTGTCCTTTTGTCCCCCAGAATTGGCTGAACATACCTATCAGTCACTTTTAAGGCAGCAGATTTCCATAAGATCATTCTAAAAATTGTTGCTTTATTTTGAAGAAATCCAAAGGACAAGCATATAACCAGTCCTTCAAATTTGTACATTCCCTTTGTGGACTGCCTGGTCTGGTCGGCCGACCTTATGAAAAATGAAAGCACCCTTTATTCACGTATGAGCACGCGAAAAGGAACTTAGGTTCGTGTCAGGAAAGAGATACGAACGGTCAACACACGCCTCCATTCAGAGGATTGTGGAAAATTCTGGTTCCTGAAGAGTGGTAAAGTGAATGTAGACAAAAATACCACTTTTTGTACTTTTATAGCTGGTGGATCATCAGAACCCTATTATTGGAGACTGCGAGGGAGTACAGGGTCCTTGTCCATTCTCACAGATTGGCTGTTCCAAAAAACAGGTAAGTTTGAAACGGAGTAAGTTTGCAAATTAAAGGTTTAGCTTTAGAGCTGATGTTGGCAGGTACAATGCTGTTTTCAGTTTACCTTGCAAAAAGTTGTTTATAAAGGAAGTTTTGAAACTTCTCCATATTCTATGTGAAGTGGTATCCAATATGTCTCTCTTTGGATCCGATTACCATTGATCCTCTGAGTTCTGCTACCCGACTTTGTATCTAATGGGCAGAGGTCCCGTAAGGTCCCATATCGAAAAAACAAACTGAAGGATAATTGTCCAAAATTCCAATAACAAGCCTTAGAGAAAGAAAGGATGAACACTGACCAGGATCCGAATTTTTTTTCCTTAATCAGATGCGATTAAACGCGGAGGCAATGAGGAATCAGCAAGAAAAATTTCGAGAACACAGTGAGAGGATCACCTCCTTAGAGAGAAAACTGGCCTCTATGAATATATCGGATGCAACACCATCCAGCCAACGTCTTCCTGATACGGAAGGTAACTTACCGAATACCGATATTACCAGAAGACTGACGAACCTTGAGAACAAAGATGCGGACTTCGAAAAGCTCTTGGTGGAGACTAACCGCATAATAGAACAGGCAAAACGAGACGCGGCTACCGTCAGGCGGCAAGTTGATGCTTTACAAGAAACCATCAGGAGATTGGAGCGAAGGATCGATTCTATTGAACATACACTGGCTCTTAGAAATGTTACCCTAGCTGATTTAGAGGAGTACGTTAGACAACAGGAGTTTTCAAGCTATGACGGTCAGTTAATATGGAAGATCACTGAATATGCACGAAGACGAAACGAAGCCGTCAGTGGTCAGCAGGTGTCTTTCTACAGTCCGTGCTTCTTTACTAGTCGCTATGGCTACAAGATGTGTGCACGGATTTATCTGAACGGAGATGCCATGGGGCAAGGAACACACATTTCAGTGTTCTTTGTTGTCATGCGTGGACAGTACGATGCATTACTCCGCTGGCCATTCAGACAGAAGGTCACATTCATGTTGATGGATCAGGATAATGTGGAACACGTGATCGACGCCTTCAGCTCATCCTTCCAGAGGCCGCGAAGTGAGATAAATATCGCCAGTGGGTTCCCCATGTTCTGCTCCTTGACTGAATTGAATAACCACGCTTATGTGCGACATGACACCATGTTTCTGAGGATAATTGTGGATACCGTGGATACCATTGAGAACCGGGTATGTTTGTATTGCTCAATCTACTGTACCTCACACGTGTCTAATACTGTTTAATGCAGGGATCACTTTGAATGAATAAACTCAACACAAAGCGTAAGTGAACAATAAGCATAATTACAAATAGGCTAGCCTGTGAGCAAGCTCTCTATTAGAGTCAGCCGCGAGAGGATTATTGCTATATCCTTTCACACCTGACCTAATAGAGAGCTTGCTCGCAGGCTACAAAGAAGAGAAATTATCAGGCAGGCACTTAAAATGGATTGGTATAACCATTAACATGAAATAAATGAATAATAAAGCTTGCATCTTTCTATCACATCGTTGGACAAAATATTTTTTGTTTAAAACAAATTGCGTTCAGTTACAAATTCGTGTATAGATGTTTTAAGCTTGTGCATACTCCAACAGAAATCGGTGCACAAGTTGTAACTTGTAAGTTGACCCATGCTAACTGATCAGGCCGATAAATCGTTATGTGTAAATTACCATTACTGGCGTTTGAGATTATTTGGAAGGTGCCATTTCGTCTTTCCCTTGACCATCCTAGAATGGTTAGAGCTGCAAGGGGTACAGGACTGTAGCAGGCACAACTCCAAGGGACACAAGGGTATGCAAGCTTGTCTTTACTTTCCCTCTATTAAATAGGCCGGTGTCGTTTTGCTTTTAAATTCCCATGTAGGGTAATCCACAAGCACGGGAACTGAGGCGATTGGAAGAATTGATTGCCTTCAGACATGCGCAGTTAGAAGAAAAGGTAATTATGATTTATATGTGCATCATTTTACGCCATTATGAATATTTCAAAAGAGCAAAAAAAAAAAAAATAAAAAATAAACAAACAAAAACAATAACTAAAATAAAATTATTCCGCCGTAAGTAAGCCTTGAAAAAATGTCTAAAGGAACGAAAAAGTTAATGGCAACAAATACATCACAGAACTCTACCTTAGAAGTGTCTTATGTTACAATTCTTCTGCTAAAATATTTTTCCAGTACTGTTGATATTTTAGCTTATTCCGCAAATGTACCTTTAATTAAAATAATAACACCAAAAACAGCAGGAAAAAAAGGCAACAATAAAGTGTCGAGAATGCTGCCTTCGTCAGTGCATAATATGTGAGAAAGACAGTAAGTTATTACTTGGGTTCGCGAGTTTAAAAATGTGTTCAAGGAATTCTGAATTTCCATACACAGATGACATTACAAATAGCACGCCAGTTTCTGTTGACAATCACTGTTTCGAAACCCTTGGGGAATCGTACCACTATAGGGGACTCTGCGTTTCAGGTAGAAAAGGGAGGTGGTTTCTAAGGAGACTGAGGTGCTTTGTCGGTGGGGAGTGGAAACAAATGTTTGGTTTTATCAGCTGAGTTGATAAGGTAATTTGGCCACTGTAAAGAAATTCAAGAGCTGATGTTTCGAGAACTAGCCTTTTGTCTGTTAATTTTGTGTGGGTATGTTTTCGGAACGGTTTATATTCAAAATTTAAGTGATTTTATTTTTAAATGTAGTCTAAAGTACACATTGTTTGTAGAGGGTTGTAAGAACAGTTGTTGTTTTAATCTTGTTCAAACGTCAGAGTTTTTCAAATTTCTGTTTTTTTCTGTGTACTTTAGAGGTTGATGGATAAGGAATATCTCGAAGCTGAGATTCAACGGATACCTGACGATCGGAGAATGGAATGTGTGCTGATCAGGAATGAAATTGACATCTTGCGTGGCCAAATGTTGGAGCAAAGGAGGTGTTCACAAGGAAGAGGTCCTCAGGGAGGTCAGGAGGAAGGACAAGAGGAAGGACAGGAGGAAGGAGAAGAGGAAGGAGAAGAGGAAGGAGAAGAGGAAGGACAAGAGGAAGGACAGGAGGAAGGACAAGAGGAAGGACAGGAGGAAGGACAAGAGGAAGGACAGGAGGAAGGACAAGAGGAAGGACAGGAGGAAGGAGAAGAGGAAGGCCAGTGGTGGGTCGCTTGACATACCAAAACACTGCAGTGCTTTCTCATCCGTACGTTAAGCGATGCAAAAGGGATGGAGAGTGCACTTGCTGTTATAACTGCTATAAGTAGTTTAGCTTAAGTAATTGAAGAAACTCCTCAGACGACTTTGTTTCCAGGGGCCCGTTTCTCGAAAGTTCCGGTAACTTACCGGGGCCGATAAGTATACTTTTAAAAGTTTTTACGCCGATTACACAGTGATTACAGACATGGTACTTGGCCACTGTTTTCATAGAATTATAACATTTTAAAATTTAGTATTCAAAGCTAACAAAAATTGACTTCTGTTAAGAAACATTTATCACCAAAGACACTTATCGGGCCCGGTAAGTTACCGGGACTTTTGAGAAACGGGCCCCTGGGCCCATATGTTCAAAGCCCGATAAAACTAATCCTGGGTTAACGGGAACTTTGATTGAAGTTTAATTACGAATAAATAAAGCGTTTTCTAAAAGAATTTTGTCCCTCAGCTTTGGCGTGGACTGTTCTTTACCATTAGGCTGAAATTAGCTTTTAGAAACATTTTTAACGAGTGAGCGAAAAATCTGGGTTAACTTTAAATCGTGGATTAGCGTTAATCGGCTTTCGAACAACCATGCCCAGGTGTTTTGACCAACTTTCATACCGCTCTATAGTGTACCTCAAAGAGTACTTTAGGGGTAAGTTGGGATCAAATAGAGACGTAGGGAAAGTGAATTAACTGCATATCAGCCTGTAAATTGCTTTAAGGATAGATTCTCGGGTTTCCTATGGGTGGTGCCTACTTATACAGGGATATTTTTGTGGGGTTGAACACTATGCGGAGAAAGTAGAACTTTTGCAAGTGCTCTTGGCATCCAAAAAAAAAAGATTAGGGGTAACTATGCATTTTTAAGAGATAACAAAGCTTGAGTTTGGAAAAAAACGCCATATATTGCTTTGTTTTTTACTGCTTTTTTTAATAATTGCTGCTTAATTATTCCTAAAAAATGCCCCACATAGTCAAAAACTGTGCAAAAATACTTCTGTATTAGGACGCACCGTCCTTAAAATTTCCTGAATTTGCAACACCTTTATTTCTGAGTGTTTTTCTATCGAATGTTACCCTGCGAGCAGAGGCCCTTCGATCTTCCTAGTTAGGAAGATCGAAGGGCCTCTGCTCGCAGGGTAATCCGATTACCGGAAATTCGAGTCATCGATCATATTTCATCCAGAACAGTATTTAAAGATGGTGGACGAAAATTACAGAGGTTTGTATGGGAGAAAAATCAAATTTCGATATAACTGAATAATAAGCAAAGATAATCATTGCCCACTACTCCTAAATGAAAGCGAACTTCTTTAGGCTTCAAAAAATGTTTTTGGCTGGATCGTTTTCGAAATAAAAGTTCGGACAAATTAAGAGACAAATTTTACCCTAAAAAAGACCCCAAATGTCTCATATCTTCTCAAATGTCTTGAAATATTACTCACCAAAACCTCTACTTTGGAGCTCAAGTCTTTCTTGAGCTCATCTTCCACCACTCTCGACATCTGGCGGGCGGCGGGCGAATGTTGAAAGTACCTTGTTTTTGTTTTTAACTAGGGAATACCCCGCCACTCCAAAAGTGACCCTGAAAGGAGTGGATACGCTGCGTATCCCCCAGAATACTATAGGGTCTACGTGGCTACGCAGCTAGGTGGCTACACGGCTACGTGGCTATGCGGCTACGTGGCTACGCGGCTAGGTGGTCTCACACAAAGAACAAGTCATAGTCATACAGTCATGCACTTCTAATTTTTGACGGTTTTCCTTGTGGGGAGGGGTTGCTATTGACCACTTTGTATCTGCTTAGCCACGTAGCCACTCTTTTCAGGATTACTAGCTTTTGGGGTGGCGGGGTATTCCCTAGTTAAGCCTTGTTTTAACACAAATTCTTTTAAAAACAGAACACCACAAAATTGTCAAAAGAATCTTTGCTTGTAAGTTTTCAAAAGGAGAATAACAGAACTTTGTAAACAGCGAAGGAATAGTCACTTACAAGCGTAAAAGTAATTGTGCAATTTTTTCCCGTGGGATTTTCAAGACTCGTACTCTTCAATCAAACTCCCGCCATCTTGGCTCTCCCCAGGTTGCTCTTGCCTTTAGAAACTAAGACGGTGGGAGTTCGATCAAAGCCTATGAGTCTCAAAAATCCCACGCAAAAATAGGGGACTGTGAACAGTCAGTTTGGCTTGCTCAGGACCTCTTCATATGATGCCAAGCAGGGCAAATTTTGTCTTCTAGCCATTAATAAGGACAAATTTCAGCCTGGTTACCGTGGTTACCTCACTTTGGCCTTGTCTCTCTTTGGACGTTTGTCAAAATCATCTGGCAGCTGTAAAGCAACCACAGACCCGAACATAAAAAACGTCATGCACATAACATTAGCAATCTCCATTTCCATTCTTGGTACTGAATTTGTTTTTCAACACTCAAAGGCTTTTATAGGCCATTTTTTATTCCTACCGGTAACCGGGGTGGAGTGTTCATATAGCCCAGCTTCTCATGTCAACGTCAAAATTTTTACAAGAGAAATAGCGGTGAGACCAGCGCTTGGAAACTGGACCGTCCCTGTTGACTGGTCTCATAAGAAGAGACCATCTTTCTCCCTGAGAGAAGTAAAATATTATTTTTGGTCTGTGAAAGGACTGCAGTGCCATTTGCAAACCAAATGGTCTCTCCAGTGAGTTCAAATAAATTGCAGGTGCCTGTAGATATATCGACATATTATTTTGGAAAGGCTTTATTTTTCTGTCATTGTGGCAACATTTTTTGTGGCTTCAAAATGTAACTCCATGCAGTACCTGTAATATTTCTCTAACAAAACTAGGGCAAAAACATGAGCATTTAGAGCGCTTTCAAATAAATGGGTAAGATTTAATAGATCTCCCAGGCCCGATGTTAAGAGGAGAGGAAACCCTGCTAGTGGGTGAATTAAATAAAGGAACTAGCCCATAGTACGTATACACAGTTATTTAGAGTAAGTATCTCAGTCTTATATCACCGACGCAGCACCACAGTTATTATTAGATCCAGTCTTGTATCATCTTGCTGGTTACCTTAAGAATAATTTAATGGCCATGTAGAGGATGATAGTGTTGTTTTGTGTATTTCTGGGGCTTATGGACTTCTCCAGGTCAATGTTCTGTTTTTGTTAAGGTTTTTAAGGAAGCACATCCCATTATTCTCTAGTCACTATGGCTACAAGATGTGGGCACGAATGTGTTTCAGTCAAAACGGCACGGGGTTGGTACTCTCCTATATATAAGCTGTATAGGTATGTGCGGTGCCAAGGCTTTTGAGCTGTTTTGGTCTGAAGTAGGGTGTAGATTTTAACCATTTTGGTCTGTAAGTCTGAAAATGTGTATGGATTTTATAGAAACAAGTGTGGATTCTAGAAACCAGTTGTGATGGTGGGTTGGAATTTTAGAGGCTAGGTCTGAAAAAGATTACCAGAAAAGTACATATTTCGGTCTGAAATGGGGAACTGAGCCGCACACCCCAACCAAAAATTATGGTAAGTCCTCCACCCCTCCAATCCCCAGAGACACATGCAGCCAGTAATTGGTGAATTGTCTGCTTTCTTCTTGAATCAAGATAACCTATTCCGTGACTTCTTTTATGGCCCTGATTTTAGCAGCGTGTTGTTGTTCTAAAATAGTATTAATAGTCTCACTCCTTTGTGAGACGACACCATTTTCTTAAATGTTTTATATTAAGTAGTAGAGAAATGGTGTATAAATGGGTATAAATTGCCCCGTGGTTTGCTTGATGAAAGGAATTTTAATAAAAATGTACTCTTAGCTTTCTGTTGTTGCCTGCATTATGAATTATTAAGTTTATTGTTTGTTTCCCTATCACTGAGCCGCAGCCGGAACTCACTTTGTGAGAGGCAATATTTTGTGCAAGACCCGAGGCCCGTTTCTCGAAAGTCCCGGTAACTTACCGGGCCCAGTAAGTATATTTTTAAATGTTTTTTCGCCGATTACACTGTGATTACAGACATGGTACTTGGCCAATGTGTTTATAGAATGATAAGATTTCGAAATTTGGTATTCAAAGCTAACAAAAAATTGACTTCTGTTAAGTAACATTTTTCACCAAAGACACTTATCGGGCCCGGTAAGTTACCGGGACTTTCGAGAAACGGGTCCCTGGATTGTTGATTATAGGGACTTATGTGTATACCTTTTACTAACCGAGTTCGAGGTCCGTACTGTAAGTTACGGACCGAGTTTTTTCCCCTTGATTTATGACCCAAGCGCGTAGCGCGCGGGCCAAGGATCCGTTACTTACAGTACGGACCGAAAAAAGGAGGTTAGTAAGATATCTATTATATTTCTGAGGCGCGTGGGAAAGGAAACTTATTGAAATTTAGCAGGCCGCAGAGTGAAATACGGCCTGCAAAATTGACCAATCACACCGCAACATTACGAAGATTTTGCTATATTTTAGCTTGAAGTTGTTGTCAGTGAATTTGTGCCCATTTTTTGAAAGGAAAGAATAGGATCAAAGTATCACTCGAAGCATCTCTACGAGACAAGAGGAAGACAACTTGCAATAAATAAATAAATAAATAAATAAATAAATAAATAAATAAATAAATAACGTGAGGTGGAAAACTAAAATGCCTCTTATTCCAGCTGAACTATGGCAGTCTTTCCAGCTATAGTCATTCCCATGCAAATGCTTGTAGTTCTCAATGACCAAGTAAATGCAGCCTCCCTCTCAGACGCTCTTAGTTTGCCAGTACAAAATATTACGGCAGACTGATCCCAACGGCGGTGGTGACGAGCTTGATCGAACAAACAACAAAGGCTAGAATAACTGAAATAAATAACAAATTTTTGCCCGATATTTCGGTTTGCAATACAAACCTTCCTCGGGGGCTGAATGAATAAGTTTGGCTCGTCACGCAACCTTTCCTCCACAATGGGCCAGAAGAGCGTCTGCGAGGGGCGTGGAGGCTAAGTAAATGAACACGGTGCCACGGGCGAGTCAAAGTAGGCAAAAGAAAGACCACGGTAATAGCAAGAAATACTGAAAAAGCCACTATCATATAGGTATCATGCAGAAAAAAGGAAAGCGCTAAAAGGCAACTCGCAAAGAGCCAACACGCAAACAGGCATCACGCAAAGAGGCATAACGCAAAGAAGCAACACGCAAAAAGGCATCACGCCTTTTTTGCGTGCTGCCTCGATCTTTGCGTGTTGCTTTTTTGCGTTATGTCTCTTTGCGTGATACTTTTTTGCGTGATGCCTTCTAGCTCCCTTTTCGCAAATTGCTCGGTGAAGTTTTTCGCAACAGGCCAGGTCCATTCAGTGAGAAGCGTGCGAGCGACTTTGAGAAAGTCTAAGATTTACGCGCCATCTCGAGCGAAATGTCGCCTCTCCCTACCTCGCAAAGATGTCTTTGCGCGAAAGCCATGGACAGTCACCGCTCCCTGTTTAGTCACAACTTGTGCGCGAACTGAAATTCTACTTTGGTTTTGTTTACAAAATTTTAATTTTAACATTCGATTTGTTAAGTTGATCATTTCAGGTGAAAAGTTTATTTTCGTGACAGGATGTCTCCGTGGAGAGATTGTGAATATGTTTGGCCAGAAAACTGAGCTCAGAAGTACGCGATTTGGTGTGAAATTTCGCGATATTTCTTGCAAAAAGTAATGATCAGTTCAAAAGCAACTCGGTTTCCTCGGGCGTCTGCACGTTTTGCAAGCTTTTTCAAAATTCTAGGTTGCTCAACAGAAGTCATCTTTACAAAGGTTAAATGGCATGGGTAAATCAAAATAAGCTCCTTTGAATCTTCATTTTGTATCTATCAATCATTTAAATAATCTTGGAGGCAAATTCTATAACTTTAGGTCAAGTTTCTGCAATTAAAACACTAACTTTTAATTTTCACTGTGTTTTCACTCGGCGAAACAAACGCACTGATCACTTTTACAGTTGAATATAACCTACTAATGTCAACTAAAACGTTTGCACTAAGATTTGACCTCCTCCCGAGTTTCACCAGTACTTTGTATAATTAATGAGATGTAATTTTTCTGGCGGGGACAATCTCAGCTTTTCCGATCAGCGCAAGTAAACGTAACTTTTCACTGCAATATTTTCAGCATAATTCATGGTTGAAAATAAATGAACACTTACCTATATCGAGAAAAGAAACAAAAACCCATCCGGAGCCTGGCTGGAAAAAAAGTCGTTTGATGCAAGAAAATCACCAGCGCCATTTTCGAAACCGGACAAAATCCCGCGCTTCACAGGAGGTGACGTCACGATGGCCCGTATCATCCGGACCATCCGGACAAGCCCGAGACAAGCCCACGACCGACCCCTTAATCTGTCCCCACGGATTCCCCACGATCTCTGCCTCCGGCCTGAGGGGCCTGAGGTAAGTTCGTAGGTAAGTCGTACTGCAGGCTCAAGCTCCGTATGGCAGGGCATTCGCATACGGAAGAATGTATGTTGCTGCTGGTAAATAAGGTGAAAATCAGAGTTTAGTGGAGGCATCGATCAGCATTTTAAGGCTTGAAAATTTCTAGCTCTGACAGAATGGCGCCGCCTTTGTGGAAGCCTCAGCTTCAATTGAAATACGGCTAGATTGCAAATTGCAGCCAATTTCTAGGCCGGTGTTTTGCCGGAGTCTCGTGATTTGGTGATCTTATCAGACATACCAAATGTAAGCTGAAAGAACTTGAGTTTGTTCGCGTAGTTACGTTCATACGCTCGTTTTTCTTGACACTATTGTGCTGCCGTAAGAGTGGTAGTGAACTAGATCGAGCAAATGCTGTTCAAACGTTAGATAAATCGAAATCTGTCAGTACTTTTATAATACCACGATGTTCAATGAAGTCTTATAATTATTTGCATTATGCATCCATACATACATACATACATAAGCTTACATCCCCTTACATTTAAGAATTGGTTCATGCTTAGCGTGCGTATATCGAGTTATGGATGCACGCGGGAAGTTTGGAGAGCACGAGAGAAGCGTAAGAGTGGCTCGAGGCGTAGCCGAGAGCAACTCTAGCTTCTTGAATTAATTACAAAATTCTCTGTACAAAAAAAAAGGCGAAAATGATTTCTCATATTGGTTTAATCTTAACGTTTCATTAGGCTTCAAGATCGATTTTATAAATATACATTTTTATATGGTGTTGTCTCTCTGTAAAAGTTTTTTAATAACATAGCGCGCGCGTGCTTCCCCCATCTGACTTGCACACGTCATCGGATGGATGCACGGCCGTGCATATGTTGAGAAATGTGCCATGATGACGCCAATAGGAATTACATTAGGATGCACGCGCGCTATGTTATAAATGACTCTATGAGCCACCGTACCCTTCCGATCATCTTTATTAAAGATGGGAAGGGTACGGTGGCTCATAGAGACAAAACACCTCCACAAATTGCAAAACACTTCCAGAAATGATATCAAAGGCACTTCCTCAAATAAAAACATGTCCACAAATCACAACACTAAGATATGTATGGCCATTAAATTATTTTATCAGGAGGAGTTATTTGTAAGCTTAACGTTTAAAATGAATATTTTAATTTAGGTTGTCTTGCTGTTGGTACTTCTTGATATAAAATATGTCAGTGAGGGGCTTCCAGATTGCCTTTGCACAAGGAATTTTCAGTCAGTGGAAGAATTAAAACATGCCATCGTATTGGAAATCTAGAGCAGGATGTCTATATTCGTGAACATGTGAAGGTGATTCCATTGAATTGCATTGCGCATCCTTGCTGCGCATAATTTTTCGCGTCATTTAGGGCGCGCACGAGCGCGCGCACGCAGAACATTACGGGATTTCCTTGAGGTTAAGCTCTGCAGGAAAATAAATGGTCCTTTTCTTCTAAACAAGCACGGTGACCCCCATTTTTTAATGCATTAATTTAAATGTCATAGGGTTGACCACTATATATCGCGATTTAAAGAAAAGTTTAATACTCTACTTTAAGATATTTTTATTTGAATGCTTTAAAAAGCACGTATTTAGGTAGTGCTGCTTACGTGCACATGCAGTAAAATCTTTAAATTCCTTCATAATCTTAATTCCAGTTCAATGAAAATAGTTTGTTTTGTATGATTAAAGTAAATTTTTTTGAACTGCTTCGATATTTTAATGCAAGAAATTAATTTTTTTAGAAATGATAGTTCCCTTTTCTGATTACTAGCGTTCCTAATATAAACCTCGTGGGACATCTATTTACTATAATAGCCATCCAGGTTGCACAAAAACGAGCACGGTGACCCCCATTTTTTATTGCATTTTTTGTAATGCTCATAACATAGTCATGAACTGGACCAAGTCTTAGACAATTTTAAATACTCCTTCTTTTTCAGCGGAATCACCTTTATAGCACTTTTAAGTGTTAAAAAGGTGGAAATCTTCTTTTGAAATTTAACTATGACAGACAATTATTGTTTATGCTTAAATGATCACCTACCCGAGTTCTACCATGATGTTATCCTGTACTGTCAGGAGATAAATAGCTATACGAATACCCCAAAAGAAAAGGGGGAGATTTAATGAACCAAGTATTAATAATTTATTTGAACAACCAATTTATTAAAATAAACAAAGTATCTGTGTCCTTCCCAATGTGGAACCAAAAAGGAGTTTTAGCACTTGCATGTCTGGTTAATGAGGTCTGCAGTCCTATTCTATTATTTTTAAATTCACTAACGTAGCCGCTGAAATTTTAAACTCAGCTTCGTTTATTGCAAATATTTCACCTTGGTAGTTACACATTATATATTGTACAGATATAAAAGGAGGGAAGAGCTACCTAAAAAAGTGTCACACAGCAGGCTGTAAAATCGCACAACTTGGGGCTGGAGTGGGACAAAGGAAAGTAATTCCTACTGTTTTGTTACATTTCTCTCCATTTGTTCAACAATTCCACAGAAATTGGACGAAACTTTTTCCGATCACGCAGTCAATATTAATTTGAAATGAGAAATTGAAATAGTCTGCTATAAGATGCTAGTTTTGGGTAATATACAGAAAAGAAAAAGAAAAAATAACAACAAATGTTTAAATTGAAACGAATATGAGAGGGTGCATGATTTTGCCAAATTTGTTCAATTTCAGGTGTCGAACGCACTCTATAATATTTGATTACTACTAGTACAAATAACATTGTAGATAAAAGAACCCTATTGCCCTTATTGTATCGATTTTGAGCAGACTACATGTACTTGAATTTGAGAATGTGTTAATCAGTAAATGACACAGGCTTCTATCAGGAGTCGAACCCAAGACCTTCCGATAACTAGTTGAACTAGTAATAGTTGAACTAGGTACTATCTTGAATTTATTCTCCCACACAAAAAAAGAAGCTGCACTTTCAGAAAAAGAAATTATATCTACATACGGTGTGTTGAATAATTTTAAATAATAATTATAATAATATTAAAAAATTTATATGGCACGAGTTTCCTTAAAATGATCAAGTGCGCTGTAAATCATAGGAAATAAGACTAATCCTAACAGACATAAATCTACAATGGTTTCAACAAAACATGTTAAAATAAATAAAAGATAAAATCAATAAAATTTAATAGAAACCAACTTGACTTCAATGAAAAGCTAACTTAAAATAATGTGTCTTTAAAAGCTGATTGGATCGATCAACGTTTGCCTTGTTCCTTACTTCTAACGGCAGTCCTTTCCATATCCTCGGTGCCACTACTGCAAATGCCCGATCTCCTTTTTTGTTATACCTCCAGATTCTAATAACAAAATACCATCATTTGATGGAAGGCTGTAGCCGGATTTTTTCTTGACATGCACTAGATCACAATGATATTTCAGTGCAAGGGCATTATGTAGATTTATATAGACTGATCAGCTTGTTCAACCCTCAATCTCCTGGTCATAATAGGAAAGTACACTGTACTTCCTGTATACTAATGCAATAATTTATTAATGAAAAAATGTTCCAATTTGCAGACTACATGTACATTAATCTGACTAGTATATGATACGTATCTGTAATGACAAATACTTGTACAATCTTTAAGGTAGTAGCATAGGTTTGTAAGTGTAGTAAGTACTGTTAGTATTGCAAATCAAATTGTTATTATTGTAAGTAGTGTAAAGTATTGTAAACACTGTATTCTGTGGCATATAAAGCTAACAAAAATTTCTGGAAAAAATGTGAGTAGTATATCAATGGCAGAAAGGTATCATATCAGGTTTCACTGTTGTTTTACTCTCAATTGTTTTATTATCTATATCTTTCCACTTGTCATTCTTCCCTGCTAGCAGAGGCTCTCTTCCTGGAAAAGTGGAGACTACCCAAGAGACTGCACGGAGAATGGAGAGGCGGATCGAGTCTATTGAACACACACTGGCTCTCAGAAATGTCACCTTGGCTGATTTAGAGGAGTACATTAGACAACAGGAGTTAGCAAGCTATGATGGCCAGTTAATATGGAAGATCACTGAATATGCACGAAGGCGAAACGAAGCCGTCAGTGGTCAGCAGGTGTCTTTCGACAGCCCGTGCTTCTTTACTAGTCGCTATGGCTACAAGATGTGCGCACGGATTTATTTGAACGGAAATGGCATGGGACGAGGAACGCACATTTCACTATTCTTTGTTGTCATGCGCGGACGGTATGACGCATTACAAGGCTGGCCATTCAGACAGAAGGTCACTATTACGATGTTGGATCAGGGTAATGTGGCACACATGACCTACACTTTAAGGCCTGACCCAAATATTCCAACATTTCAGAGACCAAGAGGAACAGCAAACATCGGAAGCGGGTTCCCTCTATTCTGCTCTCTTACTGAAATGAACAATCACGCTTATGTGCGTGACGACTCCATGTATCTAAAGATAACTGTGGATGCCGTGGGAACCATTGAGAACCTGGTATGTTTGTATTACTCGATCTACCTCGCACGTGTCCAATACTGTTTAATTCAGGGATCACTTTGAATGAATAAATTCAACACAAAACGTAAGTGGACAATGAGCACATTTAAGCTAGCCTGCGAACAAGCTCTCTATTAGAGTAAGCCGCGAGAGGATTATTACTATATCCTTTCACACCTGACCTAATAGAGAGCTTTCTCGCAGGCTACAAAGAAAGAGAAATTTATCAGGCAGGCTCTTTAAGTGGATTGGTACAACCATCAACATGAAATTCTATCACATTGTTGGACGAATTTTTTGTTTGAAACAAATTTCGGTACAGATTCACGTATAAATGTTTTAAGCTTGTGCATACTCCAACAGAAATCGGCGCAAAAGTTGTAACTTGTAAGTTGGCCCATGCTAACTGATCAGGCCGATAAACTCCCGTTATGGGTAAATTACCATTACTAGCGTTTGAGATTATTTGGAAGGTGCCGTTTCGTCTCTCCCCTGACCATCCTAGCATGGTTAGAGCTGCAAGGGGTACAGGACTGTAGCATGCACAACTCCAAGGGACACAAGGGTATGCAAGCTTGTCTTTACTTTCCCTCGATTTAATAAGCTGGTGTCATTTTGCTTTTAAATTCCCATGTAGGGTAATCCACAAGCACGGGAACTGAGGCGACTGGAAGAATGGTTTGCCTTTAAATATGGGCAGTTAGAAGAAAAGGTATTCTGATTTTTATGTGCAAGTCACATTTTACGCCATTTTTCAATATTTCAAAAGAGCAAAAAAAAAAAAAAAAAAAAACAATAACTAAAGTGTAATTATTCCGCCGTAAGTAAGCCTTGAAAAAATGTCTAAAAGAACGAAAAAATTAGTGGCAACAAATACCTTATAGAAGTGTACCTTAGAAGTGTTTTGTTACAATAATGCTGTACTAAAATATTTTTCCAGTACTGTTAATGTTTTAGCTTATTCTGCAAATGTACCTTTTATTAAAATAATAACACCAATAACAGCAGGAAAAAAAAGACAACAACGTGTCGAGAATGCTGCTTTGTCAGTGCATAGCATGGGAGAAAGAAAGATAGTTATTACTTCATTGGATTCGCGAGTTTAAAAATGTGTTCAAGGAATTCTGAATTTCCATACACATATGACATTACAAATAGCACGCCGGTTTCTGTTGACAATCACTGTTTGAAAACCCTCGAGGAGTCGTACCACTATTGGAGACACTGCGTTAAGGGGGTTGGTTTCTATAGAGACTGTGGTGCTGTGTCAGTTAAGAGTGGAAGCTGACTTAAATGAGTTTCTGTAAGTGTCGAAGTATTTAGCGCTGTAGTGCTAATTGGGGACACTATAAATCAATGAAATAAATATACAAACTGAACATACATGTAACATTTTGCTAAAAATCCCAAATGGTGGGAGGAAAACCAGTTGGCTATTTAGAAGGCATGGCCTTGGATTTGAAAACGGGGCTACCGTGAAACAAATCCAAGTGGTCAGAGCGGGACTTGAACCAGGGGCTGCTTCCGGATTCCGAATCCGGCGCCCTAACCACTCGACCACGCTGCCTCCCCAACAGCGTTGCTAAGGAAATTTGGCCACCGTAAATAGATTGGAGCACGGACGTTTCGAGCACTAGTCTTTCGTCAGTTAATTTTGTGTGGGCATGTTTTCGGAAGAAGTTCTATTAGAAATTTTATTGTATTCTGAATGATTTTGTTTTTAAATGTACCCTCAAGTTCACGTTGTTTGTAGAGGTTGTTAGAGCAGCTGTTGTTTTGATCTTGTTCAAACGTCAGTTTTTTCCTAATCTCTGTTTATCTTGTGTACTTTAGATGTTGGCTCAAAAGGATTATCTCGAAGCTGAGATTCAACGAGTAGCTGACGATTTCAGAATGGAATGTGTGCTGATCCTGGATGAAATTGATGTCCTGCGTCGCCAAATGTTGGAACAAAGGAGGCGTCCACAAGGAAGAGGTCCTCAGGGAGGCCAGGAGGAAGGCCGCCTATAATTGGCTTACTAATCGGGACGCTATTCTAAACAAAACATACAACAATCTTTAGATAGAATAGACAGTCATATAGAAAGCCATATTTTTGGTGAAATTCGTCCATGTACTAACAGCATTTGTATGCTAGGTTTAATTTCAGTGAAGTTTTTGGAACTTTTCTGTGCGTTTGTAAGCCGATTATGGGTAACTGTACAAGTCGCCATCTCTTTCGGTACGGTGGATTGCCAACATCCGTTTGACGAAAAAATGTCACAAAAAACTGCGGACCGAAATTTGCCAAAATCGCTCTCTGTACATTACTAGGCACTGGGTAGGGTCTATGAATGAAGCGTATTATTCATTTGATACCTTAAAGGGTCTCGGAAGCATTTCCAATTATCATCGCAAAATAAGTCTTGTAAGTATTTTTATGGTTTATGGAGAAAGTAGCATACCTGTTACAGTGAAGCGCCAAATCAGCCGACAACCATTCTTTGTACGTTTATGGACCGTAAATAAACTCATGCAGTTGCGCTTTCTATTACCATTCATGTAGTTGCATCCAGCAACCAGCTGAGAAAGGTTCACATCACCTTGGAAACATTTCCGTGTTTTTTAAATGGCACTGTTGAACGTAACACTGCTTTAACATTCACCTTATCATGAGGAAAGGATAACTCTTCTGAAAGTATTTTAGGGAGGTTGACGGGATTTACACTGGTCTCAAAACTTCACCAAAGGTACATTTGTTGCGTTTTTCCTTCATTAAGTGTATGTGTCTCTATGCATTGCCGGCTATCTGATCAGTCTTTCAGCTTAGGCTAGTCGTAGTGTCGTATGCAACCACTTAACATGGATTAACATCGTAAAATATTCATTCTTTACTCGATAGAGATTCCTCGGGATTTCTTGATTGTTGTTATTTTAGTTAGAATAGTAGGTTACTCAAATTCTTCGAGTCTAGTGGAACGGTTCGAGAGTTGAAGTTGTAAACATGGTGAAGCAACATTTATTTGCCGACAGTACTCGTACGCTTGTCGAGTTTACACTCGGACAGATGTAGCTGGAGTAAGTAACGAAGATCTTTAAAATAAATATTTTACTTAACAACAATTTCTTGATTACAAGCAACTCTAGGCTTACAACAGAAACATTTCCTCAGAAGAGTTTATTTCCGCCTTTCACCTTTATTATAAATAATTCTGGCGTGTTGCGTTACAAAGGGGTGTGACAAAATTTCCAAATCATTTCGACTCTTTAAAGAATAATTAAAATTACTCTGGTACCAGAGGCGTTCTATCTTCTTTCTCATCAACCCACTGTAGAGAAAAAGATGACGGCCGTAGTTTTTACCACAATACCTTGCGAACCTAACACAGCCAATAGGCATATAGAAAGCCTTTTTTTTTCTGTCGTTGCGAAATTCTTCCCTGTAATAACAACTTTGTGTTTGCTACGTTTGAAGTTTTAAGAACTTTTCTGCGCGTTTTTATGAGAGTTTTTAAGGTTTTTGCGCGTTAAGTATTATAGGTAAATGTACCAGTCGCCATCTTCTTCGGTAAGGTGAACTGAGGCGCGAGGCGACGGCCACAGAAAAACGAAGAAGACAAAGAAAGAAATCCGCTGGGAACAGGGTAACTGTTAATGTTTCATCGTTCCATGGTCATGAAGTTGAAGTACAGTTTGATTGAAGTTGTTTTTAGCTTGAAATAATTAAGCCATAAAGAATTAAGTTTTAACATAACCAGAATGGTATTTTGGCGAAAAATTTGTTCTCTTATCCTGGCTTTATCAAATGTAGGGCACAAAAGAATGTTGTGCCGCTAGAATTAAGGATACAAATAATCGATATGGTGATATGGGAAGGGAATTAATATACCATCTTTTCGTCCTGGCATGTTTTCCTCAAGACGTGGTGTCGCGTGACTTCTTTAGTCCTTCCAATCTTCACACGTCATTAGTTATTCCGACGAGATCACCTGATAAAGCTGAAAAGCTTGTGCGTTTTTAACCTCTCTGATGCTGAAAGGAAACTTTTACTTTTGGAACTAGGATATTGATTGGTAATGTATTTGAAACGCTTTATTGAATCTCTTGGGGACATTTGAGACAAGACAAGACAAAGATAAGATGATTTATTTAACTCAGATCAGTTTTACATGACATAGGTTGAATTCACATAGGCAACTAAAACAGAGTTCAACTAAGGAAAGTAAAATTATAACAACAAAATAGAGAGCGAGTTGGGATCATCCAAATAGCAAGGCTAATCTAGTGGATGATAATCCGGCAATCTATTGAATTGCAGTGTAACATATTGGGGATAACAAATAGATATCAAAATTAGTTTTTGTTAGTTGAGTCGGTTTTCATCTCTAAAGCGTCACCCATTTAACGTGGTCAGAACCAATTGGTTCAAATAGACTTCGTCTTCTCCTTGTTCCTGCAAGTCACATCGCCGTATACTGAAACTTTTTAGTGGTGTTGGGAATCCTAGTACGTGCTTCAGCCCTGCATTCTTAATGAGTGACACGGAACGAAAACATTTCCCGGCATGTAACCATAAATAGATTTTCCTGTTTTTCTGAAGGAGCGTGTGAGCAATGCATTATCTTTTGCTGACGTCCCTGAGGGATCTCGTGTTTTACTTCAAGTGCTCAGTCGACAAGGAAACAAAACTTTGTTTTACATCATTCATTTCGATCAACTCATGCGTTACGGCCTATCACGGGTGTGCTGTAGCTGACACTGATTAGGGGAAAAAGGACGGATATATGAAGATCATTTCTAGCGGTGTAGCCGCACTGTAGATTTATCCATATGAGTTATTTTGCTATACCATTATTGGCCAATTTTAGCAAGGTATTTCGGTATAGGAAGTACCCCCGTTTGGCGAAACTTGGCTTGTTTGCTCAGTCTAGCTTCCCGCCGTGCCTTTCATGACCTTTCCGTTTCCACTTCCTTGTTTTATAGTCAATCTACTGCACGCGTGACCAGTATTTTTGAAATTTTAACGGAGTTTTGAAATTTAGATATCAGTTTTGAACATCGCCGCCGAGATTCCAGCGTTCCTATAGAGATTTCCCCAGTTTATTGACGGTATAAAGCTATGAATTTTTCTTTACATTACAGCAAAGTATTTCAGAAATAACAATCGTTTCCCAGGTATTTTGAATTGTTTTTGTTCAATTAGTGCGTCCAGTTTCAGAAAGATTTCTCAAGATTCGTTGTAAATGACGGACATCGAATTTTCACTCTCTTGAGGTAAGACGGAACAAACCACGAACTGGTACGCAGCAAACTTGACTTGACTTGGATCCAACAGCATTTATTTCGAAGCAAATTCAGCAATCGAAATTTGTAGCGGACATAACAGAAAAACAGTTCAAGCTGTATGATTCGTACACCTATTCAATTCAAAGAAGTACTAAAGAAGTGCATACAGAAATCGTTTCACTGATCTTAGCGAAAGTAAATTACAACCGTATACAGTCAATTCTCGCCTTGCCGACACCTCCGTATTACGGACACCCCAATAACACGGACAGCAGCTAAATCCCCGGCAAAATAGATGACAAACGTTTGCTGAAATAAATTCCTGCTATTACGGAATCTCGCTATTAGGTAGGAAAGGGAGTTGACTGTATTTTTGTTGGTAAGGCTATTTTTAAAAGTATTCTCAAATTTAAAATTCCTTAGAAAAATTAACCTTGAAAATCTGCAGACTCAGCAAGCGGTTCTTGGAGCACGTACAAGCGAAGTTATGAATAGAATTGCAAGATCAGTGAGTTGCTGTTGAAGCACGTGCCATCCGGTGCGGTTTAATCAAAAAGTTTTCTTAACTTGAAAGATGAATTTCGAAATTCAAAAATCAGCAATACTATTCATACTTTAAAACCTCAGTGATGACTCAGCTAAACAGAGATAATTAACTAATGCTAAAAAGTAATATAATTAGCAGCGGTTGTATTGACAAAATTGGATACGTGAAGACGCGACGTATTCAGGTGTCAAAGGTGTCAAATCAGTCGATCGAACAGAGGCAGGCAGCTAGATTAACCCAAAGTAATCGACGCCCCGGAAAGCGTTTGAAACGATGAGTTTAATTTATTGTGCCACGCGAAAAAATGATACTGTTTCCTTTATAACGGATTATTACTTAGAAATATCACAAAGCATGACATGGCAAACCGATTAATAATCGTAGGATCCGAATGCGGCCAAATGTAAATATAGCGAACCATTCCCTCAAAAACTTTATGCTACGGCGACCAACAATAAATACCTAAATTAAATCCTTATGTAAAGCTTGATTTATCACTTCACCCTTTTCAGCCACACAAAACACTAGAAACTTGTTATCAGTGCTAAGCTCTCCTAATAAAACACCGAAAAATGGCGGCCAATTCTTAAGCTTGTCAGTTAACAAAAAGTACAAACGCGCAGAGGTAAAAATAGTTTTTTTTGGCTTGAAATTACGATTGTACGGTGTCAGTAAGTTAGCCGTGGCGCGGGCCTATTCGATGTCATCCATATCAAGGTTGTCATGCGTGACAAAAAGGTAGACACGTATTGCTTCAGTTTCTGTGTTTCGTGCGTGCTATCACATGGAACTTTCCTTATCCCTCAGTGAAAACGTGTGCCTATTCACATCTCGGTGAGTGTCTACTTGTCAGCGATACTTCACTTGAAACCCTTCAGAAGCTGATTGCTAACACTCACATATGCTGTGTCAGCGGATAATCATACGTACCTGGATTGAATCCAGATAGATATCCACACCTCGTTCCTAGGGTCTCTCCTCTTCCCGTTTCTCGGTGGGAACGAGGTTGAATAACTTGCTAGTTCCGGGCAGTGCGGGTTCTAAAAATCAAAATAGTGACTGTTCTAGTGGGATGTTCTGCAGCTATTTTCCCTTGGCGCTGGACTGAGCTTGTAGGAATTAATTATAAAACTAAAAATCTTAATTGAGGATACCTATGATGCAAGAAGTGGCTTACAGACTGGGGCATCAGAAAAAAAAAAGAAAGAAAGAAAGAAAAAAAAAAATAAATAAATAAATAAAAGAATACAATACAATACAATACAATGCAATACAATGCAATGCAATGCAATACAATACAATACAATACAATCGAATGCAATGCAACGCAATAACTAGTTTTCTAATTAACGGCCATCAAAGCAAGACGGGTGATTATAAATACATAAAACATGCACAATATTGACGTCAATATCAGTGCTATTAATACGTATAATGGAACAATAATATTGTAGCATTCGAATTTGCAAACTTCAATAAGTGATAATGAATATTCGCAAAAGCAAACAATATAAATATATTAATTGACGGAGAAAAAAAATTAGTATGTAAACTACACTTACAATGTAAAAACGTGCTGTAGAACCTTAATCCTATTAACATCGATCGACTATTATGATTGCGGTTAATTCCACTGTTCGCGTGACTTGAGGGATGCCTGGCTCGTGGAGTGTTGCACACTTACGGTTGCCATTTTTGTGTACATAATTACAGCAATAATAATAATACTTCTATAAATTCATAATAAGTGGACCAAAGTGGAACGAAAGGAAGCCTATTAAAGGTATGACGATAAATAGTCTTGTTTGTTAAGGAATTCCAAAACTCTCGACTACTGAGTTTTGAGACC